>NC_056713.1:8664819-9029819 GCF_018831695.1 Puntigrus tetrazona
ACGATAGGTGTAAATGATGATGTCTTTCCACGCCTTTGTTTTAAAGGCAATACAGTCCGAGTATGACAAATGACGTTTTTGTAAGTGTAGGTGGCCGTCCGGCTTTGCTGAAAGTGAGAATGAGCAATTTTCTCCATATTGCTTCTTGGCGTTTCAAGGCGCTGTTCAGACTTGGACCAATGAGGGTCGTTTTGTGTTCTTACTTGAATTTATACTAAATGCAGTCTGCTTCCTGATTCCATTTCTTCTCATGTAAAAATCTCTGGGACAGTGGTATTAACATCATAACTATTAATTATTATTGCACGATGTCACATTAGATGACCAGATTGGCTGCATCTATAATTGTTCAACTTTCGACCGTCAAGCACTCAGTGTTCGATACTAATGTTGAAAACATAGCATTGCTGCTTGATTACGATTTCTCCTTGCCGGTTAAACGTACATTTGAGCATCGTTCTGCCACGTGTGTCGGAGTGCTCTGATTGATCGGCGTAAATCTGAATGCTGAGCAAAGATTAAACAGATTCATCTTCCTCCAATAATCAATTAATTACCTACTGTGCCATTGAATTTAATCAACGCAAGGCTGGCTCTTTATGCGTTCGATAGATTGTTTCTTTTATAACATCGTTGTTGACAAGTTCCGTCTAATCATCAGGATTCAATAACTGAAGGCGTACAGTAGTTGGGTTACATAGCTGGTTCCAGGATTTGAAAGGCTAGCATACAGTCCTTATGCTCAGAACATTGGGACAAAAGTTGAAGAGACTAATCAAGGACATCACTGCTTTGGCTTCCAGGAAATCTGCTCTTGTGCCACGGGAAATATGATTTATCTAAATCAAAATTGAATAAGGTTGTACTGGTTAATTTGGGACATAGATTAAAAGTCTAGACTCTTGTTAAATCATAACTTAGTAATGCGTTGGCCTGGTTGGCCTGAGCCTAGTTAAAGTTTTTTTTTTTTTTTTTTCTCATTATACCAATGGGCCTGGATCATAACTTTATGCTGTTATATCTACATAACTTCTGCCATTTTAAAATAAAATTCGAAGAAACTTTTGATGAGGATGTGCTTAGCGCTGATGATGATGTATTGCACATTTATGCAGACACTTTTCCAAGGAACACATTTGGTTTGTGTCTGATCTGACCCATCACTAGATGTTTCTAGGTATTCTCTACTCACAAACTGAAGACCTACTTAGTCAAGAAAGAGAGTAGTTCACTCCAAAATGTATAGATTCTTTTATTTTCTTTTAAAGTGTCATGGATATAATGTCTTACTCATCAATGGATCCTCTGCAGTGCCCATCAAATAGAAGATGATAAACAGCTAATTAAGCATATCTGTATCATCAAGTAATCAAAGTAGCTCAATATATCTGGCTTAAAGTCTTATGAAATTAAAGTGTGTTTGTAGGGACCAATGTGTCATCAAAGAAGCATGTTAAGCCTTCTCCAAATCTTCAATCGAGACCGACTGCTATTCATGCCTGATGATGAATACATTTTCAGCAACTCTTCCTTTAATAAGTCATCCTAACACAACAAGTTGTGAGTCATGCAAATACACATCCAGAGAAGCTTATTAGATGTTAATGAAGGGATGCAATGCAAAACAGGAATACACAATTTGTAAGTACCATTAATATATTTTTTGACTCCTGTAATGTGTTTTTTTTTTTTTTTGGATTGATACCATATAAGTAAAAATCCTTCCATTTGACATTTTTCAAAACGAGGTTCAGGGTTGCTGTTCATCTGTATATTCTCGAACTATGGACTCAAGAACGGTGTTTGTCTTATTATGGATGTTGCTGTCCTCCACACCTCACTGGAAGCAAACTGGATGGAAATGGTTACCGTTGATGTTGTGTTACTGCAATCACTTTCAAAGTACCACAGGATGAGAGACTTATTGATAAAATCCAAGGTGAATATGTACTTTTTTTAGAAATAAGAATTGATAATGCTAATCCAGCATACGAGCGTTGAACCCTACACTAATCAATATGGTGAATGTGGAGCTGAAGGAGAGTTCATTCATTTCAGCCCAGAATAACCACCCGAATGATACTTTAATTGAGCTTTATGGATCAAGGGGGTAAACATTGCTAACATTCCTTCAACATTTTATATTTCTCATGAAGGAAGAGTACCTGGAAGGTTTTTTATTTCAGTAGTATGTTTGTTTTGTTAGCAGTTTTCTTGTTTGTTTTTGCGGGAAGGGTCATGAGTAAGACATAATAGAGAACAGCCGTTTTACCACTCTAATGGTCGTGTAGGCTACAAGGTAACAAAAAAAGCATACTATGATTTAAAAGCACATGATCTCACCCATTGGTTTCTGCTTATCTTTTAGATGTAGCAAAAGCATTGAAGGTCAGATTTATGAGGTTACTGCCACTTCAATCTTGCATTGATCCACCACAAACTTTGCTACCACACACTAAGGGTGCACGTTTTCTGGACAGAAATCAAATCTCAAACAACTCTATTATATGTTCTTATCGCATCTGGATCCTGTAAAGTATTGATTGCACACATTCAGTGGTGTATTGTAACAAAGTAGTAATACTTTGTTACAGTATAAATATTTTTTGGAAGTGTACTTCAATTTTATATTTTAGCAGACTTTTCATTTACTCCACTACATTTCTTAAATAAAATGTATACTTTTACTTTGATGAATGTCCCCGAAGCCTGTTCGTTACTTACTACAAAATGTCTCAAAATATTTATCTTTTGCATGTGCAGTGCGAGGGAGAATGAGAATGAAATAGCCAGAAAGTGATAATACAAAAAACAGCATTATAAATAAAAGTGGAAAAAAGATTAAGAACATACAGCAGCACCACACTTTATTTAGCGTAACACCATAGCTGTAGGCGTGGTGGGGTGGATGTGGAGGCAAAAACTCATTTAGTGCATAAGTGTAACATTTCTCAGTTTAAACATTTGTTATATTCTCTTCTTAAAGAGAACTTAGACTCAGGCATGGTCATCTGTGATGTGATCTGACTCTGGAGCGAACAACTAAAGATCACGATGAGACTCTGGAGGATCAACTAAGACTTGACAGAGACTTCTGAGAAGAACATCTGTGACATCAGTCTAGTTCATGGACAGTTGAATACAATTCACTTGGTGCACCTCTTCCCTCCATCATGGACATTTTCCTTGCACAATGCTCCAGTAAGGCTACCAGTATTGTAAAGCTGGCAGAAACTGAAAAAGGAGAGCTGGGTGCTGTCTTTTTCATCTTCTACCATCAGGTAGAACAGGCTTACTCAACCCTGGTCCTCGAGGGCCACTGTCATGCTAATTTGAGCTTCAACCTAATTCAAACACACTTGAACCAGCTAATTGGTCTGTTGTTTAGGATTACTAATAAGCTACAGGCAGGTGAGTTTGATCAAGGTCAGGAATGCGTGAATCTATTGTTGTGTGTTTCATTTTTTATGTTTTAATCAGTATGTAGCACAATGGTCCTGCAAGACACTTTTTATTTCACTATATGTTCACACATGTAGCAGAATGACAATAAAATGTTTTGACTTGATATGGAATATTCAGAGTCAGATAAGCAAATGATAATGTTTTTAGCGTCACTACAGGGGAAATAACCTGATTCATTGATAAGGTAACGCATAAGCGCGTTTGCTTGTGTTGTCAGGTTACTGATGTGCATATAAACAGCTTTGTGCTAAATTTTTGCATTCCATGTTTACCTCCTTTATGTCAAAGTGGTTTTACTGCTATTTATAATTATAATTTTTATAATTATATTACAGTGCTCAGACAATAAAAACAAATAAATAATGCACTTACACTGTTAATGTATGTATGAATTAATCTTACAGCAAAATACTGTATTAATGTTTATATAATAATAATAGTATGATTTATCTGGTTAAAGTATATTATTTTTACTGTAAAACACAATAATTTTACTTTTCTTCAGTAATATATTTTAAAACAATATTTTTAAAAAAGGCAAATGGCTCCTTATATTAATGTTATTTAATTATTGTTATTTCTTTTTATTGTCTGGAGACACTGTAATATAATATAATTATAAATATAATAATTATAAATAGCAGTAGTATCACTTACGACACAAAAGCGGTAAAGAAGCTTAGCACAAGCCTTTAGTTCAGCATGTTTGCATGCACACCACTAAGCTTATAGCTCACAAATATCAGCTTATTAAAAGGTTTACATGCACATCAGTAACCTGACAGCACAAGTTAACAGCGCTTACACGACTTTATCAATAAATCAAGTTATTTCCTGTAGTAGCGTCAAAAATAATAATTTGCTTATCTGACATTTTATTGTCGATTCTGCTATATGTGTGAACATATAGTGAAGCGAAAATATTGTGTCTTGCAGGACCATTGTGCTATATATACAATTTAAACATAAATATGAACAGAATAATAACCAACAATAGAAGTAAGAAAGCAAAACAAAAGACCCCAGTAATAACCTATACACAGTTAACCACCTGTGAGATGTTCATGGTTTCACCCAGGTAGATTTGTGGATGAGGCTTTCAAGGAAGCAGGGAGATTAAGGTTAAAGGGCTCTTACAGTCTTGGTGACAACTGTTTAGCAGACAAAGCTTTGATATTCAGTATCTTCTCATGGGTTCTCAACCTGGTCCTAGAGGGCCACTGTTCTGCAGAGTTTTGCTCCAACCAGTCAAACTCATCATCTGCCTGCCAGCTTACTAGTAATCCTAAACGGCCTTATTAACTGGTTTAGGTGTGTTTTATTAGGCTGGGCTCAAACTTGCAGGACAGCTGCCCTCCAGGACCAGGGTTGAGAAAAGCCTGTTCTCCCTGATGGCATAAACTGGAAAAGACTGGGAGAGATGGGTGGGGTCCTTCACAATACTGGTAGCCTTGCTGGAGCATTGTGCCAGGAAAAATCCAGGACGGAGGGGAAGAGGGGCACTGTCAGAGAACTAGACTAATGTTCCCACACCAGACAAATGATGCAGCTGCTCAACACACTCTCAGTGGTGCTCAAATCAAATCAAATTCAAATTTTATTTGTCACATACACATACATACATGGTACTCGACATGCAGTGAAATGTTTTTTACAACCGTCCAGCGTCGGAATAGCTTCAATTACATTTACTCACAGACTGTTACATGTCACTCTGGACAAGCAGTTCCATCATCTATTGCACTGATTACACACACAGCTGTAACCAATCAGACACACACTTTATAAGCCTTGGACATCCTCATTCTGATCACTGAGTATTTTCTGCATGTATCCCTCTCCTAGCAATAGGGACTTTTACAGAGAGCTATTCTGTGTTTTCTGACTTAAAGTCTAGTTTACCCAGAGTTTCGTCACATCTTAGCTGTTCGTCCAGAGTCACATCAAATCACAGATGCAGAGTCTTGTCTTGTCCTGCCTTTTCACTTGTCCGATGCTCGCTGCTGTGTCTCCAGAGGCGATAAGGCCTGATTCAGATTCTTGCATGATGGTGGTGCCCAGCAAAACTCCTACGAGACTGCTGGTCCGTGGTACTCAAACTCCAAGTTTGCCCTGTCACAGGCAAGCAGACTAGCAGTGAACTTCCTGCCTGTCCTCTAGCTGTGCCTGAACTCTCGTCACATCCTGACATGGATACGGACGTCGCCCGCGAATCTTCATCTCATCATGCCCATGGTCATGGAGGCCAATTTTGAACACCTCTAGCAAGCTGCTTTTGCAAGTTTTTGTGAATACATTTCAGCTTTTAATCCCTAAAGAAGATATTACAGGTTCATCAAAGTGTGTCAAAATGATTATTAGAAAAATAATGCACATCCGAGGTGGTGATCTGGCCACAATGTGAAGCTGAATTCAAAATGTTAGTTTTAGTAAATACAATATTGGCAAAAAGTAAACGATTGTCTTGAAATAAAATAAAACAACTGTACATCAGATGGCGTGAATCTCAGCTAA
The DNA here is from genome assembly GCF_018831695.1 of Puntigrus tetrazona. Classification (NCBI taxonomy): domain Eukaryota; kingdom Metazoa; phylum Chordata; class Actinopteri; order Cypriniformes; family Cyprinidae; genus Puntigrus; species Puntigrus tetrazona. Next base: position 8,670,799 of record NC_056713.1, read on the forward strand.
AGGTACTTTCCTGCTTATGTTAAATTTTTACTTGTCCATTTTTTTAATGGGGTCAAGAGATTACAGCAAGAAAATTAAGACATCTTCAAGTTTATTAAACTTTTCTCTCCCATTGCCATTTTGGATTCCCTACTTTCAGAGAGTAAAATGAGAAATGCATGAGAATCACAACTAAGTCTCCTGAGGTTTGAAAGAGTAATGGAATAATGGAGCCTTGATAGAGATTGCAAGACAATAAATATGTATTTTGTCTTTCTTCCACCACACTCTCAGTTTTTACATTTTTTGACTAATCCTTCATGTCTCATTTGTGTTCTACCTCTATTTCTCCCAAGGAATTTTAGGAGAAACATCTTAAATGTTGTCGAAACTAAAATAAGAGATATGTGAGAATCTCATCTAAGACTCCCCGAGTTTATGAAAAGCAGGCACTAAGCAATACATGTTTCCTATAGAAGTGAAAAGATGTGTGTTTGTAAAAAAACAAATCTATCGTTAAGCAGTTTTAACTTTCAACTTCTTTCTCTAATCTGTTGCTATAAAAAACACAGTCATGTACATTTGCTGACCTTAGGGTTTTCAGCTAATTTTCATTTTTGGGTGAACTCTTCCTTGATAATTTACCTTAGATGTTGATTAGGCTTTAAAAACAGAGGACTGCATAGAAATGAATAAAGAAATGCAATGCAAAACAGGAATAAAATTAGTGCGATACGCATGCTGTGATGACGTTTTCTTGTTCCCTGGGAAAAACTGTATTGATACTTTCAGCTCATGCAAGCAAATCATCTTTCGTTTTAGTTCGGTATTTGCTGTTTGTCTAAACTCTGCAACTATGTACTTGTGGATGTTATGTATTTTGGTGTCCTCCACCTCCACTGGAATCAAACTGGATGGAAATGGTTATATTGACCTTATCATTGCAATCAGTTCAAAAGTACCACAGGATGACAGACTCATTGATAAAATTAAGGTGAATATGCACTTTTGATCTATTTAACAAACTTCATATATGTGATTTTTTTTTCTGTATTTTCTTTTTACATTTTTTTTAAATTTCATGTTTTCATAGTTGATCTGTTCACTTTCATTCTAACAGGAGATGGTCACTGAGGGGTCGTTTTACCTTTATGATGCATTGGATAAAAGGTCTATTTCAAAGAAGCTACAATCCTAGTCCCACCTGAATGGACCGGTCCAAACTTCACCCAAGCAAGAACAGAGTCCTTTGAAAAGGTACCGAGAATTATGCCTTTTAATCTTGCCTACCAGATATTAAGGCTCACAAATAAATTACATCACTGGTATAGGATGTTTCTTAGACTGTTTCTATGTAAAACACAGGCCAAAATAAGAATTGATAATGCTAATCCAGCATCTCTGGCGTTGAACCCTACACTAATCAATATGGTGAATGTGGAGCTGAAGGAGAGTTCATTCATTTCACCCCAAAATACCTCTTGAATGATAGTTTAATTCAACTTTACGGATCAAGAGGTGAAAGCTGCATATCTTTATTTTTATTTTTTTTACATTTATTTTTATCATGAACTAAGAGAGGTCAGAAAGGTCTATTAATACAGTGTTTGTTTTATTAGCAGTTTTCTTGTTTGTTTGCAGGAAGAGGTCTTTGTGCATGAGTGGGCTCATGTGAGGTGGGGTGTATATGATGAATACAATGGAGAACAGCCATTTTACCACTCTAATGGCCGTATTAAAGCTACAAGGTGATAAAAAATTATTAAAATATGATTAAAATCTCCTTGGAAATGATCTCAACTATTGGTTTCCTACTTATCATTAGGTGTAGCAAAAATACTGAAGGTCAGTTTATGAAGTTGCTGCTGGAGGATCTCTTCAACAGTGCCGCATTGATCCCCAAACTTCATTACCTACTAAGGGTGCATGTTTTTACCTGACAGAAATCAAATCACAAATAGCTCCATTATGTTCTTACCAGGTCTGGATACTGTAAGTATTGATTGCCTACAGATTATACCTCAAAAAAAAAAAAACAATTTATGTTAACAAGTTGGAGTCCCTTTATTTTATTGCCCTTTTAGATATTGGGTCTTAGCAAAAACTAATTTTTCCTTTTCTTTATTATAAAATTACTATATACTATAAAATTACAATTTATCAGAGATAAATTCTTGAACTGTACACCTTTCCAGTGAAATTATTCCACATTTACTTTGAAATTATTTGAGATTGTGTACTGTATTTTACATTCACACATTTAACAGCTTTTGCAGTGTTGAATTTAATGTTCATACATAAAATAAAATTCATCATAAAATAAATTAATAATTAAAAATGTGCCTTTAAAGAAACCTACTCCCTTTGGTGACATTACATTTATAAAGGGAATCCTTTTTTAGGTGACTACATTTTGTCAAGAAAATGACCACGATTATGAAGCTCCAAGCATGCAGAACAAGAAATGTGGCAAAGCAACATGGACTGTAATATTTGAGGATTCTGTGGATAAAGAGGCACTTCGTTCTCTGAAACCACTGCAGTCCCTCCACCAGCACCATCTTTTAAAGTTGTGCAGCGAAAGAAAAGAGTTGTTTGCCTCATCCTTGATGTCTCAGGAAGCATGGGAGTATGTGATAACAGACATTAACTTCATTTGAAACAAAAATGCTTGCCTGATAACCTTTTCTTGTAACTTGTGCTTTGAGTTTGATTGCTTTGTTTTCTAGGGACCTAGAATTCTTCAACTGCAGCAGGCTGCCACACACTTCTTTGGTGGAACATCGTTGAGGATCAAACTAGTGTTGGGATTGTAACCTTTAGTACTGATGCTTCTACTCTGAGTCCCTTGACTACTATTGACAGTGACACCACAAGAGAGAGTCTTATCAAATTGTTGCCAAAAGTAGCAGATGGATGGACCAACATGTGTAAAGGCCTTGATCTAAGCTTACAGGTGCCATATTAATTGTATAGTATGCATTTTGTATGTTGGTGATGTATAAAAATATGCAAGTGATACTGGTGGGCGGTTCTTAGCCTCCATGACATGCTTTTAACATCCTTTAATGCGCAGATAGCCATTGATTACCCCGCTTATTCCATGGTAATTTTCAAAATTATAGACAAGTTAAGACTAGCACATCTTTGCAGCGCAATATTTGACTGGAAGGGTAAAATGCTGATTATTTCCGCCATTTACGGCTCATTAGCACTAACATTCTGTCCACTACATATCAGAGATGAAATAGTTCGGTAAGAAGACATTCATTTGAATTAATTCTCAATCTTGTGAGTGTGTGCGTGAGTTACCTGCTACTGTGCGTCTCTCAATCAAGCTGTGTTTACTTCAAAACTTACTTCAAAAATAGCAAGTTTACCTCTCTCTCTCTCTCCTCTCTCCTCTCCCTCTCCCTCTACCTCTATCTCTACTTGCCAGCCAATCAGAATTGAATATTCAAACAGACCATGGAATAAATAGCTATTTTATGACAGCGATCCTTTTTCTTCAGGTTCTCCGAGCAGACAATGGGGATGCCTTGGGAGATGAACTAATTTTTCTGACAGATGGTCAGGCAACAGACGACATTACTCTTTGTGTTCCATCCACGATACAAAGCGGTGCCATTATACACACACTAGCTTTAAGTAACAGTGCAAGTCATGCACTGATAGAAATGGCAAACCAAACTGGTAAGTGATATCAGCCCAAAAAACAACTTACTGTATCTGTCTCAGTGTATATCATATAATATAAGCGCCAGTTTATTATTTAATGCAAAAATGTCTTAAACAGGGGGAATATTTTTATTAGCCAATGATAAGACCCCATCTAACCAGTTAATGGACGCATTTGCTTCACTCACATTATCAACTGGAGATTTCACAAAAGAGCCAGTTCAGGTTTGTCAAGTGATCTAACGGTAGTTTTTTTACTCTTAGAGTGTCATCAATATTATGAGCATTTTAACCATATTAATTTTTATCACTCCTTTAGCTAGAGAGTGTTGGAGTAAGAACATCTGATTGGTTCAATGGGACAGTTTCGGTGGATCAGACTGTTGGGAACAAAACCAGCTTTGTGATAATCTATGAAAGAATTTTTCCCAGCATTTACATACAGTCTCCAAGTGGCTTAAGCTACACTCAGACAAATATGAATCATGATGTTTCGCTAAAAACAGTTTTTTAAAGCTTCCAGGAACGGCAGAGGTATGAACCTTGAAGTTATTTACTCAGTTTATAGTTTATAAACCAGAAACATAATTTATGGTAGGCATCTGGTCTAGGAGTTTTAGATTAAACATTTAACAACAACTTTAGACAGAGTTTATTATGATTCCGAGGATACATTTACAGAAAGCCTTACTGATCTGCTTTCTCACTGATAACTTTTATTTGTTTGATAGCCTGGGGACTGGGAGTACAGTATCCAAACTACAACACTTCAAGCTTTGACTATAACAGTGACGAGTCAAGCTTCTCAAGCTGATGTTCCTCCTATCATTGTCAAAACCCACATGAACCAGCAGTTCAGTGACGGCTCTAAACCCATGCTAGTGTTTGCTGAGGTTAGTCAGAATTACAGGCCTGTAATAAATGCTGATGTTTGGGCTACACTTGAGTCAGAAACCGGGTCCACGTGATACATTACAACTCCTGGACAACGGAGCAGGTAAATTACCCAAAATATTATATAAATTAAAAAAATAAAATAAAATAAAGTAGTATTCCAAATTTTGACAAATTAATCAGATTCATCTTTCACAGGAGCTGATGCTATCAAAGATGATGGTATATATTCCAGATATTTCACAAAGATGGTAAGCAGGAGAAGCAGTTTGAAAGTAAGAGTGAAGAATCAAGATGGACAAGCCAGATTTGCTGTCCTATATGTCCCTGGATGTGTGTTAAATGGTAAACTTTCAGATCCTGGGATATTCATTTAGATGAGATTGATATAGCTCTTATTTCTATATTAATCACTTGACAGGCTATATTATGCCATCTAAAGTGTGGTTCTAGAATACAATCAAATATGTTAAATGAAACCTATGAACTAAACTAAACTAGACTTATTTTCATTTCAATAATAACAATTAATAGTGTATAATTACAGATGTAGGTCATCATACCACAAACCTTTTATGGTTGATAGCATTCCAATTTTGTTTCATGTTTTGTCATGTTGACTTCAACAGACATCCTGTACTCAGTGAATAGGAAGCAGTAAACATTACATAGAGATCATGTCAGTTGGAATGTATCTTGATAGTCATAAAGTTTTGTTCCTGAATGAATCTGTGTTTTGAATAAAATGTTTGTGTGAATAATTGAGTTACAGTTAATTTCATTTATAGTGCAGCTGAACCCTCCAAAGCCTCCAGTTTCTAAAGAACCACTTGAGGTTGAAAACTTCACCAGAACAGACACCGGAGAGAGTTTCGTGGTGACTCTTTCAGGTACAACTCCACCAAATTTCCCCTCCGAACAGAATCACAGATCTGAGTGCTGAGATCCAGGAGGACACTGTGCTTCTCAGCTGGACAGCTCCTGGTGAGGACCTTGACCAAGGAACAGGTAAATCATACAATTACTGTACTAGTATTTAAAAGGTGTTTAATTTGTTTGGGTTACTCCAACCCAAAATAATTTTTTGTCATCAATCACAATTTTAATTAAACACAGTTTAAGATATTTTAGATGAAAACTGTGAGGTTTGTGACTGTCCCATTGATTTCCAATTAATAAACACCGTCCAAGGTCCAGAAAAGTATGAAAAACATTATGATATTAATCCATCTGTCATCAGTGGTTCTATCTGAATTTTATGAAGCAATTTTGGAGATTATCCACAGGATGCAAGCTTTTTGTCAGCCGCAACATGTTGTGTTTATGCTTAGATTTTTGAAGAAAAACAGCGCATCCTTGTGGCACTGCTGACATAGAACAGCATACGTAGTTCAGTAGATACTCTGCAAAATGGTGCTACAATAATACAGAGAGACACATAGGAGGTTTTTTTGTACAAAACGTATTCCCGTCAATTCATAACATTCGGTCTGGACCTTGACAGTCCATCTTAATTCTTCAGTCTTATTTTCAAGCTGCTTCTCCCATTTACCATCTCTGTGAGATATCTAGAATAGGTTCCATCACCGTTGATAGCATCACAAGCTTCCTGTTTTCATCGAAAATATTTTCAGTTGTGTTGTTCTGAAGATTAATGCCAAAATTTACATTTTGGTGTGGAGTATCCCTGTAATTTATTTGCTGACAAAAGTTGTTTTCAAGTTATATCAAGAAATAATATATATTGCACTGCATGTTTTTGTTTGTTTGTTTTGTTTCCTTAAGCTAAATCCTATGGGATCAGGTGGAGCTTTGACTTTAACATGCTTAAATTCAACTTCAGCAATAGTCAAGAAGTAAACACAACTGATATCTCACCTCTGGAGGCTGGATCAGTTGAACAACATTCATTCAATCTTAATATTACAATCCAAAATGGCACCACGCTCTTCTTTGCAATTCAGTCGGAGGACAAACAAAAAGCTAAATCTGAAACCTCCAACATTGCTCAAGCTTCAAAGATCCTCCCTGCTTCAAAAATATCAGACCCAGACATTAATTTGACGGTTCTTGTTATTTCCCTGTGTGTGGTAACTATGCTCATGTGCTTTATTGTTGCTGTAGTCATATTAGCAATGAAACGCAGAAAGCGCTCTGCTCAAAAAGATATGGCAAATAAGTGTCAAATCAGTTCTTGCGCCTAATTTGAACATGACTATGTAATTATTGGTATCTTTTAAGCAAAATATATCATATATCAAATATGTCATTATTCCACTTCAGAATCATGTAAATACCTATAATATATACACGTCTCAACTACTATATGCACACTACATATAAAAAACATTTTAATGCAGCTAAAAAAGTTATATTTTTGTATTACTAGTTGCCATTGTCACACATGTGGACTCTTTTGTTGTTGTTTTGTCTTCTCCCATGTGTTCAGTGTGACCTACTTTCTGTTAATTGTCTAATTGTCTTCAGCTGTGTTTTGTTAATTTAGTCAATTCCTGTGTGTATTTAGGTTCCAGTTTACTGCTGTTCTCGTCTTTAATGCATGGGGTTTTTTTTTTTTTGTCCTGTCTGCCTGCCTACCTGCTTGCAACTATATTGTTATTTTGTTCGTTTGTAGAGGATTAAAACTGTTTAAGTTTATTTTTCTAGTTGAGTGCTCCTTCTCGCAAACCACACCGTGACAGTCATTCACACCAAACACAGTTTTGCTACTACTAAAACTACTATATATTATTTGCATAAGAACTGCTTAGCAATATTTTATATTACATACAAAAAGGAGTAACCCATCTACTCACCTGTGTAGCCCCAGTATTCAGTCCTGTTCTTCAACCATGCCAACTTTAATATTCACTTAAGTTACTTGTCATATTATTAAGTAGTCACGTGTTTGAAGGAGACGTTGATCTTGTTTATTTCTCTCACAAATCAATCATTTTGCCTCTGTAGACTTAGAACATTAATCCTTTTGAATAAATAATGATGGTAATCTTATATGCCCGTTGTGTCTTGTTTTTTATTGACAAATAGTAGGTTTAGGGGCAGGCTGGGTTATGTGATCATAAATGTGTAAATAATGTAATATATAAATGAAACTGTTGTGACTGTTTACAATGAATAATCAACACATATGCAATAATGGCAATATATAATTACCTAATATATAATTTAATCATGATGATAAGATTCCCAGTATCTCACGTCTGCATATTGACACCAAGGGTTTCTTATTTAAAGCTATGGAGGACCCTGCACGCCGAAAATTGATGATAAAGGAGTACCTTGTGCATTAAAAAGTGATGCCACTTCAAATCTCAAATCTTTCACAAATCGCTTTTTGGAAAAATGTCACCAAGGGAGAGATCAACGAAGAGTCGCAAAATGTAGCGGCAAAGTCACTGGACGCTCTGATAGGTAATAATATGACTGGATGGGTTCAAATACCACAATAAGTGCTTTAAAAAAAAAACCCTTAAAGGATCTTAGTAAACCTCTAAGATTTGAATATTTAAATGATCATCCTACTGATATCTATTGAAAATGTTCAATAATATTTAAAACATATCAGTAAGCCTATTATATATAAAATCATCACTGCGTACTTTCAACTGGGATGTGGCTGTCCCAAACCCTAACCTCTAAATTCTAACTTATGAAAATAATATTGTTGTTACATTGTTAAAAAAAAAGAACGAAAACTAAAAGCGAGTATGCTTTAGTCCATTGGCAGAGACTGATTTTAACCACACCCCTACATTTATGATCAGGAAATATTCATGTGTCCCTCTTTCCCGTAACTACATGGTGTGAGTAGGTAGGTTTTATAACTTTAAGGTAAATTGTTTTCAAAAGTCGCTAACACTTTATTTTGATGGTCCCTTATGAACATTCTGTTGAGAATAAATGACTCTGCAGCTACATGTCAACTAACTTTCATTAAAGTATAAGTAGACTGTCTGATTATTATCTGCTAACTCCTTATTGTGAATGATCTCCCAACAGACTGACTATAGATAGTTTTTCAAGAACATCTATTCTAACCCGAACCCTGCCAGTCTACTAACACTACTAACACAAAAAATCTGCTTCACTTTAAGCAATGTCGCTAACAAACAATTAAGCACACCTTCACACTTTACATTTTGACCTACACATGACCCTCTCCACATGACTAAACCCCAGTGACTCCTGAACAGACTCACTGACAGCGAACAACAATAACGGCAATGACTCTTTTCCCTGACTTTGCACAATATTTACTTAACATGAACTTCAAGGTGTAATGGAACCTCTCCATGGCGCCTTGAGAGTCAGTATGATAAGTATGATGTACCGTGCTTTATTTTCAATTGCGTCAGCACCTGCTTAAAATTAGCCCTGTGTGAACGTGTGAATAATGCGGTTCACAATATGCAGCAAACACATAATTTATGAGTCAAGGTGAACTCATCTGCACACTCATTTTTATTAAGATACATCACATTTTTGAAATCCTCAATCAGAATTCATTCAAGTTGCTCAACACCGGTGACGCTGCTGAAATGGCACCATTTATTAAAAAGCATGTTCTTCTCCCAAGCATATTCTATATACTTTGGGACCAAGTCTCTCTCAGCCCATGCTTCTCCGGGGCTCTGGACCGGACAGACCCGGCACAATTTAAACCCTGCTAACACTGTAGAAATATAGTGCATTAACAGAAATGTATTTATAAACATCTTATTGCTGTTTGTTGTTATCTGAATTAGTTATTTGCCACACCTGCCCTTGTTACCCTTCTATTTATTTCTATTATTTGATTACAGACCTGTGCTATTTTTCTGTGGATGGTTTCCTGTTGTGGACAGTTTCCTGGCAGATTTTGATATGTATTGTCTTGTTTTGCAGTGTCTTGTTTTTCCATATGATCTTTTGACCAAAATTTACTGTCAGTTTATGCCAGGGTATGCCTCTTATCAATGGCATTTAAGTTAATTTTTGACCCATTATAGTATAAAACAGGGATTGAGATTTGCCGTTTATCTAAACGCAGCAGCTATGGACTCAAGAAGCAGCGTATGTCTTATTATGGATGTTGCTGTCCTCCACCTCCACTGGAATCAAACTAGATGGAAATGGTTATGTTGATATTGTCATTGCAATCGGCTCAAAAGTACCACAGGATGAGAGACTTATTGATAAAATCAAGGTGAATATAAATATTTTGGTCTGTTAACAATTTTTACCTACTTCAATGGAGTTTAGAGTTTTTATTTATGTACATATTTACTTGATATTTATTGATTTTCTTACTTTATCTCTTTATTTCTGACAGGAAATGGTCACTGAGGGGTCATTTTACCTTTATGATGCATTGGATGAAAAAGTCTATTTCAGAGAAGCAACTATACTAGTCCCACCTGAATGGAATGGTACAAACTATGCCAAAGCAAGAACAGAGTCTTTTGGAAAGGTTTGCCTACCAAATATTGATGTTTAAAAATAGATTACTTCACTTACAAAAGATACTTCTTAGACCATTTCTGTATGTGAAATGCAGACAAAAATAAGAATTGATAATGCTAATCCAGCATTTGGTGATGAACCCTACACTAATCTGTATGGGGAATGTGGAGAAGAGGGACAATACATTCACTTCACCCCAGAATACCTTCTGGATGACAATCTAATTGAGCTTTTTGGATCAAGAGGTGAACATTTTGTTTCTTTCTTCACCATTAGTTTATACATTTGTCATTAAGAAAGAAATCTGAATTTCTTTTAATACAGTAGTACTAAAACAGTAGTTATGTGTTTGCAGGAAGGGTCTTTGTGCATGAATGGGCTCATGTGAGATGGGGTGTGTATGATGAATACAGTGCAGAAAATCCATTTTACCACTACAAGGTTATTTAATTTAAAAAAGGAAAGCATATGATTAAAATGTCCTTGAACAAGATCTCAACCATTGGTTTCCTCTTTATAGGTGTAGCAGAAATATTCAAGGTCAGTTTTACGAGGTTACCACAGGAGGATCTCTTCAACAGTGCCGCATTGATCCCCAAACTTCATTACCTACCGAGGAGTGCATGTTTTTTCCAGAAAGAAATCAAATCACTAATAACTCAATTATGTACTTCCCGGGTCTGGATCCTGTAAGTACTGATTGCACATATAAATATTTCTACCTGTAAGTAATAACAAATTTGATCTAACTATGAGTTGTATATACATGAGTTTTGGACATAGTTTTAGCCATGTGGTGAAAGTGGTCCCTCTGCCCTCATCAGCCATTAGGAGGTAAAAATATTATGGTGAGAGAAGATCCAAGATTCTTACCCAATAGACTAAACGTTGTAATAAACACAGGGCAACACAAAGAGCAACTACAGCTGAACAACAACTGACCAATGAACAAAGAAAATGTAGCTAACTGACATAAAAACTACAAAGTATTGAGATGTAAACTTGCGATTCTATTTTGCTTATAATTTCTGCACAGGAGAATTTATTTTTGTTTGTTGTTGCATTTACCATGTTTACCATGGTAATGTTAATGGCTAGAGAATAGTGTTTTGCATCGCTTGTAAATATTTCTGCCTTGTATGGTGATCATAATCCATACCACATCACATCGCTGCTGTCTGAAACTAAAACTATTTTAAAAGTCTTGAATGCAAGTGTTAACTAATGTTATAGCTGTTAACTTTATGAAATGATCCTTGGTGCTGACTCTCTCTAGATGTGGAGAGACTTCGCCCTTTTGTTGATAACCACTATTCCAGCCTCAGCTGGCCTGCAACGAAACCCTTGGGCCAAAAAAACCCTGAACGTTGCCCCAAGAGAGTACAGACGAAGCGCAATGAAGCTCCAGAAGTACTAGCACTCCCACTTTTGACCTGACAGGATGTCGGGATAGATTGATAGTGTTTTTTTAGCCACTGACAAGGGTACTGGGACAGACATAGATTGCATTTGTAGTTTCTGAGCCCTCGCAGGATTAAGTGTTCAGTGGCGGATCTTTGGGCTATGTGAAGGCTACTAGGGCCTACAGGGAGCTCAGGTAAGGTTTCTGTGTTCATGACAAGACCAGTGGGGCAAATAAAGGGCTCATAGATTGAAACTCCTCTTAAAAATCAGACTTAACACAGGACTGTTTAAAACGGGCTGTTTAAAACCAAAAGCATTGACTGCAACTGAACTGACACACAACACAACTGGTTGCTGTGGTTGATTCAGGACAAGACGAGAGTTCACAAGCAGCCACCATAGCCATGACAGGACTAACAGGGAGTGCTCAGATAGCCTCTACAACCAGCTTGGGGCAAAACGGGAGTGCATAAGTGGGTGCCACTACAGTGACCAGAGCTGAAGTGAACAGAGACACTTTGGATGACCCTCGAGAACCAGCTTACTAACTAACATTATTGCTGGATCCATTATTTGGTCAGTTGTTCTGTACTGCTGGGGGAGAGGAAAGCAAGAGGAGGAATATCTATGTCCAAAAAAGATTTATTCAAGAAAATATATTAAACTAAGTAATGAATACATGAACGTACAAACGCAACTGACAAATGAAAAAGGGAAACACAGGAGTATTATATAATTGATCATATTCACCTGAAAACAATGAAAGATAAACAAACAGAAAAATTACAAGCTGACTAGAACACACCAGGCAAAAATTAAAGAAGAAACAGGAATCGTAACAGTGCAACAGAATGACAGTGATCACAATCATAACAGCACACCCTGATTTTATTGCATCAAATAACTTAAAAGCAAACTTATTCAAGAAATGTTAATGACATACTTAGCACGAGCAAGACCCAACTAAAATGTCAGAAATAATCAAAAACGTAATTTGAAGTGTAATTTGATTTGTTCAGTTTGTCTCACGTCCCATTAGATTAGATGGCGAGGGTTTGGTTTATGACCTATATTGGGACTAGCTGTGTGGGGGTAAATATAAAATTTATTCAATTTAAAACATAAAAATACAGAGAGCGAGAATGTAAGCAATTAATTTCACACTAACCAAGATAACCCCAAAATTATAAGCTCTTTAAAAAGTAAAGGTATTCATTTAGCCACATTGGTTTACATTGGTTTTCCTGTGTTAAATTGATTTAATAAATATCCTTATTTGTCTATTCCAGTAGGTACTTGGCATTGACTAATTTATAGAACTGATGTTTTTAAAAAAGAAAAGATACTGGGCCGATGTTTGGGTATTTCATGACATTTTATTTCTAAATAAATCCTATTTTTCAGGTGACTGCATTTTGTCAAGAAAATGAACACAATTATGAAGCTCCGAACATACAGAATAAAAAATGTGGCAAAGCAACAAGGACAGTAATATTTGAGGATTCTGTGGATAAAGAGGCACTTCGTTCTCTGAAACCACTGCAGTCCCTCCACCAGCACCATCTTTTAAAGTTGTGCAGCGAAAGAAAAGAGTTGTTTGCCTCATCCTTGATGTCTCAGGAAGCATGAGAGTATGTGATAACAGATATCAACTTTGAAATTTTTTTGTTACCAGTGCTTTGAAATGATTTTGAAAAATAATTTTGAAACTGCAAGAAACTAAATTTTGTTTTATTTTCCACCTATTTTCTAGGGTCTTAGAATTCTTCTACAGGAGCAGGCTGCCACACATTTCCTCCGGAACAATATTAATGATCAAACCAGTGTTGGGATTGTAACCTTTAGTACTAATGCTTTTACTTTGAGCCCCTTGACTACTGTTGATAGTGAAACCACAAGAGAGAGTCTTATCAAATTGTTGCCAAAAGTTGCAAATGGATGGACAAACATATGCTTGGGCCTTAGTCAAGGCCTACAGGTAGTAATTACTAATATTAATTTTTTTTATGTTTGTGATATTAAGTATATAGAGTTTGTTGGTGATACCTTTTTTCTTCAGGTACTTCGAGCAGACGATGGGGATGCATTAGGAGATTAAATAATTTTTCTGACAGACGGTCAGGCAACAGACGACGTTTCCCTTTGTGTTCCTTCTGCAATACAAAGTGGTGCCATTATACACACACTAGCTTTAAGTCAGAGTGCAGATAAGGATCTGATAGAAATAACAAAAAACACTGCTTAGTGATATCAGCACAATTAATAATTGACTGTATTTGTCTCAGTATATATCATATAAGTGCCCAAAATGTACCAAAAATGTGCTCTGTCATAAACAGGGGGAATATTTTTTTTCGCCAACGATGAGATCACATCTAACCAGTTAATGGACGCACTTGCTTCGTTCACATTATCAACTGGAGATTACACTAAAGAGCCAGTTCAGGTTTGTCAAGTGATCCAACAATACATTTTACTCTGAGAGTGTCATCTATATGAGTATTTTAATCATATTCATTGTTATCACTCCTTTAGCTAGAGAGTATTGGAGCACAAATATCTGATTGGTTCAATGGGACAGTATCGGTGGATCAGACTGTTGGGAACAAAACCAGCTTTGTGATAATCTATGAAATAAGTTTTCCCAGCGTTTACATACAGTCTCCAAGTGGCTTAATCTACACTCAGACAAATATGAATCATGATGTTTCGCTGAAAACGGTCACTTTAAATGTTACGGGAACTGCAGAGGTATGATAACATTTATTGAGCAGTCATTTATTAAGTTTATAACAAAATCCATAAACATGTACACTTATTATCTTAAGACAATAAAAGGCACCAAGAGTTTTAGATAAACATTCAACAACAACTTCATACTAAGACAGAATTTATCACTGATGATTCAGCTGACACACTTACAGCAAACCCTTACTGATTTGCTTTTACTTATTTATGTTTGATAGCCTGGTGACTGGGAGTACAGTATCCAAACTACAACACTTCAAGCTTTGACTATAACAGTGACGAGTCAAGCTTCTCAAGCTGATGATGTTCCTCCTATCATTGTCAAAACCCACATGAACCAGCAGTTCAGTGACGGCTCTAAACCCATGCTAGTGTTTGCTGAGGTTAGTCAGAATTACAGGCCTGTAATAAATGCTGATGTTTGGGCTACACTTGAGTCAGAAACCGGGTCCACGCATACATTACAACTCCTGGACAACGGAGCAGGTAAATTACCCAAATTAAAATATTAATTAATATAATATAATTAAATAAAATGAAGTAATCTTCCCAACTTAATGGAAAAAATATATCAAATAAATCAGAAATCCATCTTTCATAGGAGCTGATGGTATTAAAGATGATGGAATATATTCCAGATTTTTCACAAAGATGGTAAATGGGAGAAGCAGTTCGAAAGTAAGAGTGAAGAATCAAGATGGACAAGCCAGATATGCTGTTAAGAAAAATAGTGCTGCCCCATATGTACCTGGATATGTGTTAAATGGTAAATTTTCGGATCCATATTTTGGTCTGTTTAAAAAACCTTTTGTATAATTGGCAATACAATTAGCTATGAAGCTGTGTGAAGAAAACATTTGGTAAAAAAAAAAAAGTAAAAAATTCAGGTTCTTCTATTTTCAGGAGTAGTGCAGCTGAACCCTCCAAAGCCTCCAGTTTCTGAAGAACCACTGGAAGTTGGAAGCTTCACCAGAACAGCCACTGGAGAGAGTTTCGTGGTGACTCTTTCAGGCCCAACTCCACCAAATTTCCCTCCGAACAGAATCATAGATCTGAGCGCTGAGATCCAGGAGGACACTGTGCTTCTCAGCTGGACAGCTCCTGGTGAGGACCTCGACGATGGCACAGGTAACGCATACAATTACTGTACTAGTATTTAAAAGATTTTTAATCTTAACTGAATTTTTTTTTTTTTAAATGATGGATCTTTTAATTCTTTCCATTTAAGCTAAATCCTATGAGATCAGGTGGAGTTTTGACCTTGATATGCTCCGACACAACTTTAGCAATAGTCATGAAATCAACACAACTGCTGTCTCACCTCAGGAGGCTGGATCAGTTGAACAACATTCATTCAATCTCAGTTTCCCAATCCAAAATGGCACCACGCTCTTCTTTGCAGTTCAGTCAGATGATGAACAAAATGCAAAATCTGAAATCTCCAACATTGCTCAAGTTTCAAAGATCGTCCCTGGTACAAAATACCCAGGAATATCAAATCCAGGAATGAATTTGACAGTTCTTGTTATTTCTGTGTGTGTGGTTACTATGGTCATATGCGTTATTGTTGCTGTAACCACATGGGCAGTGAAACGCAGAAAAAATCTCTGCTGGAAGTAAAGTGGCATTAACAATCTGATGCAAACGAATGTCAAATTAATCAAATATGCCTAATTTGAATGTAACTATGTACATCCAATAGCTACACCCAAGCATTTCAAAACTTATTTTAGCTTTTTAAAGATTTTATAATATTTATAATTTTTTTAAATATATATTTTTTGTGTGTGTGTAAGCTAGAATGGGCATCCAGAGTGCTTTTTGTGGATTTGCCTAGACTTTTAACAAACAAAATGTTATGTTTTGAGTTTTTGTACTTCTCATTTTATTAACATTATTATTTATTGGTGTGTTGTGAAAAATGGCTTTCTATATGATTATTTTTCTTTTATATAGATGTTGCAGCATGACTATTTATTAAACAAACAAAATAAAATTCTCTTTCAAACAGCCTAACTTTTACTTTTATTGCAATGAAATGACAGTTAATATACATAAAATGTGTATATATTAAATAATACATACTGTATATATATATATATATATATATATATATATATATATATATACTGTATGTGAAGTGATATGATGTATGACGTAAGATGCATTCATTTTTGTAGTAAAGTCTATATTTTTTTACTGCTTTTTTTTTTACCTTTTAATTCGTTAATGGCACTTAGTACTGCTCTATCCTTATTAGTCTATTCCAGGGCTGTCAAAACTTAGTCCTTGAGGGCCGGTGTCCTGCAGAGTTTTGCTCCAAACCTAATTAAACATACCTGAAGTTAATCAAACTCTTACTAGACATGTTAGAAACTTCCATCCAGAGAATCTTGGTTTCTTTTAAGCAGAAGTTCTTCTTTATTGAGAATTCACTGTGCATCGCTGCAGTCATCAAGTCCAACTAAGTCGCTTAGAAATGGAGACAAAGCACTTTGTGGGATGAACCCAAACAAAACATTCAAATAATGTACAGGAATCAGCCCAGTAACAGAATCTTCCCAGCTTTGATCTAATCAGCATACAAGTGTCATTCAAATGCTAAGGGGCTAATCCAATCATTTTAAAACAAAAGAAAGAGCTGTATTTTGAGATTAGCATTCATGCTTAACTATTCAGAAAGATGATCAGAAAATGCGTAAAAGACCAATGGTCACTATCACAGTACCTGGGCTACCTAACCTCTTTACCTCAAATTGTAACTTTTTCAGTTCATAAACCTATATTTAACTATTTAGAAATTTGTAATCCCAAACTGAGATCTAGATGCAACAAATGCGTTGTTTGTAATGTGTTTTCAGCACCAGTGTGGTCCCCTCCTTCGAAATCTGGTCCCATTAGTACCTCGAGCAATCCCGTTGGCTCAAATTTGTTTTAATAGGTACTCTCTTAAGTGCCTAATTACAATTCTATGTTATGATAAATGCTGTTTAAACCAGTGGTCTTGGGGGACCGCTAACCACCACATATTTTGTATGACTCCCATATTTAACACAGCTGATTCAACTCATCATCTCATTAGTACAATCTAATGACTTGAATTGGGTGTGGCCTATGAGAGAGACATGCAAAATATGTGGTGCTTGGGGGTCCCCAGGACAGCTTTGAGAACCCTGTTACATGGATAATTATTGTCTGTATTTGTTAGCTTATCTACTAGTTTAGCATACAGATACCTGATTATAGCTTCTGATTATAGCTAATTTTATTTGATTAAATTGTGTATTAAATTAAGTATTAAATGTCAAATGTTTTATTTAATAAAGGTGGGGCTGGCAGGGCAGGAGACCACCACAGCCGAGCAGAAAAGGCTTCTGACTTCCATGATGGCTCCGTCAAGACTGCAAAGAAGAGCACAAAGAGATTAGGACTAGCCTTGATTGTTGCTACAAGATAGGCAGTTAGCTCTGACACAGTGTCCTTGACCAAGAGTTCAGGAGCGATCTCTGAGAACTGGAGTTGTAGTAGATTATGAAGTCTCTCAAACTGGGTCGGACTCTGGAGTGGACTTTGAGGGTTCCCAGACTGGAGCAGACCTTGGATTGGACTCTGATTGCTCCTCGACTGAAGTGACCTGTGAAGTGAACTCTGAGGGTTCTCGGATTGTAGCGGATTCATGAGAGGTCACTGAGCACTCTCGGACTGGAGTGGGCTCTGGAGTGGATTCTGAGAGCTCATGGGCTGGAGTGGATTCAGAGACATGCTTTTGGGCCCACAAAGCAGGAACCTTAAATAGGGTCAGCAAAACAGACAGATTAGGTTGATCTGGCAGTGTAAGGAGCCTGGGTGGAGCTGGCAGGGCAAGTCAATCAATCAATCAATCAATCACTTTTATATAACGCCTTTAACTATACAGATTGTGTCAAAGCACTGAACAGTATCAAACAGGAGAACAGAGTGGTAGTTGTGTATTATGCCAAGATTAAAAACTTGTGATTAAAAACTTTCTTTAATCATATCGATGATAATGGATAGGAATGAAGTTTCCACCACTTAATGCCCAGCACTTAATTTCCAGTTCAATTTCAAATGCAGCTATGCCAGATTGTGCTAACAGAGTCAGGTCCCCAGGACCACTGGACTCCACAACCCCCAGAGTCAGCCTTAATGTCCTTCTATTTCTCGTCCTTTGCTTTGACATATGAATCAGTAACAGTGTCCTTAGCTTGACTAGATAAGAAAGGTGGGGTTGGGAAAGCACCTGAAGGTGTACTCTGGTGGTGGTGAATTACCTTTCCTTCCTTGTGGAGCTCCCAAGGCATTAGGGGTTCTTCCAAACAAAGATTAAAAATGAAAAACTGTACTTTACATTCTCTTTATGAAGGGTTTATAAAGGTGTTCATAAATGACTAATAACTAATTTAAAAATGCATTACAAATTATTGATAAGCCATTTTAAATGCATGAATAATTTTTTTATGAAAAGCCTGCCAAATAGTGAGCCATTTTAACTCACATGTTATACATGTTTAACAAATATATTTCTTAATACTTATTTCACTCAAAAACAGAACTCTTATTTATTTATTTCATGAAAACAGCAAAATGT
The DNA here is from genome assembly GCF_018831695.1 of Puntigrus tetrazona. Classification (NCBI taxonomy): domain Eukaryota; kingdom Metazoa; phylum Chordata; class Actinopteri; order Cypriniformes; family Cyprinidae; genus Puntigrus; species Puntigrus tetrazona. The sequence continues at coordinate 8,689,574 of NC_056713.1, forward strand.
ACTAACAGCAAGACTGAAGGGTGTTGTATTTATGGTTTGTTCATTTATATCTCACTTTTCTTACAATGTTCTTAAGAACGTAGTAGGCGCTAACAAGCATCTGATGTAAAGTCACATTTTCTAAGAAAGAAGAAGTCATGCTGCTAAGATTGCTAAGATTGTTCCAACATTCTCTGAAGCAAAATTTTAATCTCTCAAAATTTTTATTAATTTTACGGGTCAGCTAACTGTGAGGTGACACTGCAGAGTATGCTTTTCAAAAGGTTCCTGCAATTTATAACAATGTTCTCGGTACAGGGCAGGCTTTAAGTATAACTCATTTAAAGTTATGGTGATGCATATAACATTGTGAGTTAAAAATGTCACTATTTGGCAGGTATTGCGTTAAAATCATCCTCTTGTTCATGCATTTATAACAGCTTTTCAACTTTACAATGCATTTTTAAATGAGTTATTAGTCATTTATTAACACATTTATAAGCCCTTTTTAAAGGGAACCTTAATGTTAAGTGTTAACAAAATGTCTTTAAGGTCCATGCTTTGTCAACCCAATCTCTCTGCCCTAATACAAAACCTCTGGGCGAAGGCCTATTTATTCAAATCTTGAAGATGGACTTGTTCTTTAGGAGCAGAACTTTGTCTCTCATACTGCTGGATCAATTATGGCTGAAGTATTCTGTCACAAAATGACTCATGAAGTCATGACTCATGACTGGAGAATCATGAAGGTCAAACACAAAGATCCAAAACAGGGAAAAACTAGGTACAAACATGGAAAACCAAAAAGAAAACTCCAGCAAAAACTTGATACATCATGACAAAAACCATACTTCAGAAACAAAGGGCTGAGAACATGGTCTTTATGTATGGAGAACTAAATGGGTAAATTACAAACAGCTTAGAGTAATGAAATAATCACGAGTGTAAGGAGTGATGGAAACTGAAGTCCAGAACTTAAAAAAAAAAAACATCGAAAAGGGGTGCCCTCTAGTGGTAGACATAGCAGCTTAGATGAGGGAATAATTTACACAAAGGTAACATAATACATATTTTGACATATGATGAGGGAAACAGGAAACACACCGTCTAAAAATCTAAATTGTAAACTTATCTGCAAACTTATCTAATTTATCTAAGTTGAATAGTTACAAGGAACTATTCTTACAGAACATTCACAAATCAATTGTTTACAATACAGACAACAACCTCAAATAAAATGTGCTATGTTTGTATTTATTAATGTTGACTTCATAATAACAATAACATTAGTAGTAAATAAGCACATCTCGATTTTTGTAATAGTGTATAATAAACAATCATTAATCTTCAGTAGTTACTTCATAGTCATTTAATTTGTTATAGATTAGCTATCTATTATTTAACACAAGTTCTAAACTTCTATTACATACTGATTAGTTTACACATCGTCCTTAATAGTTAACAGTATTGACTTGATTCCTTGTGCATTAAGTAAGAGACTCTATTCAAAGCGTTACAAATGTGGCATTACAAAGCAATAATCTACAAGTAATCAACACAACTTCATTCCTTCAATAAATGTGAAATGAAAAGCTGTGCCTTTTAAGAAATAATTATTAAAGCATTTTAACTAAACCAAAAGTTCCATTACCTGTAGTCCTTTATGACTCATATTTTGGCCGGGACCAATGATAGACGTTTCTTACAGACATGCTAATTTTCCTTAAATCCTTTTAGACGTTAGGACTCTCACAGATCTATTATTAAGAAAGTGATATAATGCTAAACTTCCCCAAATCTTGGATGGCCTGAGGGTGATAAATTTTCTGCTTTTTTATCTTTGGATGAACTATTCCCTTTAATAGGCAGGTGTTGATTATGTAATTTAAACAGATAGGGCTGCATAGAAATTATTAAATGAATGTAATGCAGAACAGGAATAAAAATTATTAGTGCAGTAAACATGCTGCCCTATGATACTGTGATGACATGTTGTTTCCTAAATATATCCCAGAAGGAATTTGGTTATTATCACGAGTCCATGACAGTAAAGTATCTTTCTTATCTATAACCTTTGGATTTAATTTTTGACTTGACATTGTTTAAAACAGAGTTCATGAGCTACAGTTCATCTAAATACAGAAGCTATGGACTCAAGAACGGAGTATGTTTTGTTATGGATGTTGCTGTTCTCCACCTCCACGGCGATCAAACTGGATGAAAATGGTTATGTTGACATAATAATCGCAATCGGTTCAAGAGTACCACAGGATGACACGCTCATTGAAAAAATCAAGGTGAATACATCCTTATTGGTCTCTTTAACAAACTTGATGTACTTTATGTATGATTTAGAGGCTATTTTAAAGATAATCTTTTTGTCTTCATTCTAACAGGAAATGGTCACCGAAGGGTCGTATTATCTTTACGATGCATTGGATGAAAAGGTCTATTTCAGAGATGTTACAATCCTAGTCCCACCTCAGTGGAATAGTAAGGATTTCATCAAAGCAAGAACAGAGTCCTTTGAAAAGGTACAGGGAACTGTGCCATTTCATTTGGCACACGTCTATTTTCTCACGTCTATTTTCTACTTTCTAATGTCCATTTCTATGTCTAATGCAGGCCCAAATAAAAATTGATTACGCTAGCTCAGCAAACGACGTCGAACCCTACACAAAACAGTATGGAGAATGCGGAGCTGAGGGAGAGTACATTCATTTACCCCACAATACCTCCTGAATGACTTTTTTATCGAGCTTTATGGATCAAGAGAGTCAACGTTGTTTATCTCCCTTCAACATAGTTATCATGAAATAAGAATTCAAAAGGTTTATTAATGTGATAGTGTGTTTGCTTTATAGTAAAAAAATTATTAGTTTGTATTATTGGTTGTTTGTTTGCAGGAAGGGTCTTTGTGCATGAATGGGCTCATCTGAGATGGGGCGTTTATGACGAATACAGTGTAGAGAATACTTTCTATTACTCTAATGGCCGTATTGAACCTACAAGGTTGTAAACCTTTAATAAAAAGAAAAAATATTATTAAAATATTGATATCAAACTTTCCCTGATATCTCAATTATTGGTTTCCTGCTTTAGGTGTAGCAAAAACCTTGAGGGTCAGTTTTATGAAGTTACTGCAGGAGGATCTCTTCAACAGTGCCGCACCGATCAAGAAACTTCACTACCTACCCAGGGTTGTTTGTTTTTTCCAGACAGAAATCAAATCGCAAATAGCTCCATTATGTTCTTACCGAGCCTAGATCCTGTAAGTATTCATTTGTACATCTATCTACAAATATGTATTTCTTTTTTCTTTGAATGATGGTAACAAAAATCACAACATATTAAGTAAAAGATCTTGATTGTCACCGGTATGAATAAAAGTATCAGCAAACAGTGAAACAATAAACTGTAATGCTACATAATCTACATAATTTCATGCTGCAGTCATTTTTTGGGATATACTTGCTGTACTCCCCTTTCCAAAAAGTGCTCAAGGAAAAATCGTTGGTTTTGTTATGTTAAATAAAGCCCATCTGTGCATATTTAAGTTCATTTGAAATCCTGCTTACAGGTGACTGCATTTTGTCATGAAAGCGAGCACAATTATGACGCTCCAAACATGCAAAACCAAATATGTGGCAAAGCAACAAGGACAGTAATATTTGAGGATTCTGTGGATAAAGAGGCACTTCGTTCTCTGAAACCACCAGAGACCCCTCCACCAGCACCATCTTTTAAAATTGTGCAGCGAAAGCAACGGGTCGTTTGCCTCATCCTTGATGTCTCAGGAAGCATGAGAGTATGCAATAACTAACATTAACTTAATGTCTGAAAGAAAAAAATGCTATGACAACTTTTTCTGTCATCAATTCTTCAAAATAATAAGTTGGTTAAATATTTTTTAATATTTTTTTCCGCCCATTTCCTAGGGCTCAAGAATTCTTCTACAGGAACAGGCTGCCACACATTTCCTACGGAACTACATTGAGGATCAAGCCAGTGTTGGGATTGTAACCTTTAGTACTAGGGCTTCGGTTCTGAGCCACTTGACTACTATTGACAGTGACACCACAAGAGAGAACCTTATCAAACGTTTGCCAAAAGTAGCAGATGGAGCAACAAATATGTGCTTGGGCCTCGCTCTAGGCTTAGAGGTGTCATATTAATTGTAATATGTATTCAATATCTTTGTAATGTATGAAATATATAGTTATTTAAGTATCAGTGATTCTTTTTTTTCTTCAAATCCATCAGGTACTTCAAGAGGACAATTTTGATGTATTAGGAGATGAAATCATATTTCTGACAGATGGCCAGGCAACGGATAAATTTGAAGATTGTGCTCCAACTGGAATACAAAGTGGTGCCATTATAAGCACATTAGCATTCAGTAAAAGTGCATCTGAAGCGCTGACACAGATGGCAGAACTTACTGGTAAGTGATATCAGCACAATTATTATCTTACTCTATCTGTCCCAATATGATGTAAGCTCAAGTTTATCATCAAATAAAAACTAAACAAAAATTTCATCATGACAACAGGAGGAAGATTTATCATAGCCAATGATGATTTGACCTCGAACCAGTTAATGGACGCATTTGCTTCGCTTACATTATCAACTGGAGATTACACAAAAGAACCAGTCCAGGTTTGTCAAGGTTTTCCTTATTGCCCATGATATATTTATTTCTCTGAGTGTGTCATCAGAGTATTTTAACCATGCATTTTCATTATTCCTTTAGCTAGAGAGTATTGGAGCACGAACATCTGATTGGTTCAATGGGACAGTTTCGGTGGATCAGACTGTTGGGAACAAAACCAGCTTTGTGATAATCTATGAAAGAAGTTTTCCCAGCGTTTACATACAGTCTCCAAGTGGCTTAATCTACACTCAGACAAATATGAATCATGATGGATCTCTGAAAACGGTCACTTTAAATGTTCCAGGAACTGCAGAGGTACAGTATTACAGCCTTTAGCAATCAGTTTATTGTGTAACACTGTATTGGACCATAAACGTTCATAACACGATAAAAGGCATCTAGGCCAAGGGTTGTAAATAAACATAATATTTGAACAAAATATTTTAAAAAATAAACAGTTTATCAGTGATGATAGAGCAAACTCTCAGTGATCTGCTTTTACTTTTTATTTGTTTGATAGCCTGGAGACTGGGAGTACAGTATCCAAACTACAACACTTCAAGCTTTGACTATAACAGTGACGCGAGTCAAGCTTCTCAAGCTGATGTTCCTCCTATCACTGTCAAAACCCACATGAACCAGCAGTTCAGTGACGGCACTAAACCCATGCTAGTGTTTGCTGAGGTTAGTCAGAATTACAGGCCTGTAATAAATGCTGATGTTTGGGCTACACTTGAGTCAGAAACCGGGTCCACGCATACATTACAACTCCTGGACAACGGAGCAGGTAAATGACCTATAAATCTTGTCCCGTGTGTGCATTCAACATATATAAATATAAGCGAAAGATACTTTCAACTTCTGCCCAAATAAATCTTTTTTTTTACAGGAGCTGATGCTATCAAAGATGATGGAATATATTCCAGATATTTCACAAAGATTGAAAACGGTAGAAGCAGTTTGAAAGTAAGAGTGAAGAATCAAGATGGACAAGCCAGATTTGCTGCCCCAAAAAGAGCGGTGCCCCTTACGCACCTGGATATGTGGAAAATGGTAAATCCTGTCATCAATATTTTGGAATAATCTCAGTGATGTCAGTCACATGTATAACTGTATTTTTTATATTAAATATTAAATAAAGCCCTTAAACAGGAAATGATAGTAGAGGAAGCAGAGGGTGAGTACAGCTAGTACTCAGGCCATGGCTCCCTCTGCTGGTTAGGCATTACAATTGATGTATTATATACATGCAGTGTTTAGGAGTAACTATTTACGTGTAACAGTAAATTTACGTTAATTATTTGTACATAATTTAATTACAAAATAAATAATAATAATATGATGAATTATAATAACATGAAAGCTTTCTGTAATGGGTCGGTTTAGGTTTGGTGTAGGTTCCACACACACACACACACACACACACACACACACACACATACAGATTTAATTTATTTTCCAAATTGCATTTATTGCTCTAAAATATGAGAAATATGAGGAGTTTAGGCACAGATTAAGATACATGCTTATTCAATAATAGTTTTAATTATTTTCTATTTTAATATTTATGCATATTTACTTTTAAGTTTAACTGCTTTTTTCCAAGGCATTGTTTGATGCCAGTGTTTCCTGTTTTAGTTCCTGTTATAACTTCAGAACCACCAGTAAAAGAGGCGCTAAATTTTGTAGTGGCTGTACTTTTTATCCTCTTTAATTCAAGTGAATTTTTGAAAGTCTGACAGTAATCAGTTGTTGAGTAAGGATAACCCTGACTGCTTTGAAAGTTTGAAATGGTTAACAGTTGAAAATATTCATTAGAATATTTAGGAATAAATGCTTGCTACGGATGTGAAAACCTTCCCAGCACTGGTGGCAAGTGTTTTAAAAAGAATCGTTTGCATTGATGATTGAGTTATTTATATAGATGTCTGTATAGATGTAAGCTGCATAAAGAGTCATTAAAAATGTGCAAACTGAACAAACAGCTGTACTAATGGCAATATAATTAGGTATAAAGCTGTATTGGGGAAAGACATTCAGGCAAAATCAAGCAGATTCAGGTGGTTCTTCTAATTTCAGGAGTAGTGCAGCTGAACCCTCCAAAGCCTCCAGTTTCTGAAGAACCACTGGAAGTTGGAAGCTTCACCAGAACAGCCACCGGAGAGAGTTTCGTGGTGACTCTTTCAGGTACAACTCCACCAAATTTCCCTCCGAACAGAATCACAGATCTGAGCGCTGAGATCCAGGAGGACACTGTGCTTCTCAGCTGGACAGCTCCTGGTGAGGACCTCGACCAAGGGACAGGTAAATCATACAATTACTATATTAGTATTTAAAACTTTTGAAGTTTTTTGTTAATGTTAATTTCTTTAACATCCCTATTGACCAGATAAAAGTTGGTTTTAAATCATAAAACCAATTATTGAAAAAACAGCTTTTATTGTCACGTTTCTTTCTCTTAAAGCTAAGTCCTATGAGATCAGGTGGAGCTTTGACCTTGATATGCTTGAGAGAGCTTCAGCAATGGTCATGTAGTCAACACAGCTGCTGTCTCACCTCAGGAGGCTGGATCAGTTGAACAACATTCATTCAATCTCAGTGTCACCAAGCCAGCAGAGGAGCCCTGACCTCTGGGTGATCTGCATCCACTCCTCTGCGTTAACTTCCTGTTCCTGGACTATAAAGACTGCAGCAAGCCACTCACCTGCAGGTTGCATTGTTTCGCCTGTCTCATAGTTAGATCGTTCGTGGTTTATAGTTTCTGGTTTTGACCCTGTCTGTTCTCTGATTCTCTGATCGTTTGCCGCCTGACCTGACCTTCTGCCTGTCTCTGGATTTCGTTATTGCCTCGCCTCCTATATATCTGTTAGCCCTGTTTGACGCCTGCCTGTTATGACCATGCCTTTGTTTAATAAAAGCCTGCACATGGATCCGCACGCCTCAGACCGCTCATTCGTGACAGAATGCAACCTCACACCAGGATCAGCGGCTTTTCACCCGAACCATGGCCAGGTATGCACCTTGCAATGTCTTTGCTAACCCTCAAGCAGGGCACCCGATCACTTGAGGATTATACTCAGGAATTTCTGGACCTGGCTTACTTCTCTGATTTACCGGACTGTTTGCTAATTGAATTTTTTCACGAGGAATAAATCAGCCACTCAAAACACAACTTGTTCAAGAGGGTCCACGTGAATCACTTGCACACTTTATTGAGTTTGGTTTAGTGACTGTGGGGTCAGCTCTCACGTTGGGTATTATGGAGGAAGAAGACACTGCATTTATTCCCAAGATGGCCGCCTTCCCGAGCCGCTGCCCAAGATGGCCGCCTTCCCGAGCCGTTGCCCAAGATGGCCGCCTTCCCGAGCCGCTGCCCAAGATGGCCGCCTTCCCGAGCCGCTGCCCAAGATGGTCGCCTTCCCGAGCCGCTGCCCAAGATGGTCGCCTTCCCGAGCCGCTGCCCAAGATGGTCGCCGCCTGCCCAGAGCCGCTTCCCAAGATGGCTGCCGCCTGCCCAGCGCCGCTTCTCAAGATGGCTGCCGCCTGCCCAGCGCCGCTTCTCAAGATGGCTGCCGCCTGCCCAGCGCCACTTCCCAAGATGGATGCCGCCTGCCCAGCGCCGCTTCCCAAGATGGCTGCCGCCTGCCCAGCGCCGCTTCCCAAGATGGCTGCCGCCTGCCCAGCGCCGCTTCCCAAGATGGCTGCCGCTGCCCAGCGCCGCTTCCCAAGATGGCTGCCGCCTGCCCAGCGCCGCTTCCCAAGATGGCTGCCGCCTGCCCAGCGCCGCTTCTCAAGATGGCTGCCGCCTGCCCAGCGCCGCTTCCCAAGATGGCTGCCGCCTGCCCAGCGCCGCTTCCCAAGATGGCTGCCGCCTGCCCAGCGCCGCTTCCCAAGATGGCTGCCGCCTGCCCAGCGCCGCTTCCCAAGATGGCTGCCGCCTGCCCAGCGCCGCTTCCCAAGATGGCTGCCGCCTGCCCAGCAAAGCCTCCAGTGCCGCGCCGTGCAAAGCCTCCAGTGCCGCGCCTCGTGCAAAGCCTCCAGTGCCCGCGCCTCGTGCAAAGCCTCCAGTGCCCGCGCCTCGCAAAGCCTCCAGTGCCCGCGCCTCGTGCAAAGCCTCCAGTGCCCGGCGCCTCGTGCAAAGCCTCCAGTGCCCGCGCCTCGTGCAAAGCCTCCAGTGCCCGCGCTCGTGCAAAGCCTCCAGTGCCGCGCCTCGTGCAAAGCCTCCAGTGCCGCGCCGCCGTGCAAAGCCTCAAGTTATCCCACCCTCCCACCCTTGCTACACGTCAACAATGGATCCCAGCAGCCCCTGCACTCATCCTCCACCTCCACCTGGAGCTGCGCCACAGGTCTGCCAGTCTCCATCGCCGCCGTGGGTGAAGGATCCTCGCTTCACCGTCCCGCTCTGAGTCCCAGACTCCACCTCGGCTTGTAGACCCGCCGGCTTCCCTTAGGCTCCTAGCTCCTCCTCTCTACCGTGCTCTGTCATTCCACCAGCTTCACCAGGCTCCATCGTCTCCGGCTACGCCTTGGTCGGTCGTCGACCATCCGTCGCCTCAGGATTCCACTCCTCCAGCCGCCTCGTCCCTCCATTCCTCCGGCTCTGTCAGGCTCCTCCTTCCCCGGCTCCACCTCAGTCCTCTGTCGCTCTGGCTCCGCCGCGTCCTTCTCATTCCCGTCTCCGCATCAGTCGCGAAGCCTGCGGTGTGCCTGAGACCTCCAGCGCCGCTGTGTCACCCTGGCTCTTCGGCTCTCCGCCTCAGTCTCTCCCGACCACCTGCTCCGCGCCGTCGGTCGGCTCCATGGGGTTGATGACCGTTACCTCTCCATGGCTCCTCCCTCCGTCGGCTCCACCACTGACCATCATGGCTGGGTTCTGGATCGCCTCCCGCTCCGGACTCCTCCCGTCTTCACCCTGGCTCCTCCCACCGTCTCTTCCTCCCTGGTCTCAGTTTGCTGACTCCCTCCCGGAACCCCCTCCCAAGCTCACAGTTATGTTTTGTTTTGTGGAGCGCCAGGAGTCGCTCCTAGGAGGGGGGCTATGTCACCAAGCCAGCAGAGGAGCCCTGACCTCTGGGTGATCTGCATCCACTCCCTCTGCGTTAACTTCCTGTTCCTGGACTATAAAGACTGCAGCAAGCCACTCACCTGCAGGTTGCATTGTTTCGCCTGTCTCATAGTTAGATCGTTCGTGGTTTATAGTTTCTGGTTTTGACCCTGTCTGTTCTCTGATTCTCTGATCGTTTGCCGCCTGACCTGACCTTCTGCCTGTCTCTGGATTTCGTTATTGCCTCGCCTCCTATATATCTGTTAGCCCTGTTTGACGCCTGCCTGTTATGACCATGCCTTTGTTTAATAAAAGCCTGCACATGGATCCATACGCCTCAGACCGCTCATTCGTGACACTCAGTTTCCCAATCCAAAATGGCACCACGCTCTTCTTCGCAGCTCAGTCAGAGGACGAACAAAATTTTAAATCCAGAACCTCCAACATTGCTAGAGTTTCATAGATCCTCCCTGCTCCAAAACCCCAGGAATATCAAACCCAGGAATGAATCTGACAGTTCTTGTTATTTCTGTGTGTGTGGTAACTATGGCGTATGCTTTATTGTTGCTGTAACCACATGGGCAGTGAAACGCATGAAAAATCTCTGCTGGAAGTAAAGTGGCATTAACAGTCTGATACAAAAGAACGTTAAATAAATATTATGTACAACTAACAGCTTTAGAACATTGTTTAAAACAATACCAAACTAAGTGTAGTAATGTATAATCTTATAAATGAGGTATATACATACGTAATAAGTTTTGTATCGCTACCAGAGCCATGAAGAACTTAACCTGGGGCTCGTTGTTCATATGTTGCTAACTTAATTGTTGACGATTTTGCCTGATCTTGTAGTGTTTGGTTCTTCGAGGTTCATCCCGGACTTGCTGTCATAGCAACAGGTCAGTTAGCTTGGACCTGTTTGGAAGCAGGCTAATTTCATGTAAACAGGATTAGATTGCATCTTTTTAAGCAGAATTATTAACTACATTATTACAAGAGTATCCTACAGATCCAGGGACAGTAATTTAAAAAATGTATTGACGAATAATATAATAATGTTGTGTAATCTATAAGACTATAGACACAGCCAGGTTTACTCATTGAAATATTTATTAATAATAAAACAATTGTATAACTGTATAGGAGTCTTACACACATACTATAGTTAATCTGAGGCGTGTATTAATTTGGGTGGTGACAGATATTATGGGAGATGCAGATAACATGATCCTGACCCTTAAGAAACTTTAATTAATGCTGCCACGTAGCAACAACTGCCACGTAAGAGAAAATGAAATGAATTGCTAATAAAAATTAAAGCATGTACAAATACTGGAAATTGTGAATATAAATTTTGAATAATGTACAAAACATTAAGCGGAATTTTTTTTTTTTTTAAATAAATAAAAACAGTGCACAGTTAATTTATCTAGTATAACATTTATGTACTTTTGTTTTCTTATAAAAGGCCAGAAATGTAACACGTTTTTCGCCAGGTGTCTTTTTATGGTATAATGTCATCACATTGTTGTTTTCCCTGCTACCAAAAAAAAACCCCAGGACGTTGCGAGGACGTCATGAGGACGTTCACAGGATGTGCAGCAGCCATTTGGGATTTTTAGGGGACTAAAGGGAAACTCAAGGCCGTGTCTGAGGAAATGTATCATTCCTTGGCTGCATCAGTCCACATTAGAGATTCCATTTTATATTTTCTTCATGCATGAATGAATTGTAGCCTATATGTTCAAGTATATATTGAAGGGCATAGCTTTTATTGATGTATAAATGCTGAAAACAGACTCGTAATTTGATGACATCTTTGAATACAGAAGCTACACCTATTTTCTTTTTTTCCAAAAATGAAAATGATTAAATGTTTAAAAATAATTTTTCTAATGAATTAAAATGCATTATTTATACTATTAAAATAATATTACTAATAACGCTATCAATCTGCAATTTATTTATTCATTATACGTAATTATTTATTTATTTTTGCATTTTGCATTAAAATCCAATTTGGGTTTATATTTCAGTTTAATTTTGTATTTAATTTGTCTGAGTTGCAAGGTGTTAGGTTTGATGATAAAAGCCCAAGTATGGGAAAACTGGATTTATCAAGTGTTGTTTTATGGAAATGACAGAAAGGACGAAACCGGGACGTTCGGACGAATTTCCTCAAAAAGACCGTCAGCGAACTTTACAAAGCGGACCAAATGTGAACGGACCAAATTAGTCAGCGAACGTCCTGGGACCTAAACAGACTTTCGCAACATCCGGGGGACTTCCCCTGTTTGTGTTGGTTTGCCGTCAGCCAATCGCTGCGCTGTTGATCGTGATTTCCAGTATCTATATATCTGCCCTTTTTGGAAGAAAAGAGAAACCGAGTAATCCTAGACAATTTAATGCAGATATTTTAATCTATTACCCTAGAAGGCAGCTATCGGGATTAGAAGATCCGGCATATTTCAAATCATCTCAGATGTATTAATAAAGTCACAAAGAACGGACACCTGGGCTGAAGTAAAGCCTTTTTGGAGGAGACGGCATAATTCAATTTAGGTAGGTGCTTACTATTATGTTAAAGTACAATAATACTGTTTAAATGTACGAGACTCACACCTTTAAGCTGTAACGTAACTTTACAAATAAACACAAACATAAAATGGCATTACAAAAGTTTTGCAATTATTCTGTACAATATTTTAATTTTTAGAATACATGTTTCTGTTTCTCAGCCAACCAAATGATTTTTGTAATGGATACTATTGTTGATTTTTGTAGTGCGATTGTTCATATTCATAGTGTTTTTTTGTTCGTTTTTTTTTTTTTTTTTTTTTTTTTGTATTAAAACCATTTCGGATCATTTTGAATCTCAAACATCATCCTAATTATTATTATAATGGTGTATGGAACCCACAACAATTTAAAACAAAAGCATACAAATGTCATTGTAATAAATTAATTGTCCTTTTTTTTTAATTTGTAGGTAAAATATCAGATTTCGATTATATTTTACCACTGAACTAGAAAATGGGAGGTTAACAGTTCAGTGGGGGTGCTGAAATAATGAATTGAACTATAAGAAAGTAATGAATGCTGTGTACTAATTATTTTCTGCAATCCATGCGCATTCTTTTATCGAAGAGGAGACATAACTTTATATTCCAAATCATTTATTCGACAGATGCATATGATACAAACATCAGCTGCTGAGTTCATTCACACAAGAGAGTGTGTCCACACTCCAGCAGTTCTCAATATTTATCGCCGTCCCTCTTCAGTTCACACCCCCTCGCGTTATCTGACTCCATTGTCCATTCGGTGTTGTATCCTCTTTTCAAGAAAGCTGACCTCCTCATTCCATCTGTGACCTATAGAACCTGAAGAGAGACATACATGACCCCTGACCCTCTCAACTCCCAAGCATGCAACTTGCTTATCACTGCCTAAACTTTATCTATCACTGTTATTATTATAGTAATGACAACTACCGAATATGATACTTACAAAGTAATGTCTTTTATGAAGAATAGTCTATAGAACAGAAAGAAAGTTGTTTTGTTTTTTTGTTTAGTTTTTTCCAATTCCAATTTAGCATTTCCAATCAGTGTAGGCCTGTTACATTCTTCTTATTTTAGGCCTATTATTATTATTATTAGTTTTGTTAGTTAAATACATAACATTTTTGCCCAGCAATAAAATCATAGTGCATCATTGCATGATTGATAACTCAAATGTTCTTTATTTTCTTTATTATTACAGAAATATGTAATGTGTTGGGCTGATTGTTTCCATTTATGATAAGGAACCTTGCACATGAAAGTATCAATTCTGCTTATAAAGCCGCGATGTGTTACAGCAAGTCAGGAATAAGTTTTGAAGACCCTGGGTGTTTTCCAGGTCATTAGCCTAAGTTTATCGTGGCTCTATTGGTTTCATTGTTTCTACTATGCACTTAAGCTAACAATACTTTTGGAAAACGCAGCCCAGAGCCGTATAAAAATAAGGGGATTTTAACAATTATAGGCTTTTATAGGAATGTGGAAGTAAGTCATGTCAAGCCCATTCATTTCAGTGCTCCTCAAGCAGAAAATTGGGGAAATTACAGCATTTCGACATTTTAATGCATTAGTTTACCTCTCGGAAATCTGAGAATATGAAATATGAGAAATATGAGAAACATCTCATAAACAGACGCTAAGTATCATATTTTTACGTTTTTGCCTTTTGCAATTTCTCTCCTTATTAGAGATTGAATGAGTTTCAGTGAAGTTTCAGCATGCTTTTAAAAATTTGCATCAAAAATTGAACGTTTTATAATGTCTTAAAGCAAAACATTAAATAAATAAATAAAACTCACAGCAAGGAGAGTAGAGAGAAATACATATATTAAACAGCCATACAGGCATGTACTGGTTAAACTATAGCATTAAATAGGAATGTTATTTTTCTGCTGACCAGACGCATCTAATTTGCCTCTTTGCACTGGAATTTAAAAACACTCTCTCTTTATTTTAACCCTAAATACTTTCCTAATTGTAATATAGATAATAAACATATTAAAACAATATTAATGCTGTCTGAATAAAATGCAATTGTAAAACATAGTCAGTGTTGTTAGGAATACACAAACAATACACATCATTTGTTATTAATCACTAGAAATCACTAGTGAAATCCAGTTAGGAACGGACCCCTTATACCTACGAGTGCTGTACAGCTGATAAATGTGATATAATTTCCCCCGCGTTTATCAGCCATTTTAAAGATATGTTCGGAGCCGCTCTCAGTTCACGATGAACAACCTACGACAAGGTTCCTCAGACATCCATGAGTTTACCTTACGTTTCCGAATCATAGCAGCCACCAGCAGATGGAATCAGGTCTAGTGGCATATCGTAAAGGTCTCAAACCTCAAAGAGAGCCCTGATGCACCCACCTCTGTTAACATCCCCCCTGTCTATCACTCCTTCTCTGATGTGTTCAGCAAGAAACAAGCCAACCAGTTACCACTGCATCGGCCCTAGGATTGTAGTATCAACCTGCTGCCAGATGCCAAACTACCGCACTGAAAGGTCTATCCCCTCTCCCGTCCTGAGCACGAAGCCATGGAGGAATAACATCCAAGAAGCTCACCATCAGGGGTTCATCAGATCGTACACGTCACCAGCCGCATCTACTTTCTTCTTTGTATCCAAGAAGGATAGTGGCCTCTGAACCTGTATAGATTATCGGGCGCTGAATGATGCAACGGTCAAGTTTGCCTACCCACTTCCACTCATACCGTCAGCCTTAGAAGAAGTCCATGAAGCCAGTGTGTTCTCCAAACTCGACCTCCACAGTGCTTACAACCTTATCCATATTCGTGAAGGAGACGAGTGGAAGACTGCCTTCATCACCCCTGCGGCCACTATGAGCATCAGGTGATGCCCTATGGACTTGCCAACAGTCCGTCTATGTTCCAAAATTTCATGAATGAAATCTTACGTGACTACCTCCACTGGTTTGCCATTATCTACATAGACAACATTCAGATTTATTCCCACAACATTGAAGAACACCAAGTCCATGTCTGTTAAGTCCTACAGCGTCTCCGGAAACATCAGCTCTATCTTAAGTCCAAAAAAGTTTGAGTTCCACCAATCCACCGTCTCCTTCCTCGGGTATGTGATCTCTGCTGAGGAGTTCACATGGAGCCAACCAAGGTGGATGCCGTAGCCAACTGGGTAGAGCCGAGGACAGTGAAAGAGCTCCAACGCTTCCTCGGCTTTGCAAACTTTTACCGCCGCTTCATCAAAAACTATAGTCTTCATTCTGCCCCTCTAACTTCTCTGCTGAAAGGTGGACAGCGAGTATTGCACTGGGACGTCCGTAGCCCAACAGGCCTTCAACCATCTTAAGCAGCTTTTCAACACAGCTCCCATCCTCAGACACCCAGATCTGTCAAGACCCTTCATAGTAGAAGTAGATGTGGCAGACCTAGGAGTAGGCCCATCCTTTTCACAATGGTCTGGTGAACCCCAGACTGAAAATAACTAGGAAAAGAGAGAATATGGTTTCCATCTTGGTCTATATGATAAATATATATCAGAATATATATCTCATGAAAGTGTGCATAGTACGATTTTATGTTTCTATTTGGCATAATATTTATTGACCTTTGCGTGCAAAAGACTGACAAATTCATGTTTAATGGCATGGCTGTTTCAGTCGATGGGACACACGGGCCTATAATTTACTGCAGACGTGTTAGCGGGGCAAATTTTAGGTCAGTCTGTCATGGTACAGTAACTGTACAACTGGATATGCAGGCTCCATATCCCCAGTACCCGCAGATATAACCGCCATCCTCGCATCACTAAACCTGAAGACCTTGATTAGCTGGTTCGGTGTGTTTGATTAGGGTTAGCGATAAACTCTGCAGAGACACCAGCCCTCCGGGGTTAACATTCCCCACTCCTGATATAATGTGATTAAACATTAAAGTAAGTGTATCAGCAATCATAATTCAAACATGACATTTCGTAGATATTTGGTAACACTTTCTATGAAGCCCGTTTTTATAATATATTGGGTTAAGGCATTATAATGAATGCATAATGCAATGTAAATAACTTTATAATATGTTGTATCATCTCACAAATATTCATTAGAAAACATTTTATGTGTTATAATATTTAATTATTTGTGGTTATAGCTTTTAAGAGTATGATCATTTATAACACACAATGAGAACAATTCATCCACTTAAGTTGCAATTTATTATATTTCTCATATATTTCTCATAATTAATTATATTTCTGCATTAACTATAAGTCTTGTATCTTGCCATTTTACTTTACTTAAAGAAGACAAAAAGCGTTTTAAGTAATATAATAAGAATAGTTTTTTTTCTCTCTCAAACTGCCATAAGATCCAATATCATGTTAGAAGAATGTGGGTTATGACACATTTACTTAGAACATTTTAAAAATATTAGTTTAATTATATGGATGGTACCTTTTAGATGTAACTCTGAATGAATCAATTTTCAATTAAGTGAATCAATGATTTAGCAACCCATTGACAAGTCATTTTTATTTTTTTAACAAATCAAATATTTTAATCAATTACTAATGATGCACTCATTTACCGCTAATGGTGATTTTTCGACCAAATTTTTGACTTGTTTGTAAAAAACATTTAAAACATTATGCATTTTAAATATTGTGGTGTAAATACATTTTAAGTTCCGAGCAAACTTTTTTGACCTCTTGTTAGTTTGCAGATATGTGTACAGTCTTGCAAAATGGACAGACCAAAGCGAAATGGTGGTGCTGAAAAGCTCAGGGAAAAGTAGCTTAAAAATGTGAAATTCAGAAATGTACACAGCAATAAAGATACCAGTACTGTAATCAGTGTGTATAAAAAATCATAATTTATTAACTTATTCTCTGCCTTCCTGCCTTCAAATTCACAAACTCAAATGCATCCATACTCTAAGAAATAAAGGTACAAAAGCTGTCACTGGGTTGGTATCATTTTAAAAGGTACATGTTTGTACCTTAATGGTCCATTTTGGTACATTAAAAGCTGTGTAGTATCTGAGACTTGTGTTACCAAGGAAGTTGTGATCACACGTCACTCAAGGTGCGGTTATGAGTATATCAGATGAAAAATTCCCCCATCTTAGTTTAGCACCAATCAAAGACTGATAATTTAGCACTGGAGAGAGCTGGTCAACTGATTTATCTGAAAGATTGGTGGTTTAGCTAGCTAGTGGAGCCTCGGATTATCAACACAAAGAAGACATAATTGTAATAAGATTAATGAAATATATTAACCATAGTTATGCAAGTAAATACAACAACTAGTGATGATACCAGTAAATGAATATGAATAAATAGATGATAATAGACAAGAAAATATGATGGAAGAAACCATATAAATTGTAGAGGCAAATAACGGAGTTAACACAGAATGATAGAATGCAATGCTCTTCAGCTGAATGCTGCAATGGAAGAGATTTCTATTGTAAAGTTGCTTAAGTGAAACCACTTAATGGCTCTGGTTGAATTAATGATAAATAACTGCTTAAGATAGCTATTATTTGTAATGCTGACCCCAAGTGCATGGTATTTTATGTCTTTAAGACATTTGGTAAGTTTATAATTATGGTCCACCAGCGGGTGATCAGTCTGGCAGCAGACACGTCTTCCACTGGCGATGCCGATTGTGTGCAGTGGGAGGGCACAGAGTTGTGGTCCCGTAGCCATTGATGCACTGACCTGGAGGACACTGAACTTCTGTTGTGCCACAGGGTGTCCTTAGAGCATGGACCGGGCAGATGGGTCTTTGCAGGGGTTCTTTGCAGCCGGGCTGCATCGTTGAGGAGCTGCAAGAGTCAGATGGGGTCCGTCACTGCTGGGACCATTGCGACTAAAGGGCAGCCGAATGCAATTAAGAAGGTTTAGTCAGAAGCTAAGTTGAACCGTAGCAGTCTTTAAGTCTCTTTCCTCGTCAGGCCAGAAACTGAGACGTATTTGTTGCTATCCTTTTTCTTGCAGTACTCAGAACAAGGATTGTTCCTATTGCTGCCTTCCCAGTAACAGGATTTAGACTCAGAACAAGGAGTGTCTTTTGAGAAGATATCTTCATCTTTTTCTGATGAGTGTTCCATAGTGTTGCCCGCCCTAGTGTGGAACTCATTGGCATGCAGTGGAGTACAAAGATAAACAGTGTGTTTAACATTTTACCCATGCAATATTTCTTTACCAAACCTCTTAACCAAAACTGTTATCAGCATCATGAGGAGTAAAAAGAGTCCAAACATGAAAGGAATTATCACATATTCATACCATAATATAATAATAGGCCTGCTTCCATGAACTTTACTGTCAGCAGTCAAAGGTCATCGACATAAACAGTACTTCAACTGAGAATGAAGTGAATCCATTGAGGTTTGTGTCCATTTAAGGTCTCCAAACATAGGTATGAATGGATCTATGATCGTTGCATCAGGATCAATAGCGTGCTTAGCCTTGCCTTGACCTACTTCCTAATCCTGTTTGTGAAACTATGGTTTCCTGCTCAAATGGTTTGGTTCTGTTTGAAGCTACCTTGTGGTTGCCTTGACCTACTTCCTAATTGTGTTTGAGAAACTTTATATTTCCTGCTCAAATATAACTGATTATGTTGTAGCTAATGGACAAGTACGTTGCTACCTCTTTGCATTTCTAGACTATGGCCTTACTACACTCCTGGAAGCAATCCTTGAGGCTATTTGGAACTAATTCTTCATGCTCATCAAACATCCAAGTTCAGTACATCATCAACAGCCCTCCTAATTCTACTCATCTACAGATAGTGCTGGTTTTCTTAATTTAATCAACATGCAGTAGACTGTGCAGAACATTTCAACTCTCACACTTATGGTGAATCAACTAGTGCAAAGTAACCAGAACAGTTACAATAATATGTCAATAGGCCTGCTTCCATGAACGTTCTTGTCACAAGTAAATGGCCTTCAACAGAAATTGTACTTTATCTGAGGATGAAGTGAATCTCTTGAGGTTTGTGTCCATTTAGGGTCTCCAAACATAGGTATGAATGGATTTAGATTGAAGATTTATGCCCTTTCTTTCTTTGTTTTGGCCTCTGCTATTGCATTCAGAGGTCTAGAGGAATGTTCAGGGCAGTCATTTCCTAAACCTCAGGATTTGGTGAGATAGTGAGGGTCAACCCCATTGTCCAATGAGAAGTCTCCTCTTAGGTGGATGTGTGTGCAGAAGGTCTCTCTTCCTGCCCTACTAGAAGTGTCTGGCAGTTGTCTTGGCATCTTATCTGATGGTTCTGAACATTTGTGTTCCTCCACCATCATCCATCTCCCTCCACAACTACAGTTAGAGAGGGGCCCAGTCATAAACTGGCCTTTGGAATGACAAACTAGCAATTTGACTTTTGTTCACTACACTGCTTCAGTGCAGTATGTGAAAAAGTGGTATTCTTTATAAAGTAAGTGTTCTTTTTAAATAAAAACACATACCTCTTTGCTGTCAGAATGCATTAATTTGTGTGTAGGCTTTACACATCACGTCAGGCAAGAAAACAAAGAAAGAAGGATTTATAAAAATAAAATATACTGTACCTCATACATTAAATACTAGAGCAGAGAAAAAACCTACATGAGACACTACTTAATAATTAACAAGTTTTAACATAAAAAAATAAATAAATCTGTGAGAACATGTTCCAACAAATAAGCACTTCAAAAATAGTTGAAATTTATCAGGACTTAATCCAAATTGCAAACTAAATCTAACCCTCGTAGAATTTGGACCAATCAGACACAATTTTTTTGTATTACTATAACTTTAATGCCCCAAAAATGCACATCTGAAAGACAGAACAGGCCTCTGGTTCACCTAGAAACCAACTGATAACACTTGCCTAAAGGAATGTGAACAAGGAAACTGTAACTGCACTCCCCTTTTGGAAAGACAATGGACCTTTTGTTCAATTACTTCACAGGAAAACCTTTCTTTGAATATTCACACCTATGTCATTGGACATATTTTTATTGGTCTTGTATATTGTTTTTGGTATTGTATACTGTTTTATGCATGTTTAATTAATATCACCTCATAATATCAACACATTTTGTGTTTGGTATCTGTGAATTCATCGTCACGTGATCTAATTGAGAGTGTATAGTACATGTTAATACCTATGCAACATCTTAGGGTTTAAAGTATCTTCACTTATTGTATATCAACCTCCAATCCAGTGCATATTGCCATGCTTGACAACAAAGAGTCATAAACTTAAAAAAAATGTGATTGGTGTTTTCACATGTTATAGACAGCCTATCAGTAATCACTCTTGAAGGCTTGTATGAACTTGAATAGTTTTCAGACCATTCTTTTTTAATCCTCCAATCAAAGGCAAATGATGACAAAATGGAAAACGTCTCCTTGGCTCTGTTTGTGCATCCATGGCAATACTTAAGTATGGTTACGTTTTGCGAAAATCTATATCACCGCTTTCAAAACCTCACCGTCCAAACTGCAGGAGACGTCTGTTCCTCCTAGTAATAAGCTCTTTATTACACAGATATCACAAACTAGTCTGTATATTCAGTAGGTTTTTTCAGAGGCATAGGTTAGTGCATGTATAACATACAACAATGCAACAATAATAAAACTATGCATTGACCAGAAATGTACTCAAAATACATATAATCGTACATGCACTTATTTGAACTGTTGTTTGAACTGTAATCTGTGTTGGCAGTATTTGTACACAACCACCCTATCATGATAAAAATCCACCCAGTTCTCCTTTTATTTTTTTTACCTTTCTAAAATTGAGCCATCTGATCATATGAGCCGCCATCAGTTCAAGATGCAGACACAGGCATGACTCCTAAACGATTGAGGTTTTTTGTTGTTAAATGTAATACAAAAACTTAGCAGTAGTCATTTACACCCGAAGACGCAGAGGATTAACTTAAATTTGCATTTGGTTCTGAAGGGAATGCACCCTTTATCAATCAATCATTTTTTCAATCAATCATTTTTATTTATATAGCGCTTTTAACAACACAGGTTGCATCAAAGCACGAAAGTCTTTATCGACCTAAATGCGTTTATGTTTGCGCAAATCGTTCATGATCATTAAAGATTTTAATAAATCTTTGCAAAATATTGCCTAATAATGTAAAAGTTAGCAAGTTTCACTATGAATACGGCTAAATAAACATCCTCTGAAAGCGCCTCAGAAAATAATGGCGAAGTCAGCAGAGCTAAAGATTTAAAGAGGAAGTACATAGAACAGACTGTTTTGAAAATAACAGTTTTTGATAGGGTAAAATGTACATAACATTAAAAATTAGAGAGAGACCTCTAGAGACCTTAAAGAATCATATCAGCTTGTGGAAAAATTTGTGTTATTGTGTACAACTTTCATTTGTAATGTAATATTTGACCAGTAGTATCTATACTGCTCACTCAAGTAATAGATACTGTATTAACAATAAAGTACAGGTTAAATTAGAAGCTTAAGAATGGCAGTGTTAAGAAGGTGTGGGAAAAACATTCCTGTAAAAGACTATATCTGTAATCAGGCCTTTTATGTATTTAAAACAGGGTTCAGGAGTCGCTGTTCTTCTAAACTCTAGTGCTATGGACTTAAGAAAGGTGATTGTCTTGTTATGGATGTTGCTGTCCTCCATCTCCACCGGAATCAGACTAGAAGAAAACGGTTACGTTGACATAGTAATCGCAATTGGTTCGAAAGTTCCACAGGATGACAGACTTATTGATAAAATCAAGGTAAATGTTTCATTTTATTTTGTCTATTTAGTAAACTATTTTGTGCTGTAGGCTAATGGTTGAGTTGCTTTAGCAGATTTTGCTGAATCTGTTTAAATAATTGAATACACGACAGAAATGTACAGTAGAGTGAATTTTTTTGCTATTTTGACTTCTGCAATTTATTTCAATATCTGTCCAGCACACCAGGTCAGGGGTGGCGAACTCCGGTCCTGGAAAGCCGCAGAGTTCAGAGTTCCCATCCCAGTTAAAACTCACCTGTCTGTAGCTTCCAAGTAACCGTTCATTTGATTAGGGTTGAAGCAAAACTCTGCGAGGCAGCGGCTCTCAGGACTGACGTTCGCCACCCCTGCACTAGGTCATCATCACATTGTTACTTTATTATGTCAGATTTATGTCCTTAACATTAACACTCATTTCTCATAATGGCATACATTTGTCCTTATCATTAGACTTATGAAGTCAAATTAAATGAAAGCACAATTACTTACTAATAAATACACTAATTCAGTGTTTTTTTCTCCCAAATCATCATTTTATCTCTTCACTTTTGTTGTGACAGGAGATGGTCACTGAAGGGTCAGTTTATCTTTATGAAGCATTGGATAAAAAGGTCTATTTCAAAGAAGCTACAATACTAGTCCCATCCTACTGGAGCAGTACAGACTTTTTGAAAGCAAGAACAGAGTCCTTTGAAAAGGTACTGAGCAATTATGGCATTTAATTGTGAAAAATATGAATCCACATATATCGGTGCTGACACAATTTCTACGTCAAACCCAGGCCAATATAAGAATTGATAATTCAGCTCGTGGTGATGGACCATACACTAAACAGTACGATAAATGTGGAGCTGAGGGTCAGTACATTCTTTTCACCCCGGAATACTTCTTGAATGACATAGCCATCCAGCATTACGGACCAAGAGGTATTTTTTTACTTCCTTAATGAGATCAATTCTATTAATCCGGTAGGATGATTATTTTATTAGAAGTTTCTATTTGTTTCAGGAAAAGTTTTATTGCATGAATGGGCTCATCTGAGATGGGGTGTGTATGATGAATACGGCCAAGAAAAGCTATTCTACTATTCTAATCATCACATTGAAGCTACAAGGTAACTCTTAATAAAAGAAAATATCATTGAATTGTCCATTGAAATTAGAAGTGTTGATTTCTAGCTTATCTTCAGGTGTAACAAAAGCATTGAGGGCCAGTATTATGAGGTCACTGCTGGACGATTTCTTCAGCCGTGCCGTATAGATCAAAAAACCTCACTACCTACAGAGAAGTGCATGTTTTTTCCAAACATAAATCAGACCACAGACATCTCTTTAATGTTCCTGCCAGGTCTCAGTTCTGTAAGTACGGAGTTTATATGTTTACAAACATTCCACAGTATTATTCTAGTAACTGGTAAATTAATTTATGATGTAGAACAAAGAGATCACAGACTGTTTTCTTCTATATGCAACTTACTGTAAATGTTAATTCACACAGTTAATGTCTATACCGATTACATTTCCTATAAGCCGCTTGAAGTTTGAGTTGTCTTTGCTTTGAGATCATTTTTAATTCAGTGCTTTGAGGATACCAATAAAAATAATGAAGTTTTTTATTATTGTTTAATCCTCGCTGCCCAGGTCTCATAGAGCTATAATCTGTTCTTTAGAGTTAGGTGTGGTGACATCTGCAATTAATGAGCAACTCCACACTATAATTTTGTCATTAATCACTCACCCCCATGCCTTTCCAAACCACTAAAAGCTTTGTTCTTCCTCGCAACATAATTTAAGATATTTTGAATGAAAACCGGGAGGTTTGTGACTGTCCCATTGACTGCCAATCAACACTCACCACTATCAAAGTCCAGAAAATATGAAAGATTTCATCTGAGTGCTCCATCTAAAACAATATAAATACTAAAAGAATGACTTTATCAGCACTGAAGCGTGACTGTTGCTCCATTTTGGAGAGCATCTGGTACATTTTTCATACAAAAGGATTCTTGTAACTTCATAATGTTACGGTTGAAGCATTGATGGCAGACAATGTCACTCATACTTTTCTGCTCCTTGACAGTCGTAATTCTTTGCCAGTAAATGGGACAGTCACAAGCATCTTGGTTTTCATTCAAAATATCTTAAATTGTGTTCTGAGGAACAACAAAGTTTTCATGGATTTGGGACAACATTTTAATTTTGGGGTGAAGTAACCCTTTAAGAAGTAAATTTTGTTTTCAGGTAAGCACATTTTGTCGTGAAAACGAGCACAACTATGAAGCGCCAAACATGCAGAATGAAAAATGTGGCAAAGCAACGTGGACTGTAATATTTGAGGATTCTGTGGATAAAGATGCACTTCGTTCTCTGAAACCACTGCAGTCCCCTCCACCACCACCGTCTTTTAAAGTTGTGCAGCGAATGCAACGGGTTGTTTGCCTCATCCTTGATGTCTCAGGAAGCATGAAAGTATGTAATAACAGACATTGAATTAATTAGAATGTAAATAACAATTACAATTACTAATTCTGCAACTGCATGAAACACTTTTTTCTGCTTATTTTCTAGGATTCTTCAAGAATTCTTCAACAGCAACAGGCTGCCGCACATTTTCTGAAGAAAATTATTGAGGATCAAGCCAGGGTTGGAATTGTAATGTTTAGTACTGATGCTTCTACTCTGAGTCCCTTGACTACTATTGACAGTGACACCACAAGAGAGAGTCTTATCAAATTGTTGCCAAAAGTAGCAGATGGATGGACATACATGTGTAAAGCCCTTGATCTAAGCTTACAGGTACAGTATCAATTGTACTAGTATTCATCTTGTATGTATGTTATGTATTAAGTGTATAAAGCTTGGTTTATGCTAGTGATCTTTTTTTTCTTCAAATCTATCAGGTACTTCGAGCAGACGATGGAGATGCATTAGGAGATGAAATAATTTTTCTGACAGATGGTCAGGCAACAGACGACATTACTCTTTGTGTTCCATCCGCAATACAAAGCGGTGCCATTATAAGCACATTAGCTTTTAGCACAAGTGCAGCTCATGCGCTGATAGAAATGGCGAACAAAACTGGTAAGTGATATCACCACAATTAATAACTTGAAGAATATCATACAGCATCCAGTATATTTTCCAATGCAAACATTTTCATGATGAAAATAGGAGGAAAATATTTATATGCCAGTGATGATTTGACATCCAACCAGTTAATGGACGCATTTGCTTCGCTTACATTATCAACTGGAGATTACGCAAATGAACCAGTGCAGGTTTGTCAAAGTTTTGCTCATTGTCCGTGATATATTATTATTATAGTGTCATCAATAATATTAATATTTTAAGCATACTCATTTTCATTATTCTTTTAGCTAGAGAGTGCTGGAGCACGAACATCTGATTGGTTCAATGGGACAGTATCAGTGGATCAGACTGTTGGGAACAAAACCAGCTTTGTAATCATTTATGAAACCAGATTTCCTAGCATTTACATACAGTCACCAAGTGGATCAGTATACACTGAGATCAATATGAGTCATGATCGATCACTAAAAACAGTCACCTTAAATGTTCCTGGAACTGCAGAGGTGAGACATGGTTTCATGGTTTTTCAAGTTCAAATCATAAAACTACATAAAGAAATAAATACTGTAACACAGTATGAAATTTCAACAAAATATGTTCAATAACAACTTAAGAATTAGGAGCTTATTAAAAAATAATTTAGCTATACTTTCTGCACTTAAATAATGCACTCAGAAAACTTTCATCTAACCGTTACCTTAACATTATTGCTTTTCTCATCTTGGTGTCTTGTAGCCTGGTGACTGGAAGTACAGTGTACAAACTACAGCAAATCAGGCTTTGACTATAACAGTAACAAGTCAAGCATCACGTGAAGAGGTTCCTCCTATCACTGTCAAAAGCCACGTGAACCAGATGTTCAATGACGGCTCTAAACCCATGATAGTGTTTGCTGAGGTTAGTCAAGATTACAGATCTATTATAAATGCTGATGTTTGGGCTACATTGGAGTCAGAAACTGGGTCCACGCATACATTACAACTCCTGGACAACGGAGCAGGTAAGTTGCACGTAATTCTTCCTACAATTGTGCACCCAACATATAAATTAATGTGAATGAATAAACAGTATTATACATTGCCAAATTGTGCCCAACTGGAATATTTACAGGAGCTGATGCTTCACAAGGCGATGGAGTCTATTCCAGATATTTTACACAGATTGTAAATGGAAGAAACTCCTTGAAAGTAAGAGTGAAGAGTCAAGATAACCAAACTAGATTTGCCGTCCGAGAAAATAGTGGTTCCCCTTACGTACCTGGATATGTGGTAAGCGGTAAATCCTGAGTTTGCTTCAGAATGAAGCCAAAGCCAAATTACACGTAAAGCCATTTGTTTTTTTCCTGATTTTACTAAAAGTGATTCCTCTAATTTCAGGTGTAGTGCAGCTGAACCCTTCAAAGCCTGCAGTTTCTGAAGAAACACTTGAGGTTGGAAGCTTCACCAGAACAACCACCGGAGAGAGTTTTGAGGTTGTTCTTAAAAGCACAACTCCACCAAATTTCCCTCCGAACAGAATCACAGATCTGAGCGCTGAGATCCAGGAGGACACTGTGCTTCTCAGCTGGACAGCTCCTGGTGAGGACCTCGACCAAGGGACAGGTAAATCATACAATTACTATAATAGTTTAAAAATACTTTTTTTATTACTTCGCTGATTAAACAGAATATGTAACTTTATATCATTAAATCATGTATCTTTAATTGTCTTGCTTTTCACATTTATTTTCCTTTAAGCTAAATCCTATAAGATCAGGTGGAGCTTTGACCTTGATGTTCTCCGAAACAACTTTAGCAATGGTCATGAAGTCAACACAACTGCCGTCTCACCTCAGGAGGCTGGATCAGTTGAACAACATTCATTCTATCTCAATATTAAAATCCAAAATGGCACCACACTCTTCTTTGCAGTTCAGTCAGATGATGAACAAAATGCAAAATCTGAAATCTCCAACATTGCTCAAGCTTCAAAGATCCTCCTTGCTCCAAAACCACAAGAAATATCAAACAATAATAAGACAGTTCTTGTTATTTTTCTGTTTGTGGTAACTATTGTCATATGCTTTGTTGTTGCTCTCTTCACATGGGCAGTGAAAAGAAGAAAAACTATTTACTAAAGCATCAGCTGATGCAAACATAGCATTAATCAACGCTTATTCCTGAACTGAATGTAACTATGCACATATGCAAAAACAAAACAAAAACAAAAAGCTTGGATCAAACTTGCATTGTGATGATTAAAGCACTGCTTGGTTAAATGTTAAATATATATTAGGGGAAAAATGCTATATGCTATGTAGAAGTTCCAAGAAAAAGAGGTTAAGATTAATTTTATAGCTTTTTTTAATTGCTGTGTTTTACCTTAAAAGAATATTTCACCAAAACATTTATATTAGACTCACCCCCAATCTATTCTAGTCCTAGATATATATTACTTTCTTTTGAGTTTTTTTTTTTTTTTTTAAATGTATCCTGGCTTTTCCAAGCTTGGTAATATTGGTGGAATAGTGGCTATTATTTTGAAGCTTAAAGCTGCAGTCCGTAAATTTGAAAACCTGGTATTGCAGTTCCTTTTGGAATTATATTTCATGTGTGCGTTCTATTGTGACTTGGCTCCAGTGCATATTAAAGTTTTTAGGTTAATGTGTGGCTGTCAGTCATTACACCTGTGTTGTGCCGATTTTCGACTCACTAAACCTACTAATACTAGGGGTAGTAATTTGGCGGGCGTCAGAATTTAACACTACACCAGTGTGAATCCTGTACTTAGTAATCACAGATTCTAAACTGAATATGAATATGAAAATATGATCTAAAGAATTTTCACTGTATTCTATATTGTTATCTGAACAAGTAAGTCTGCCTTGCTTTGTTCTGACTGAGAAAAAAAAATAATAAAGAGCTTATTACCAGGAGGAGTAGGAGTAATAAGTGAAAGAAGAGGTTCCTGCAGGTTGGAAGGCGATGCTGTGATATACTTTGATTTGGCAAACAATTAAAACAAGTCTTTAATCTTTTCCCAGAACTGAAACATACTTTATAAGGATGGCCATGGATGCATAAACTGCACCAAGGAGACGCCATCTTCCATTTTGTCATCAGCTGTCTTTGACGGGAGGATTAAAAAAGAATGGTCTGGAAATGTCTGAAGTTTACGTGAACCTTCAAAAGCGATTACTAATAGGCTGTCTATAACCTGTAAAAACACCCCACTCACATTTAGAGAAGAAAAAATCACCCACTGTCTTTAAAGATGCCACATAGAAACTACTTTCTACTTGAGGACCTTGGTAGAAATGTAGTGGACTGAAAAGCATGATATTTGGGTTTTAAATGTAGTGAAGCTATAGTGAAGTTTCCCAAAAAATAAAACCCAAGTAAAGTACAGATACTCAAAATGCAAAAAAAGTAAATGTACTTGACTACTGTCTGCCTCTGGCCAGAAGAACATTTTAAACTGGAATATAATTTAATTCCATCCCATTTAATATTATCCTTTCTGGATTTCAATCCGCAGCCAAAATAATTTTTAACATGTATTATTCCAGCTGCTATGAGAATGGGCTACAATTAAACAATGCACCACCTGCAGGATCCTCACAGGTGAGTAAAGCAAGCAAGAACGTAATGATGCAGTACCATGCTCGATTTCCCACAAAACCACTCAAAGTAGAAAACATTATTAAGCTAATCGTTGTGATTTGAGTTAAAGGCGATAGTTTTAAATGCTGGCAGGTTATGTACTTTCTCAAATATTGATTTTGGATCATTTTTTTAAATAAAAATGTTATGGAATCGCTGTTTACTCTCACCAGGTTTTCTTATTTGGACAGGCATGGATTCTGTCCCCTTGGTAAGTGCAGAAGGTTTGTTTATATAGTCCTCAGCCTAAACAGCTCTGGCTGGGCTTGCAGAGTGCTTGCATCTCAGCACTATTGGTTGCTAAAAAAATTATAGTGATAAAAGGAGTTGTCATGGTAGCATTACGATATTACAATTATTGATATATTAAAATTGCTCAGTACATTACATCATTACACTGAATCAATCTTTTGATTAGTTCGATCAAACAGGTTGTTTGTAATTTAAATGCACTTTAATAAGACATGGCTTGTGCACAGACTTCATTTAAATGCGTTCCCACATTAACATTCTGTTACAGTGTGTGAGAACAATGAACAAGCCAGAATAATAAACATTTTTGAGGAAGCAGCACTGGCCTCCCACTTCTGAGAACCGTTTATTGTTTAGGGGGGTGCAAAAAGGGTCTAGAGTAACTTCAAGGCATAGTTCACTTTGAAACTAAAATTTTAAGTTTATCATTTTACCTCAAGGGCATCTAAGATGTAGGTGTCTTTTTTTCTTCATTAGATCCAGTTTTGATCAGTAACAGTGTAACAGTACACCACTTTTATAATTTCTCATTGTTGCCCCATCTGTAACAAAGGACTTCAGACAATAAGTAAAAAAAGTTGGCACCCAATGAGTGGATTCCTTTGAACCAATACTTCGACAAGAGAGTAAGTTGAGTCTTGTAGATTTTCAAAGTGGAAGATAGATATATGATTGTCCTTTGTAATCCTTTGTAAATGGATTAGCACATATCTCAGCAGACGAGAGCACCAGAGAAACATCAAAAAACAGGAGACACTTGGCGAACTGGAGGGAACACAGCAGACACATGGACAACTGGAAAGAACACAGGAAGTAAGTAAACAAGTAAGTAAGCTTAGACTTTAACAAGGTAAAGATAGAGAGTCCACTTCATATGTACAAGACCGGACCGCGAGTGAAACTGAGGTGTGTGCTTGTTGTGCATATCCCATGTTGAAAGCCAAACTTTCTGACCTGGTTGGTAAGATGGAGAATCTAGGTTTTCTTAGGACCTGGACGATAGGAAATGGAGAAGCTTGTGAAAAAGAGCACCCGTCTTGCTTGTCTCAGATTCAGATGTTTAGCGTCACGGAGGTATTGGAGATTCTTATGGTCGTTTAACAAAGTGAATGGGTGTGCAGCTCCTCCAGCCAGTGAAGCCATTCCTCCAAAGCCAGCTTGACAGCAAGAAGTTCCCTGTTCCTGATGTCATAGTAAACCTCCACCAGGCTAAGATTCCAGGAGAAGTAGGTGCATGGATGGAGTTTAGGTGGATTCCCTGCTGCTGAGATAGTACTCCTCCTACCCCTGTAGTCGATGCATCTAACTCAACGACAAAAAGGAGGTCAGGATAAGGATAAACCGAGAGTGGGAGTGGCAGCTAGAGACCAGGACCAGTTTGCAAATTCAATAAAGTGCTGGAGTTCCTTGACTGTGGACGGTTCTGGCCAGTTGGTGATGGCCTAAGGGACTTCACCCCATGCGTTACCTCATATTTATATGTGAAACTGAAGGTTACGGTTAAACAACTTCCTATTCACTCAGTTTTGTGCTTTTAACTATGACCATTTACAATAATTAAACTAATAATGCATTTATATAAACAGGTTACACTTGGTAATACTACATATTATATGCATCAGTGAATGATTCAGTTACTCACTCATAAATCTGTATTGATGTAACCTGTAGAAAGAGCGACCTAATTAAAACACACACTGGTACTAACTTTTGTATTAATGGAAATAGCTATAAAGCACCTTGACACAATCAAGCAGTTTCAAAGAGGTAAAACTTTCAAGTACAAACTCACAAAATGTCCTCTCTAACAGTCACAGAACTAAGTGCTGAGATCCAGGAGGACACTGTGCTTCTCAACTGGACAGCTCCTGGTGAGGACCTCGACCAAGAGACAGGTAAGATATGTGATTTATATACAAGTATTTAAAAGGTCTTTACTGACAAAAATGTTGTTCTAAACAATCATGAAATAATGTATATTTATTTGCCTTACATGGTACATTTCTTTCTCTTTAAGCTTAATACTATGAGATCAAGTGGTGCTTTGACGTTGATATGCTTCAAGACAGCTTCAGCAATGGTCATGAGGTCAACACAACTGCTGTCTCAACACAGGAGGCTGGATCAATTGAACAACATTCATCTCAGTTTCCTAATCCAAAATGGCACCACACTCTTCTTTGCAGTTCAAATCAATGACAAATCAATCCATATGTACATCCAACAGCTTCGAAACATTTCTTAAAACAATACAAAACAAACTTTTCTTAGTAGCGTGTTTAATCTTATTAATGATTAAAACAGACTTCTGTTTTGTTTATTATGTAGGAATGTAATGTAATCTCCAAAACAAAACAAATCCAGAGCTGTCTGTGGCTCTATGATTGACTTCATGGCCTGCTGGTTAGCAGAGCAATCATGTAGTTATTCTTTCATGGAGCAGTCATGGCCTAACAGGTACAGAGCTGGACATATAACCCAAAGATTCCAGGTTTGAGTCTTAGGTCAAGCAGGGGCTGTTGGTGGGGACTCTTTCCACCCTCAATACCATGACTTAGATGAGACCTTTGAGAGAAAACCCCCAGCTGCTCTCCAGTTGTTGCAGCATTGGCTGTTCACAGTTTGTGTTTGTTTACTGCTGTGTGTGTGTGTGTGTGTACTTTGACGGGTAAAATGCTGAGGACAAATTCTAATTCTAGGTCACCATACTTGGCCACAAGTCACCTCCTTTCCTTCACCAGCAGAGGATGCTGCAAGATACATGGTTTACTTGTTTAGTAACAACTCACACATTGTGTAAAAATAATAACAGCTGTATATAATAAAACAGTTTAAAAATCAAAATAAAAATGAAAAACTGTATACAGAAGGCTATTGGAAAAAAATCCATATCTCTAATTACAAAATAAATATAAAAGTCCTTAGAAAGTCTTTTGGGCATTGACATTCCTTGCATCCTCCAATGCCTGGACAAAGCTTAAAAGTAAAATGCACAAAACTAGGTGTACATAAAGGTATGACATAAACAGATTCTCAACAGGGTGTGGAACATTGACATGAAAAAAAAAAACAATCAATTACTTTGTACTTTGTACTTTGAATATAATTTTATCATTAAAATTTAAAAAGAATAACTTTCATTATCCATCGACAGACAGTGGAGATTGTGTGTCATGTGGGTTTGTTTGGGTATACCGTGTTTGGAATACCTTCTACTCGTCTTATTTTCAAAGTACTGTATACAGTATGTAGGCTGTGCCCAGTATGCATATTTGCCAATTGTGCAGTACCTAACCAGATATATAAATAATAAAAATGCTAAATACTGAAAACACAACATACAAAATAGACAATTTAGTATGTACAGGTAAATTTGAAATGTAAATAATAAGTATGCGTGTTAAATAAATGTATGATAGGGTTGTGTGTTTCATGTTTACTGTCAAGTGTTCATGCCTGCATTTGTGTTCTGTAGCACCAGACAGCAACAGTTTCATTAGTATGTCTTATTAGTCCATCTCTTTACAGTCCTCAACACAGGTTTAGCTGATTTCAGTTTCTGCGTGTAGGGTGGTATAAGATGAAAACATAGATCAGTCACTTCATATA
Organism: Puntigrus tetrazona; assembly: GCF_018831695.1. Lineage (NCBI taxonomy): Eukaryota > Metazoa > Chordata > Actinopteri > Cypriniformes > Cyprinidae > Puntigrus > Puntigrus tetrazona. The sequence goes on from NC_056713.1 coordinate 8,722,161, forward strand.
AATGAATAAATGCAAAACAGTAATAAAAAGAATATTGTAGTCTTTACACGGTGATTGCATAAGAAGATATGTTGTATGCTAGAAATATGTATATGGCTAGAAACTTATGAAAACAAAAACATATGTAAAAATATTAAATTATTCAATAAACAGCTGGTAATAACTTGTATATTTACTATCCCATGAGGCCACAGATTTTTGGATTGCAGTGAGGTGACATCTGAATTTTATACAATATTTTACACATTCTTACTATACAACAAACCAAACCATTGTAGTTCCTAGACAGTATGCAATTTCAGACAGGTATTTAGTAAGTGCAATGCAATGACTTCTTATGGAGTCATATTTTATGGATTGTGCTGGGAGTAGCACTGTAGGTAAAGTGAAATAAACAGTTAGGTAACCAACATACTGCCTTGTGACACTATAAAACTGCGTTTATTAATCTAATCATTATATTGGTATCATTCAGTTCATTCCAGTAAAATACATTCCATGTGTGATCAGAAAAGTTAATTTTTGACTTGGCATTGTTTATAACAGGGGTTACGTTACAGCTTACTATTCATCTTAACTTCTGCAGCTATGGACTCAAGAACGGTGTTTGTCTTATTATGGATGTTGCTGTTGTCCACCTCCTCTGGAATCAAACTGGATGGAAATGGTTATGTTGATGTTATAATCGCAATCGGTTCAAAAGTACCACAGGATGATAGACTTATTGATAAAATCAAGGTGAATATGCTTTTTCCATCTATTTAGCAAACTTTATCTGCATTAATAGTTTTAATGTAGAAGAAGATTTTGCTTTCCAAAAAACCTGAAATATACAATGTATAGAATACATTTTTCTTGACAGTGTTCATGAATTAAATTGCTTATTTAATGAATACACATTCAGAGTTGTTGTTGCTTGTTTCTTATTTAATCTTTCCACTTTCATTCTAACAGGAGATGGTCACTGGAAGAGGTCTATTTATCTTTATGAAGCACTGGATAAGAAAGTCTATTTCAAAGAAGCTACGATTCTAGTCCCATCCCACTGGAAGAGTGCGAATGTCAGCAAAGCAAGAACAGAGTCCTTTGAAAAAGCACTGGAACATTATGGTAGTTACACTATTAAAACCAGTTACGTGTGTGGTTTCTGACAAAATTTCTGTCAAACACAGGCCAAAATAAGAATCGATAATGCTAATCCAGCATACGGAGATGAACCTTATACTTATCAATATGGAGAATGTGGAACTATGGCAGAGTACATTCATTTCACCCCAGAATACTTCTTAAATGACAGAGTCATCCAGCTTTACTGGATCAAGAGGTGAATGGCATTAATCTTCCTTTACGTTTATTCAAACGTCATGCAATGATAAGCGGATTTAAAAATTCTATTAATGTTGTTTCCTGTTTGTTTTATTAGCAGTTTGGTTGTTTGTTTTCAGGAAAGGTTTTTGTGCATGAATGGGCTCATCTGAGATGGGGTGTCTACGATGAATACAGTAAAGAAAACCCATTCTACTACTATAATGGCCGTATTGAAGCTACAAGGTTATTAACGGTCATCAATCAATATATTATTAAAATGTCATTGGAAATTAGAATCACCGTAACCGTTTTCTTGCTCATCTTTAGGTGTAGCAAAAACATTGAAGGTCAGTTTTATGATGTTACGGCTGGAGGATCTCTTCAGCCATGCCGTATAGATCCACAAACTTCACTACCTGCTGGGAATTGTACATTTTTTCCAGACAGAAATCAAAACACAAACAGCTCCTTAATGTTTCTACCAAGCCTGGATCCTGTAAGTGTAGAATTTACATGTTAACACACATTGCAGATTAAAGGCTTATTAATTAAAAATAATCATGAGGTAATACATATGTGAGTTGTAGTAAATGAATTTATGTTTTGAGCAAAAGGTACTTTTACACTTTTTCCCCTGTCTGTGAAGTAATTTTAATCATCCTACAATCAAAGGAAGATCATATTCATTTTTATTTTGCCAAAATATTTTGAGATAACAATTGAGAGGACAATTAAATTAAATAATTAACAATTACATTCTACTTTCTTTCTTTCTAACCTGAATATCAGAGCCATAATCTGTCCCTGAATGTTTTTTTAATGGTGTTTTTTTTTTTTCTTCTTTTTTTAGGTGAACACATTCTGTCATGAAAATGAGCACAATTATGAAGCCCCAAACCTGCAGAATAAAAAATGCAGCAAAGCTACACGGACTGTAATATTTGAGGATTCTGTGGATAAAGATATTCTTTCTTCTCCAGATTCACTGCCGTCCCGTCCTCCACTGTCTTTCAAAGTTGTGCAGAGAATGCAACGGGTCGTTTGTCTTATCCTTGATGGCTCAGGAAGCATGGCAACAGTAAGAAAACATAAAAATTATAAACATTAATTTCACCTAAATTAAATATGTCTAAATACAAATGAGTTTGAAAAATAAAAATGTAAAGAAACATGAAATATACATTTCATATTTTTTAACCATTCTCTAGGATTCAAGACTGCTTCGACTGCAGCAGGCTGCCACACATTTCCTGCGAAACATCGTTGAGGATCAAGCCAGTGTTGGGATTGTAGACTTTAGTACTACTGCTTCTACTCTGAGTCCCTTGACTACTATTGACAGTAACACCACAAGAGAGAGTCTTATCAAATTGTTGCCGAAAGTAGCAGGTGGATCGACCAACATGTGTAAAGGTCTCAATCTAGGCCTACAGGTGCTGTATTTTTTTATTTTTATGTTTGTAATTCATGTGGTATGTACGGTTTGTTCCATGCCGGTGCTTTCTGTTTTCTTCAAAACCATCAGGTACTTCAACAGGACAATGGAGATGTATTAGGAGATGAAATAATTTTTTTGACTGATGGTGAGGCGACGGATAACATTAAAACGTGTAGCCCGACTGCAATAAACAGCGGTGTCATTATACACACAATAGCTTTAGGTCCTAAAGCAGATGAGGAACTGACAGTAATGGCAAACAAAACAGGTAAGTAAATAAATAAATAAAACATAGTTTCTTTATCTCAGTAAAGCTTATTACATATGTGCTATTTAAGTACCTAATGCAAAAACATTACATGTTGACAACAGGGGGAATATTTCTCACACCCAATGATAACTTCACATCTAACAATTTAATAAATGCGTTTGCTTCGGTTACATTATCAACTGGAGATTACACAAAGGAACCAGTTCAGGTTTGTCAAGTGATCACACATTACCAATGATTCTTTCATTACTCTAAAACTATCATCAATATTATGAGCTATTTATTTATTCATTCATTCATTCATTTTTAATCATCATTTTAGCTTGAGAGTATTGGAGCACGAACATCTGATTGGTTCAATGGGACAGTATCGGTGGATCAGACTGTTGGGAACAAAACCAGCTTTGTGATAATCTATGAGAGAAGTTTTCCCAGCGTTTACATACAGTCTCCAAGTGGCTTAATCTACACTCAGACAAATATGAATCATGATGTATTGCTGAGAACTGTCACTTTAAATGTTCCAGGAACTGCAGAGGTGAGACAGCCTTTATAAAGTTATTTATTTAGTTTTCAGACCATAAACATAAAAGGATACACATAATATCTGGGTCAAAATTATAGATCCACATCATCCACGATATCAAAATATTTTCAACAACAACTTGAGATTGAAAGGTTTATCATTGATGATTTAGCTTATACAGATATTGCAATTAATAATACTAATACCCTCATAATAATGAATAATAGCAATAATATTACACAGCAAACTCATATTGATCTGCTTTTACTATCTTGTGTCTTGCAGCCTGGTGACTGGGAGTACAGAATCCAAACTTCAACAAATCAGGCTTTGACTATAACAGTAACAAGTCAAGCTTCTCAAGCTGATGTTCCTCCTATCATTGTCAAACCCGCATGAACCAGCAGTTCAATGATGGCACTAAACCCATGATAGTGTTTGCTGAGGTTAGTCAGAATTACAAACCTGTAATAAATGCTGAAGTGCAGGCTACACTGGAGCCAGAAACTGGGCCCGCACAAACATTACAACTCCTGGACAACGGAGCAGGTAAATGACCTATAATTCATATTACAGATGTGCACTGAAGTTGAAGGGAAGTTGAAGGTGCTTTTCCAAACTGTGCCAAAAGATCAGAGATCCGTCTTTTACAGGAGCTGATGCTGTTCAAGGTGATGGAATCTATTCCAGATACTTCACGCAGATGGTAAATGGAAGAAGCAGCTTGAAAGTAAGAGTGAAGAATCAAGATGGACAAACCAAATTTGCTGCCCGAAAAAACAGTAATGCCCCATATGTGCCTGGATATGTGGAAAATGGTAAAAACAAATCTTGGTCATTTTGAATATTTAGCATTTAACAATTAAACTTCACAAAGAACATTTGTGTTTATATAGCAGCTCAGTAAATATAAATTTAATATTGAGTAGTTTTAGGACCAATATTTCCAGTTACAATCTGATGATTCAATAGTGAGTTTAGTGTTACCAGAATTGTACAGTTGACCTCACAAGCTATTTAAAATTATCTTAATAATAACAACCACCGAGGAGCTAAACAAGTGACTTTATGAGTATGATGATTTTTTCCTCATCTCATCCAACGCCTCAGTTGTTAATGGTAGAATGTAATTTTAGACACCATAACCCTGCTGAAAAATACAATAGAACCCTGCCCAAAACACTGTAGAAAATGTAACGGATTAAATGGTTATAATAGGATTTGTATTGGTTTTAATGGCAAGTATAATGCCATTAAAGCATTTAACAAGGTGATATGGTCAGGCAAAGCTACATGCATGTTTCTTTGCCAATCAGATTCAAACATTCAACGACCCGTAGTATATATATTATAATTGTACACTATATATATATATATATATATTTTTTTTTTTTTTTTTTTTTATTCCAGGAGTAGTGCAGCTGAACCCTCCAAAGCCTCCAGTTTCTGAGGAACCAATTGAGATTGGAAACTTCACCAGAACAGCCACCGGAGAGAGTTTTGAGGTTGCTCTAAAAATGCAACTAAATCAAATTTCCTCCGAACAGAATCACAGATCTGAGCGCTGAGATCCAGGAGGACACTGTGCTTCTCAGCTGGACAGCTCCTGGTGAGGACCTCGACCAAGGGACAGGTACAATATACCATTATTAAACCAGTATTTAAATCTTCACTGACAGTGAATCATGAAATAATGTGTCTTTATTTGCCCTGCATGATATATTTCTTCCCCTTTAAGCTAAATCCTATGAGATCAGGTGGAGCTTTGACCTTGATGTGCTTCGAGAGAGCTTCAGCAATGGTCATTCGATCAAAACAACTGCTGTTTTACCTCAGGAGGCTGGATCATTTGAACAACATTCATTCAATCTCAGTTTCCCAATCCAAAATGGCACCACACTCTTCTTTTTGCGTTAGAGTCTGAGGACAAACTAAATGAGAAATCTAAAACCTCCAACATTGCTCAAGCTTCAAAGATCCTCCCTGGTCCAAAACCTCCAGGAATATCAAACCCAGGCATTAACTTGACAGTTCTTGTTATTTCTGTGTGTGTGGTAACTGTGGTCATATGCTTTATTGTTGCTGTAATCACATGGGCAGTAAAACGCAGAAATCCATCAAACTAAAGCAACACAGTTTCTGTATATTTTGGTACTGTTGCTATTTTACAAAATTCTCAATTATATTATATTCTCAATAGATAAATTTATTGTAATAACATTTTTGAGCATATTAATAAAAGCATTTTTGTACAATATTAGGTATACTGTTTATTTTTATTTTTACTAAATAAAAAGTAATGAAAAAAAGTGTATTATTTAATAAATCATATATTGGGGTGTTTATATTGATGGATTTTGTTGTTTATGACTATATAAACATAAGGGGGAGCAACTGACATGTTTTACATTCATCAACCACAGATCTGGGGCCTGTACCATGAAGCCTTTTTAAAGATGGGTACTTTTACTCAACTATATTTTTGTAGAAAAAACTGTACAATTTCTTCATTACTGTGGGCGAAGCTCCTCTTGTTACTTCATCTTAATGCAATAAGTTTAAATCATGCCACCTCTCAGCCCTGATTACCTGCCCAGGTGTGCCTTGTTAAGACTGCTATTTAGCTGCAACCAGCCCTAGCACCGGCTGGTAATTCTGAGCGTTCTGAGCACTATTCTCCAAAACTTTGGAAACATCCCAGCTGAAGTGTGGTTGTGGATGAAATCGATATATGCATTTGTTTCATTATGTTTAGGTGTTTAGTAGTGGTCATGTGAGAGTTTATTTACTCTTCCCTGAGTCAGAGGTTATATAGGCCTACATATAGCATACTTTAAAATATAATTTAATTTAGTGATGCAAATCAGAATTTTGAGGTTTTTTTTTTTTTTAAATGTATCCTGGCTTTTCCTGGCTATTATTTTGAAGCTTAAAGCTGCAGTCCGTAAATTTGAAAACCTGGTATTGCAGTTCCTTTTGGAATTATATTTCATGTGTGCGTTCTATTGTGACTTGGCTCCAGTGCATATTAAAGTTTTTAGGTTAATGTGTGGCTGTCAGTCATTACACCTGTGTTGTGCCGATTTTCGACTCACTAAACCTACTAATACTAGGGGTAGTAATTTATGGCGTCAGAATTCAACACTACACCAGTGTGAATCCTGTACTTAGTAATCACAGATTCTAAACTGAATATGAATATGAAAATATGATCTAAAGAATTTTCACTGTATTCTATATTGTTATCTGAACAAGTAAGTCTGCCTTGCTTTGTTCTGACTGAGAAAAAATAATAAAGAGCTTATTACCAGGAGGAGTAGGAGTAATAAGTGAAAGAAGAGGTTCCCATGAGGTTGGAAGGCGATGCTGTGATATACTTTGATTTGGCAAACAATTAAAACAAGTCTTTAATCTTTTCCCAGAACTGAAACATACTTTATAAGGATGGCCATGGATGCATAAACTGCACCAAGGAGACGCCATCTTCCATTTTGTCATCAGCTGTCTTTGACGGGAGGATTAAAAAAAGAATGGTCTGAAAATGTCTGAAGTTTACGTGAACCTTCAAAAGTGATTACTAATAGGCTGTCTATAACCTGTAAAAACACCCCCACTCACATTTAGAGAAGAAAAAATCACCCACTGTCTTTAAAGATGCCACATAGAAACTACTTTCTACTTGAGGACCTTGGTAGAAATGTAGTGGACTGAAAAGCATGATATTTGGGTTTTAAATGTAGTGAAGCTATAGTGAAGTTTCCCCAAAAAAATAAAACCCAAGTAAAGTACAGATACTCAAAATGCAAAAAAAAGTAAATGTACTTGACTACTGTCTGCCTCTGGCCAGAAGAACATTTTAAACTGGAATATAATTTAATTCCATCCCATTTAATATTATCCTTTCTGGATTTCAATCCGCAACCAAAAAGAATTTTTAACATGTATTATTCCAGCTGCTATGAGAATGGGCTACAATTAAACAATGCACCACCTGCAGGATCCTCACAGGTGAGTAAAGCAAGCAAGAACGTAATGATGCAGTACCATGCTCGATTTCCCACAAAAACCACTCAAAGTAGAAAACATTATTAAGCTAATCGTTGTGAATCGAGTTAAAAGGCGATAGTTTTGAATGCTGGCAGGTTATGTACTTTCTCAAATATTGATTTTGGATCATTTTTTTAAATAAAAATGTTATGGAATCGCTGTTTACTCTCACCAGGTTTTCTTATTTGGACATATCTACCCTGCAGGAATGGATTCTGTCCCCTTGGTAAGTGCAGAAGGTTTGTTTATATAGTCCTCAGCCTAAACAGCTCTGGCTGGGCTTGCAGAGTGCTTGCTTCTCAGCACTATTGGTTGCTAAAAAAAATTATAGTGATAAAAGGAGTTGTCCATTTTTATATCATGGTAGCATTACGATATTACAATTATTGATATATTAAAATTGCTCAGTACATTACATCATTACACTGAATCAATCTTTTGATTAGTTCGATCAAACAGGTTGTTTGTAATTTAAATGCACTTTAATAAGACATGGCTTGTGCACAGACTTCATTTAAATGCGTTCCCACATTAACATTCTGTTACAGTGTGTGAGAACAATGAACAAGCCAGAATAATAAACATTTTTGAGGAAGCAGCACTGGCCTCCCACTTCTGAGAACCGTTTATTGTTTAGGGGGGTGCAAAAAGGGTCTAGAGTAACTTCAAGGCATAGTTCACTTTGAAACTAAAATTTTAAGTTTATCATTTTACCTCAAGGGCATCTAAGATGTAGGTGTCTTTTTTTCTTCATTAGATCCAGTTTTGATCAGTAACAGTGTAACAGTACACCACTTTTATAATTTCTCATTGTTGCCCCATCTGTAACAAAAGGACTTCAGACAATAAGTAAAAAAAAGTTGACACCCAATGAGTGGATTCCTTTTGAACCAATACTTCGACAAGAGAGTAAGTTGAGTCTTGTAGATTTTCAAAGTGGAAGATAGATATATGATTGTCCTTTGTAATCCTTTGTAAATGGATTAGCACATATCTCAGACAGACAGAGCACCAGAGAAACATCAAAAACAGGAGACACTTGGCGAACTGGAGGAACACAGCAGACACATGGACAACTGGAAAGAACACAGGAAGTAAGTAAACAAGTAAGTAAGCTTAGACTTTAACAAGGTAAAGATAGAGAGTCCACTTCATATGTACAAGACCGGACCGCGAGTGAAACTGAGGTGTGTGCTTGTTGTGCATATCCCATGTTGAAAGCCAAACTTTCTGACCTGGTTGGTAAGATGGAGAATCTAGGTTTTCTTAGGACCTGGACGATAGGAAATGGAGAAGCTTGTGAAAAGAGCACCCGTCTTGCTTGTCTCAGATTCAGATGTTTAGCGTCACGGAGGTATTGGAGATTCTTATGGTCGTTTAACAAAGTGAATGGGTGTGCAGCTCCTCCAGCCAGTGAAGCCATTCCTCCAAAGCCAGCTTGACAGCAAGAAGTTCCCTGTTCCTGATGTCATAGTAAACCTCCACCAGGCTAAGATTCCAGGAGAAGTAGGTGCATGGATGGAGTTTAGGTGGATTCCCTGCTGCTGAGATAGTACTCCTCCTACCCCTGTAGTCGATGCATCTAACTCAACGACAAAAAGGAGGTCAGGATAAGGATAAACCGAGAGTGGGAGTGGCAGCTAGAGACCAGGACCAGTTTGCAAATTCAATAAAGTGCTGGAGTTCCTTGACTGTGGACGGTTCTGGCCAGTTGGTGATGGCCTAAGGGACTTCACCCCATGCGTTACCTCATATTTATATGTGAAACTGAAGGTTACGGTTAAACAACTTCCTATTCACTCAGTTTTGTGCTTTTAACTATGACCATTTACAATAATTAAACTAATAATGCATTTATATAAACAGGTTACACTTGGTAATACTACATATTATATGCATCAGTGAATGATTCAGTTACTCACTCATAAATCTGTATTGATGTAACCTGTAGAAAGAGTGACCTAATTAAAACACACACTGGTACTAACTTTTGTATTAATGGAAATAGCTATAAAGCACCTTGACACAATCAAGCAGTTTCAAAGAGGTAAAACTTTCAAGTACAACTCCACAAAATGTCCCTCCGAACAGTCACAGAACTAAGTGCTGAGATCCAGGAGGACACTGTGCTTCTCAACTGGACAGCTCCTGGTGAGGACCTCGACCAAGAGACAGGTAAGATATGTGATTTATATACAAGTATTTAAAAAGGTCTTTACTGACAAAAATGTTGTTCTAAACAATCATGAAATAATGTATATTTATTTGCCTTACATGGTACATTTCTTTCTCTTTAAGCTTAATACTATGAGATCAAGTGGTGCTTTGACGTTGATATGCTTCAAGACAGCTTCAGCAATGGTCATGAGGTCAACACAACTGCTGTCTCAACACAGGAGGCTGGATCAATTGAACAACATTCATCTCAGTTTCCTAATCCAAAATGGCACCACACTCTTCTTTGCAGTTCAAATCAATGACAAATCAATCCATATGTACATCCAACAGCTTCGAAACATTTCTTAAAACAATACAAAACAAACTTTTCTTAGTAGCGTGTTTAATCTTATTAATGATTAAAACAGACTTCTGTTTTGTTTATTATGTAGGAATGTAATGTAATCTCCAAAACAAAACAAATCCAGAGCTGTCTGTGGCTCTATGATTGACTTCATGGCCTGCTGGTTAGCAGAGCAATCATGTAGTTATTCTTTCATGGAGCAGTCATGGCCTAACAGGTACAGAGCTGGACATATAACCCAAAGATTCCAGGTTTGAGTCTTAGGTCAAGCAGGGGCTGTTGGTGGGGACTCTTTCCACCCTCAATACCATGACTTAGATGAGACCTTTGAGAGAAAACCCCCAGCTGCTCTCCAGTTGTTGCAGCATTGGCTGTTCACAGTTTGTGTTTGTTTACTGCTGTGTGTGTGTGTGTGTGTACTTTGACGGGTAAAATGCTGAGGACAAATTCTAATTCTAGGTCACCACTTGGCCACAAGTCACCTCCTTTCCTTCACCAGCAGAGGATGCTGCAAGATACATGGTTTACTTGTTTAGTAACAACTCACACATTGTGTAAAAATAATAACAGCTGTATATAATAAAACAGTTTAAAAATCAAAATAAAAATGAAAAACTGTATACAGAAGGCTATTGGAAAAAATCCATATCTCTAATTACAAAATAAATATAAAAGTCCTTAGAAAGTCTTTTGGGCATTGACATTCCTTGCATCCTCCAATGCCTGGACAAAGCTTAAAAGTAAAATGCACAAAACTAGGTGTACATAAAGGTATGACATAAACAGATTCTCAACAGGGTGTGGAACATTGACATGAAAAAAAAAACAATCAATTACTTTGTACTTTGTACTTTGAATATAATTTTATCATTAAAATTTAAAAGAATAACTTTCATTATCCATCGACAGACAGTGGAGATTGTGTGTCATGTGGGTTTGTTTGGGTATACCGTGTTTGGAATACCTTCTACTGTCTTATTTTCAAAGTACTGTATACAGTATGTAGGCTGTGCCCAGTATGCATATTTGCCAATTGTGCAGTACCTAACCAGATATATAAATAATAAAAATGCTAAATACTGAAAACACAACATACAAAATAGACAATTTAGTATGTACAGGTAAATTGAAATGTAAATAATAAGTATGCGTGTTAAATAAATGTATGATAGGGTTGTGTGTTTCATGTTTACTGTCAAGTGTTCATGCCTGCATTTGTGTTCTGTAGCACCAGACAGCAACAGTTTCATTAGTATGTCTTATTAGTCCATCTCTTTACAGTCCTCAACACAGGTTTAGCTGATTTCAGTTTCTATAGTGTAGGGTGGTATAAGATGAAAACATAGATCAGTCACTTCATATAAATGAATAAATGCAAAACAGTAATAAAAAGAATATTGTAGTCTTTACACGGTGATTGCATAAGAAGATATGTTGTATGCTAGAAATATGTATATGGCTAGAAACTTATGAAAACAAAACATATGTAAAAATATTAAATTATTCAATAAACAGCTGGTAATAACTTGTATATTTACTATCCCATGAGGCCACAGATTTTGGATTGCAGTGAGGTGACATCTGAATTTTATACAATATTTTACACATTCTTACTATACAACAAACCAAACCATTGTAGTTCCTAGACAGTATGCAATTTCAGACAGGTATTTAGTAAGTGCAATGCAATGACTTCTTATGGAGTCATATTTTATGGATTGTGCTGGGAGTAGCACTGTAGGTAAAGTGAAATAAACAGTTAGGTAACCAACATACTGCCTTGTGACACTATAAAACTGCGTTTATTAATCTAATCATTATATTGGTATCATTCAGTTCATTCCAGTAAAATACATTCCATGTGTGATCAGAAAAGTTAATTTTTGACTTGGCATTGTTTATAACAGGGGGGTTACGTTACAGCTTACTATTCATCTTAACTTCTGCAGCTATGGACTCAAGAACGGTGTTTGTCTTATTATGGATGTTGCTGTTGTCCACCTCCTCTGGAATCAAACTGGATGGAAATGGTTATGTTGATGTTATAATCGCAATCGGTTCAAAAGTACCACAGGATGATAGACTTATTGATAAAATCAAGGTGAATATGCTTTTTTCCATCTATTTAGCAAACTTTATCTGCATTAATAGTTTTAATGTAGAAGAAGATTTTGCTTTCCAAAAAAACCTGAAATATACAATGTATAGAATACATTTTTCTTGACAGTGTTCATGAATTAAATTGCTTATTTAATGAATACACATTCAGAGTTGTTGTTGCTTGTTTCTTATTTAATCTTTCCACTTTCATTCTAACAGGAGATGGTCACTGAAGGGTCTATTTATCTTTATGAAGCACTGGATAAGAAAGTCTATTTCAAAGAAGCTACGATTCTAGTCCCATCCCACTGGAAGAGTGCGAATGTCAGCAAAGCAAGAACAGAGTCCTTTGAAAAAGTCACGGAACATTATGGTAGTTACACTATTAAAACCAGTGTGGTTTCTGACAAAATTTCTATGTCAAACACAGGCCAAAAATAAGAATCGATAATGCTAATCCAGCATACGGAGATGAACCTTATACTTATCAATATGGAGAATGTGGAACTATGGCAGAGTACATTCATTTCACCCCAGAATACTTCTTAAATGACAGAGTCATCCAGCTTTACGGATCAAGAGGTGAATGGCATTAATCTTCCTTTACGTTTATTCAAACGTCATGCAATGATAGCGGATTTAAAAATTCTATTAATGTTGTTTCCTGTTTGTTTTATTAGCAGTTTGGTTGTTTGTTTTCAGGAAAGGTTTTTGTGCATGAATGGGCTCATCTGAGATGGGGTGTCTACGATGAATACAGTAAAGAAAACCCATTCTACTACTATAATGGCCGTATTGAAGCTACAAGGTTATTAACGGTCATCAATCAATATATTATTAAAATGTCATTGGAAATTAGAATCACCGTAACCGTTTTCTTGCTCATCTTTAGGTGTAGTAAAAACATTGAAGGTCAGTTTTATGATGTTACGGCTGAGGATCTCTTCAGCCATGCCGTATAGATCCACAAACTTCACTACCTGCTGGGAATTGTACATTTTTTCCAGACAGAAATCAAAACACAAACAGCTCCTTAATGTTTCTACCAAGCCTGGATCCTGTAAGTGTAGAATTTACATGTTAACACACATTGCAGATTAAAGGCTTATTAATTAAAAATAATCATGAGGTAATACATATGTGAGTTGTAGTAAATGAATTTATGTTTTGAGCAAAAGGTACTTTTACACTTTTTCCCCTGTCTGTGAAGTAATTTTAATCATCCTACAATCAAAGGAAGATCATATTCATTTTTATTTTGCCAAAATATTTTGAGATAACAATTGAGAGGACAATTAAATTAAATAATTAACAATTACATTCTACTTTCTTTCTTTCTAACCTGAATATCAGAGCCATAATCTGTCCCTGAATGTTTTTTTAATGGTGTTTTTTTTTCTTTTTTTAGGTGAACACATTCTGTCATGAAAATGAGCACAATTATGAAGCCCCAAACCTGCAGAATAAAAATGCGGCAAAGCTACACGGACTGTAATATTTGAGGATTCTGTGGATAAAGATATTCTTTCTTCTCCAGATTCACTGCCGTCCCGTCCTCCGCTGTCTTTCAAAGTTGTGCAGAGAATGCAACGGGTCGTTTGTCTTATCCTTGATGGCTCAGGAAGCATGGCAACAGTAAGAAAACATAAAAATTATAAACATTAATTTCACCTAAATTAAATATGTCTAAATACAAATGAGTTTGAAAAATAAAAATGTAAAGAAACATGAAATATACATTTCATATTTTTTAACCATTCTCTAGGATTCAAGACTGCTTCGACTGCAGCAGGCTGCCACACATTTCCTGCGAAACATCATTGAGGATCAAGCCAGTGTTGGGATTGTAGCCTTTAGTACTGAAGCTTCTACTCTGAGTGACTTGACTACTATTGACAGTGACACCACAAGAGAGAGTCTTATCAAATTGTTGCCGAAAGTAGCAGATGGATGGACGTGACATGTGCAAAGGTCTCAATCTAGGCCTACAGGTGCTGTATTTTTAAATTTTTTGTTTGTAATTCATGTAGTATGTACGGTTTGTTCCATGCCGGTGCTTTCTGTTTTCTTCAAAACCATCAGGTACTTCAACAGGACAATGGAGATGTATTAGGAGATGAAATAATTTTTTTGACTGATGGTGAGGCGACGGATAACATTAAGCGTGTAGCCCGACTGCAATAAACAGCGGTGTCATTATACACACAATAGCTTTAGGTCCTAAAGCAGATGAGGAACTGACAGTAATGGCAAACAAAACAGGTAAGTAAATAAATAAATAAAACATAGGTTCTTTATCTCAGTAAAGCTTATTACATATGTGCTATTTAAGTACCTAATGCAAAACATTACATGTTGACAACAGGGGAATATTTCTCACACCCAATGATAACTTCACATCTAACAATTTAATAAATGCGTTTTGCTTCGGTTACATTATCAACTGGAGATTACACAAAGGAACCAGTTCAGGTTTGTCAAGTGATCACACATTACCAATGATTCTTTCATTACTCTAAAACTATCATCAATATTATGAGCTATTTATTTATTCATTCATTCATTCATTTTTAATCATCATTTTAGCTTGAGAGTATTGGAGCACGAACATCTGATTGGTTCAATGGGACAGTATCGTGGATCAGACTGTTGGGAACAAAACCAGCTTTGTGATAATCTATGAGAGAAGTTTTCCCAGCATTTACATACAGTCTCCAAGTGGCTTAATCTACACTCAGACAAATATGAATCATGATGTATTGCTGAGAACTGTCACTTTAAATGTTCCAGGAACTGCAGAGGTGAGACAGCCTTTTTAAAGTTATTTATTTAGTTTTCAGACCATAAACATAAAAGGATACATAATATCTGGGTCAAAAATTATAGATCCACATCATCCACAATATCAAAATATTTTCAACAACAACTTGAGATTGAAAGGTTTATCATTGATGATTTAGCTTATACAGATATTGCAATTAATAATACTAATACCCTCATAATAATGAATAATAGCAATAATATTACACAGCAAACTCATATTGATCTGCTTTTACTATCTTGTGTCTTGCAGCCTGGTGACTGGGAGTACAGAATCCAAACTTCAACAAATCAGGCTTTGACTATAACAGTAACAAGTCAAGCTTCTCAAGCTGATGTTCCTCCTATCATTGTCAAAACCCGCATGAACCAGCAGTTCAATGATGGCACTAAACCCATGATAGTGTTTGCTAAGGTTAGTCAGAATTACAAACCTGTAATAAATGCTGAAGTGCAGGCTACACTGGAGCCAGAAACTGCGCCTGCACAAACATTACAACTCCTGGACAACGGAGCAGGTAAATGACCTATAATTCATATTACAGATGTGCACTGAAGTTGAAGGGAAGTTGAAGGTGCTTTTCCAAACTATGCCAAAAGATCAGAGATCCGTCTTTTACAGGAGCTGATGCTGTTCAAGGTGATGGAATCTATTCCAGATACTTCACGCAGATGGTAAATGGAAGAAGCAGCTTGAAAGTAAGAGTGAAGAATCAAGATGGACAAACCAAATTTGCTGCCCGAAAAAACAGTAATGCCCCATATGTGCCTGGATATGTGGAAAACGGTAAAACAAATCTTGGTCATTTTGAATATTTAGCATTTAACAATTAAACTTCACAAAGAACATTTGTGTTTATATAGCAGCTCAGTAAATATAAATTTAATATTGAGTAGTTTTAGGACCAATATTTCCAGTTACAATCTGATGATTCAATAGTGAATTTAGTGTTACCAGAATTGTACAGTTGACCTCACAAGCTATTTAAAATTATCTTAATAATAACAACCACCGAGGAGCTAAACAAGTGACTTTATGAGTATGATGATTTTTTCCTCATCTCATCCAACGCCTCAGTTGTTAATGGTAGAATGTAATTTTAGACACCATAACCCTGCTGAAAAATACAATAGAACCCTGCCCAAAACACTGTAGAAAATGTAACGGATTAAATGGTTATAATAGATTTGTATTGGTTTTAATGGCAAGTATAATGCCATTAAAGCATTTGGCAAGGTGATATGGTCAGGCAAAGCTACATGCATGTTTCTTTGCCAATCAGATTCAAACATTCAACGACCCGTAGTATATATATTATAATTGTACATATATATATATATATATATTTTTTTTTTTTTTTTTTTTATTCCAGGAGTAGTGCAGCTGAACCCTCCAAAGCCTCCAGTTTCTGAGGAACCAATTGAGATTGGAAACTTCACCAGAACAGCCACCGAGAGAGTTTTGAGGTTGCTCTTAAAAATGCAACTAAATCAAATTTCCCTCCGAACAGAATCACAGATCTGAGCGCTGAGATCCAGGAGGACACTGTGCTTCTCAGCTGGACAGCTCCTGGTGAGGACCTCGACCAAGGGACAGGTACAATATACCATTATTAAACCAGTATTTAAATCTTCACTGACAGTGAATCATGAAATAATGTGTCTTTATTTGCCCTGCATGATATATTTCTTCCCCTTTAAGCTAAATCCTATGAGATCAGGTGGAGCTTTGACCTTGATGTGCTTCGAGAGAGCTTCAGCAATGGTCATTCGATCAAAACAACTGCTGTTTTACCTCAGGAGGCTGGATCATTTGAACAACATTCATTCAATCTCAGTTTCCCAATCCAAAATGGCACCACACTCTTCTTTGCGTTAGAGTCTGAGGACAAACTAAATGAGAAATCTAAAACCTCCAACATTGCTCAAGCTTCAAAGATCCTCCCTGGTCCAAAACCTCCAGGAATATCAAACCCAGGCATTAACTTGACAGTTCTTGTTATTTCTGTGTGTGTGGTAACTGTGGTCATATGCTTTATTGTTGCTGTAATCACATGGGCAGTAAAACGCAGAAATCCATCAAACTAAAGCAACACAGTTTCTGTATATTTTGGTACTGTTGCTATTTCATAAAATTCTCAATTATATTATATTCTCAATAGATAAATTTATTGTAATAACATTTTTGAGCATATTAATAAAAGCATTTTTGTACAATATTAGGTATGCTGTTTATTTTTATTTTTTACTAAATAAAAAAGTAATGAAAAAAAAGTGTATTATTTAATAAATCATATATTGGGGTGTTTATATTGATGGATTTTGTTGTTGCGGCTATATAAACATAAGGGGGAGCAACTGACATGTTTTACATTCATCAACCACAGATCTGGGGCCTGTACCATGAAGCCTTTTTAAAGATGGGTACTTTTACTCAACTATATTTTTGTGAAAAAACTGTACAATTTCTTCATTACTGTGGGCGAAGCTCCTCTTGTTACTTCATCTTAATGCAATAAGTTTAAATCATGCCACCTCTCAGCCCTGATTACCTGCCCAGGTGTGCCTTGTTAAGACTGCTATTTAAGCTGCAACCAGCCCTAGCACCGGCTGGTAATTCTGAGCGTTCTGAGCACTATTCTCCAAAACTTTGGAAACATCCCAGCTGAAGTGTGGTTGTGGATGAAATCGATATATGCATTTGTTTCATTATGTTTAGGTGTTTAGTAGTGGTCATGTGAGAGTTTATTTACTCTTCTCTGAGTCAGAGGTTATATAGGCCTACATATAGCATACTTTAAAATATAATTTAATTTAGTGATGCAAATCAGAATTTGCATCAGTTGTTACTCCAGTCATATGATCCTTAAGAAATCATTCTTATATAATGAATAATTGCAGTGTTGGAAACAGTTTTGCTGTCTAATATTTGTTTAACCCGGTGATATTTTCTTCAGGATTCTTTTATGAATAGAAAGCTACACTAAAAAAACAAAACACGTAACAAAACAAGCAAAGGTCAGTGCGGGCAGCAAAACATTAACAAAACACAAGGCAAGGTCAAAGTACAGGAGAACAGTCAAAAGAAACAAAGAAACTAGACAATGAGAACAAGAGAATGAAACAAGACTTGGTAAAACTGGAAATACACTTAGTAGATTCCGCAACAGCAAAAACATACTTTGCAACTTCCATTTGGCATAGCCCAGTTTATGTGACCACCAAACAGGAAGTCATGAGAGACGAAGCAGATGGAGCGAAGACAGTCAGAACAGAGGTTAGAGTGGCAGCCATATTGGCTAGGGCGTGGCAGGCTTGTGATCATGCTCTGGGAGATTTGTTGAGACGTGATGAGGTTTTAAAATGGTGACCATTTTGGAAAAAAATGTTTCTTGAGTGGCAGCCATCTTAGCTTGAAGTTAAGATGGTGACCGTGTTTTGGAGGATCTCTTGTGTAGCAAAACATGACATAAGTACGCATGGTGAGTGTAGACCCTGGAGTGGCAGGCATGATTTTAGTGACCTTTAGGCTTGGCAGACATGCAATCAAATTGTGATGGGGTAGTGTCAGTTAGTGCAGTTAGTGCAGAACGCAGCCGCTCGAGTTCTTACCAGGACAAGGAAATATGATCATATAACCCCAGTTTTATCTCTCCTGCACTGGCTGCCTGTTAATTTCGAATTGATTATAAAGTACTGTTACTGACCTACAAGGCTCTAAATGGTTTAGCTCCCATTTATCTGACCAGCCTTCTGTCTCGCTACAACCCGTCACGCTCTTTAAGATCTCAAAACTCAGGGCTCCTGGTAGTTCCTCGTATAGCAAAGTCTACTAAAGGTGGTCGAGCGTTTTCACATTTGGCACCCAAACTCTGGAATAACCTTCCTGCAAATGTTCAGGGATCAGACACACTCTCTCAGTTTAAGTCTAGGCTAAAGACATATCTTTTAGCAAAGCATACTCATAAAGATTCACATAAACCTATGCTACAGTACATCGTGATTCCCAATAGTATGAATGGCCGCTACGCTAATTATCCTTTTGTCTCCACCTCGGGATGCACATCCCGAGGCATCTAGTTACCGAGCCTCTCCAGTGGACCCAGTGAGGAAATGACCTTCCTGCGATGACGTCGAGGAAAACTTAACCTTCCGTCTGGACTACTTCTAACTTGAACTTTCTGTATTGTAATGCATCCTGCTGTGCAGTGATTTGCTTTGTCTGTGGAATGATTTGCTTTTGTTATGTAATAATTTGCTTTTGTGAAGCTGCTTTGGAACAATAGCCATTGTAAAAAGCGCTATACAAATAAACTTGAATTGAATTGAATAGTGTCCAGCCACGAGAAGGCTCCCGATGAGTTTTGCCCTGAAAGCCTAAAGGCTCACAAATGCCTGTCCTTCCACCCCGTTCCTGCCTTTGCTACCACTGTTGTCAGCTCCACCTTGTTGTCAGTACTCGGTTGCTCTGGCTTATCCTCGGTTGCCAGAGCTATCAGCTCCATCCTTGCCATCTTTGACTCTGGCTTGTTGGCTCCACCGCCACCATCAGGCCACCTTTGAAGATGGCCCCTCCTGGGTGTCAACTCAAAATATCTACCATTACTGCTTCTTCATTTTTAATTATTTAAAATGTACATTCGACTGAAACATATTAATTAATGCTGAAAATATAACTAAAAGCATTAACTTAGCTGAATTAAATTATCTGAATTTAAATTGCCATTGTTGGTGCAATGTTTTCATTTATTATTAGTTTTAATCGCAAATCTTTGTATGGAGAAGACATAACATAACTAACAAAAGGCTTATACAGAACACAATGTTGTGATTATTCTGTGCTACTGCACATTGTGTATGTAACAGGCTTTAATTCAAAAGCTAAGTTAAATTTTTATTGTCAAGTACTTGTATGTACTTTTGGTAGGTCTGTGGACATAATGGGAGTTTTATTTGTGACTTTTTCATCATGTTTTCATGCTATTAATTTCTCCATCAAAACTGATTATGATACTATATTTTAGGTCAAACCCTGTGTTCTCTGAAGAAATCAGCAGTAAGTTGTTTTTATAAAAAACACAAGGAATATTGTTATTACATCAATTTTATATATTACACAGGATTTTTTAATTAGGTTTCACAGCCTTGGGATATTATGGGGATGGATTTATTAGGAAAGCTCACACCAACGAAAGAAGGCCACCAATATATCTGTGTGATGGCAGATTACTTTATGAAGTGGTGTGAGGCTTTCCAACTGAAAACCAAAAGTTTAGAGGAGGTAATGGCATGCATATAATTATTCTACAAATGTAGTGCTCCTAACAGATCAAGGCAGTGCTTGATTTTTATTCCATTCATTGTTCTTCCAAATAAAGAAATAACTGATTCATCCTAATGTAAATGAGATTTGTGTTGATCTGTAAACAGATCAATCTGGGTGTGTGCCAAACTCTGATCATTAAGAAAAGTCTGTGCATGCGACATCACCCACAAACAAATGGACTGGTTGAGAGACTCAATGTCAGAACTCAGAGGTAACACAGAATCCATACATTTAAAACAGGACCCTTTGTAAATGGTAATCTTTTTTTCTTTTTATAACAGATGTTAGAGCAAGTTGGTAGACAACAGGCCAAACTTGGTGGCTGATAATTTGGAGGCCACAGTGTTTGGTCTGCGAACAAAAAGGCAGAAAACAATGAAATTTTCCCCATACTTTCTGCTATTTGGTCATGAGGCTAGGTACCCATGTGAGGTACCAGACACCTATAAGGTAGGCACTATGGTTATACATGCTGGTTGGGGAAAGGGTCCTGAGGTAAAACAAAAAGAGTCAACAGAGAAAGAGTGGCTGTCACGCCTATGGACTCTGTGTTATATCCTCCACCGGAACCTCCTCCCAAGCTCCAGTTTGTTTTGTTTTTTTGGTGCGAGGACAAACCTTCCGGGAGGGGGGTGATATGTCATGTCTATGGACTCTGTGTTATTGTTTTTGTCTTGTGTCATGTGCTTCCCTTCCTATTAATTGTATTATTGTCTTCAGCTGGGTCTAGTTAATTTAGTCAATTTCCTTGTGTATTTAGTCCTGTGTGTTTGTATTCAGTTCATCCGATCGTCAAGGTCCTTACGTGTGGTTAATGTTCTGCCTGCCTGTATATTATTATTTTGCCAGTTAGAGATTAAATCTGTTTAAGTTTATTTTACTTGTCGAGTGCTCCTTCCCACCAACCACAACCATGACAGTGTCAAATTTGACCCTGAATTATTTGGACCGTACCTTGTCACTAAAGTTGATGGCAAAAGTATAATCATGGCAAACTATTTACCAGAGTAAATCTTGATCATTTTGTGCACTTTTTGGAAGATCATCGACCAAAAGCTTGCATGGTCACCTCACCCATCACAACCACATCCTCCTCTACCTTTTCAGTCCCTAATACCACCCTGGCAACTATTCAGCCCCCAGCCCCCACACTGATCTATCCTGTCACCCTGTCAGTTAAACTTTTCCTGCAAAACCTTTTGTCCTGCTCCCGGCCTGCTGCCGCCTCTGCTGTGCCTTGCACTGATTGTATGAATCCACATTTTAAAACCTATGTAAAGAGAATAACACTATGTTATCAATAGTGTGTTTCTTTAAACTATTTTCAGTATTTACAAGACATCTGGGCAGAAAAAGGAGGAAGACAGTGGAGCAAAACAGGTCTATATAAAATATTTACCTGGGATGCCTTGAATGCCTCAAAACTGCGGAGAAGCTTGAGAGTGAGGTGAGATGGTTTTCACACAATTTCTAATAATTCAGTCATTTGGACTTTATCATAATGTTTTATGGAACTGACAAATCAGGCATGCAAGAAATGTGTCTTTCATTAATTAATTTCAAATGACAAATCTGCGAAATGGCAAGGCCACTGAAATGAAGATGGTAAACAAGCTTGATAATTTATGGTCATCATAAGTGTTCATATTTCATCTTGTCGCTGTACCCATAAATTAAATCAGCAGTTATAAGATTTGCTGGTGGGCTCTGTAAATAAGAATTACCACTAGACACTGCTGTTTTTTTTCATTCTATGATGTCTGTATTACACTATACAAGAGAAAGGTTAAATTCAATGTCTTGACAAGTAATATATCCTCATGAAGGATATATATACGAAA
This sequence comes from Puntigrus tetrazona, assembly GCF_018831695.1. Lineage (NCBI taxonomy): Eukaryota > Metazoa > Chordata > Actinopteri > Cypriniformes > Cyprinidae > Puntigrus > Puntigrus tetrazona. The sequence goes on from NC_056713.1 coordinate 8,744,359, forward strand.
GTTGCCCACTTCCTTAAGGCTGTGAGGTGAGAAATGAAGAACACCCATCAGGTAATTGCTGGTCCTGCACTTGGATGATGAATTAACTTGGAAAAACAATCATCTCATTAGAGAAGATGTTTAGGACCTGCTGCCTTAGAAAGGCTGGCAGCATAAACTCATCCCATACAGTACATCATCTGTTTGAACTCTTTCCCTCAGGTAGACAGGTTGACTAAAAAATGTACTGGACCAACAAATCCAATCCATGGAGGCCCCACCTTGCAAATTCAGGGGATTACAAATCTGCTGTCAACTCCCTGGGGTCAACAGTACAGCTAGCGATACCAGCAAAATGTTCTTTTTTTATTTTCACAAATCACAAAGTGTGATTTGAAAGAAGACAGCTGAAAATAATAACATATGAATTTGTCTTAATATGCGACTCGCTAGCTGACCCAGCCACAGAGCGGATCATTGAGTAAATTGTTTATTTTTTGCATTAGTGTAGGTGTTATTGTTGCATAAATATTGTTGCTCTAAATTTGTTTAGACGCGTTGATGTTTTTAAGCTCTATAGAATATAAAACAATACCTCTAAGTCCTCTAATGCCTCTAAGTCAATCACTGATGGCCCATTATTAGGAGGTGGTCCCTTTTGTCCCTCAGGTGTGAATCACTGAATATTAATGTCTACTGTCACTCCCTCGCATTCAGGCTTTCAATGACAAAAAATGACTTTGAACATTTTAATCAATATATTGTTTTCTTTGAATGAGTAAGCAATCATTTTGTAGCCTACAAGTTTGGCTACTCAAAAATCTTATTCAGAACTATTCAGTATAGGTTTTATGGCTCTATTTCCCCAAAACTTACAAACCACAATTTTTTTTTTCTAAAAAATGCAAGCATGTACATCTACCATGGTCACATATCATTTTGAATTCAATAAAGAAATTCCTTTTAACTGAAAACTGAATGTTTGAATCTTATTATATATTACTGGCTATTCTTATTATATATTAATGGTAGGCTCTATTCTCCCTTCTATAGGTTTTTACCTTCTGTTTACACGTTCTTTCAATTGTGACCTATATCTGATTCGTTTACACTTGCTATAGCATCTGAAACATTGCTCATGCTTAAAGGGGGGTTGTAGCCAAGATGGACGAATGGAAAATATGCCTAATGCTAACTCAACGATGTATGCAATGCAATTGTAATTTAACGTGGAAAAGCCTTGCAGATCCGTAACAACTAGAGATTAAAGAAATAACCTACCTACTAAAAAATTCTAAAAGTAAACTTTTCTAAAAATCCACTCACTCACTATTCACAGCATGTAGCCTATAGCACTGTAGTACAGTTCCAGGACACCCATGCATTAATATTTTATTCATTTAGAGACAGCAGCGATTCTACAACATTGAGAGTGAGTTAGAAAACAGAGTAAATGCACCAGCCTACAGTATAGACCGAGACATATGAATAATCAAATTGAACAATTCTGTTTCAGGTTTCTAGATTCTAGGTTTATGTTTATCATTGTGAAAAAAATAGAAACATTGCATAATTTGTAAAGGTTTTACTGGTTATAATGCAAATTGTATTGGTTTTAATGGAAACTGTAATGGTCTCTACTAAAAGTTGATGGTTTGTGATGTTTTTAATGTTATTTGTAGTGGAAATCATTTGATTTTGGTGATGGTCTCCTTGGGTTTTGTCATTTCTAGCTTCAGTGATCCCAAGGAAATAACTTGGGGTTATTGGGCTTGCTGGATAATTAAGATGTGTGATTACATAGAAATGAACAACATCAGATTTTATGATTTTTGATTTTTTGATTTGATTTTATGATTTCATTTAACTTTGTTAAGGGAGTTGAGGAAGGTTACGCTGTATTTAGTTTTTTAGGTTAAGTTAGTATCTAATTTTGATCTGTTAATTATTTTGACCTTGTCTGCCCCTAAAGATAATCCAGATCAAAGATATTCTTTCTCTCATTTGGCATCTCTCTGCTGTTGAGACTCTGATATCTCTTTCAGTTGTGACTGACCCCTAGAGGTCATAACAGTACACCTTATATTTCAAATGTACTACTGAGTCAGCCCCTGAAGTTGGCAGAAGCTAGTCACGCCTTAAAGCACCCATCCTATTATCTCTGATTACATCGTTCAAGACCACATGTATCTGTTCAAATCAGGGTTCAGGAGTCACTGTTCATCTAAACTCTGCAGCTATGGACTCAAGAACGGTGTTTGTCTTATGGATGTTGCTGTTGTCCACCTCTACTGGAATCAAACTGGATGGTAATGGTTACGTTGACATTGTCATTGCAATCAGTTCAAGGGTACCACAGGATCACACGCTTGTTGATAAAATCAAGGTGATTTTTTTTTTTCATTTAACAAATATTACATGTACATACATTAATGGTTTTAATAGACACATACACGCAAATACACTGTATATATGTGCAAAAGTTTATTGCTGGTAGACATCTTGGAGACATCTTTTTTGTTAGTTTGTTTTTTCATGCTATTAGACTGATCGCAGACTGGATGATGATGTACTGCAAACAAATATATCACTAGAAAATTACAATTAATGGCAAAATGAATGTATGCTAATGTAAACTGATAGCAAAAGAAATTAAAGAAGGAAAATAACTTGCCTTAAACCATTTTTATTGGTAAAAACAAATAAATAGTTGCCAAAGTGGCCTATATATTTCATCATTTGTGAATGGGAAAATTAAAATATAATTACGTTTTATAAATACATACACATTTTGAGTTATTTTTTATTTTATCTTTTTAACTTCATTCTGACAGGAGATGTTCACTGAAGGGTCGCTTTATCTTTATGAAGCATTAGATAAAAAGGTCTATTTCCGAGAAACTACAATCCTAGTCCCACCTCAGTGGAATAGTAAGGATTTTACCAAAGCAAGAACAGAGTCTTTTGAAAAGGTACAGATGATAATAATAATAATAATTTTATATTATCCAGCATATAATTTACCTGTTTGATCACTGATATTGCTGATATTTCTTAATTACTACTGACACAGGCCAAAATAATAATTGATAATCCTAATCCAGTATACGGTGATGAACCCTACACTAATCAATACGGGGAATGTGGAGCCGAGGGTCAATACATTCATTTAACCCCCAACTTCCTCCGAGACAAGACACTCATTAATATATATGGGGCAAAAGGTGAACATTTTTTGTTATACTTCAACATAATTCATGTTAATTCAGTAATTAGTTTGATTATTGGCAAGAATGTTTGTTTATTTGTTTGCAGGAAGGGTCTTGGTGCATGAATGGGCTCATCTGAGATGGGGCGTTTATGATGAATACAGTGAAGAAAAGCCATTCCACTACTCTAATGGCAAAATTGAAGCAACAAGGTTATAAACCTTCAACAAAAAGCATGATTAAAATCTCAATGGAAATGATCTCAACTATTGATTTCCTGCTTATATTTAGGTGTAGCAAAAACATTAAAGGTCAGCATTATGATGTTATTACTGGATCTCAGTGCCGCACGGATCCACGGACTTCACTACCGACTAATGGTTGCAAGTTTCTTCCTAACAAATATCAAAACACACACAATTCCATAATGTTTCTACCTGGCCTGAATTCTGTAAGTATAGATTTTACATGTTCCACAAATGCTAAATTGTACTTTGATCATTCAGTCTGTTAGAAGATCTAGGCTAATCATTCAAAATGTTTGTTTTCAGGTAAGCGCATTTTGTCGTGAAAACGAGCACAACTATGAAGCCCCAAACCTGCAGAATAAAAAATGTGGCAAAGCAACATGGACTGTAATATTCGAGGATTCTGTGGATAAAAACGCACTTCGCTCTTTAAAACCACTGAAGTCTTCTCCACCAGCACCATCTTTTAAAGTTGTGCAGCGAATGCATCGGGTCGTTTGTCTCGTACTTGATGTCTCAGGAAGCATGAAAGTATGCAAATACATTAACTTTACTTTGAAATAAAAATACTTCTATTTAATACAACCTTCAGTGCTCTGATATAAGCCTAATCCTTTTAAAATCCAAGCATAAATATTTTATTTTTATTAATTTTCTAGGGCTCTAGAATACTTCGACTGCAACAGGCTGCCACACATTTCTTGCAGAATATCATTGAGGACCAATCCAGTGTTGGAATTGTAACTTTTAGTACTTCTGCTTCTACTCTGAGTCAACTGACTTCAATTGACAATGAGTCCACACGAAAGAAACTTATAAAATTGTTGCCAAAGGAGGCAAATGGATGGACAAACATGTGCAAAGGCCTCAATCTAGGCTTAGAGGTAGAATATTACTTGTACAAGTAATTGTGTTTTTTGTTTTGTTTCGTTTATGTGATATGTAAAGTATATGCCGTTTGCTATATGTCAATGTTCTCTATGTCTTCGAAACCTAAAGGTACTTAAAAAGGACAATGGGGATGTAGAAGGAGATGAAATAATTTTTTTGACAGATGGTGAAGCCACAGATGACCTTAATAGCTGTGTTCCCAACGCAATTAATAGTGGCGCCATTATACACACAGCTGCTTTTGGTAATAAAGCCAATAAAGCACTGAGGGAAATGGCAGAGAAAACTGGTAAGTAACAGTCACATACTCAATAACAGTGTCCCAAAGAAGTACTGTAGGTCTAAATTAACATTTATTTCACAATTAATATTGCATTCATTGGATTTCATCACTTCAGACCATCGGTTTTAAACAGTAGAATGCACGCAGTGTAATGTGTAATTTGTTAATTGTTCTAAAATTGTGTTACCATGTTCAATAAGGGGCATTACATACATATTTCTGAAATGACACATTAGAGTTTCACAAATCTTCAAGCTAAATGATTTGCAAAAAAATATTGCCTATAGTGCAATGCAGTTTGGTTCACCAACAAACGATTCTGAATCTGGTTTGAACTCGCTTTTTTAAACCTGACGGAGCAGGCTGTGAATCTACGCAAAATTCTGAACTGCAATTTTAAAACCATTTTCCAAATTAAATCTAGGCATGAACAATTTTAAAACTAACAAACATCAAAGTAAGTTACAAACAATAAATACATTTACATTTAGGCTAGAACAAATTATCTTAAAACGAAATTGTTTTTTGAGTTATATTAATACATTCAAGTAGTTGATCCCATTTTAAATAGAATTTCCTAAATTTCTCATATGTTCTATATTGAAAACAGGGGGAAAATTTATCACAGCCACTGATGACATTCTCTCTAATCAACTACTGAATGGATTTTCTACATTAACTATACCTACAGGAGATCAAACAAAAGACCCAGTTCAGGTTTGCGTGGTTGCTCATTGCTTATTGTAAATGACATCAAGACTAGCTTATTATTAATATTTCTTATAATAATGTATGATTATCTCAATAGTGTTTAATTTTTTTATCAACCCCTTTAGATAGACAGTGTGGGAGCAAAAACATCTGATTGGTTCAATGGGACAGTATCAGTCGATCAGACTATTGGTACCAAAACCAGCTTTACAATAACTTATGAAACAACTGCACCTAAAGCCTACATACAGTCACCTAGTGGCTTAGTCTACAATCAAATGAAGATGAGTCATTATAAATCAACAAAAACAATAACTTTTAAAGTACCAGGAACCGCACAGGTATGATAACTTACACAAGATTTCATTGAATTATTATCAATACTTCTCATGTATTAATAATACTATTATGTGTTTGGTAGCCTGGGGACTGGAAGTACAGTATCCAAAGTCCAATATTTCAGACTTTGACTATAACAGTAACGAGTCAAGCATCACAAGCTGATGTTCCTCCTATCATTGTCAAAGCCCACATGAACCAGCAGTTCAATGATGGCACTAAACCTATGATAGTGTTTGCTGAGGTTAGTCAGGATTACAAGCCTGTAAAAAATGCTGAAGTGTGGGCTACACTGGAGCCAGAAACTGGGCCTGCACAAACATTACAACTCCTGGACAACGGAGCAGGTAAACTACCCAGAATTCTTGTTTACATTATGCACTCTACTTCAGATTTAGATTTTATAGCCAAAAGAGCTCAAATAAATCACATATTAATATTTTTTAGGAGCTGATGCTTTCAAAGATGATGGCGTCTATTCCAGATATTTCGCAAAGATGAAAAACGGGAGAAGCAGCTTGAAAGTAAGAGCAAAGAATCAAGATGGACAAGCCAGATTTACTTTCCAAAAAAGGGGCGGTGCTCCGTATGTACCTGGATATATAGTAAACGGTAAAAATGAGACTCTGAATAACAACTACTACATTTCTTTAACCAGTTCTTGCACATGTATTCAGATGGTTCCTCTAATTTCAGGTGTGGTTGAACTGAACCCATCAAAATCTCCAGTTTTGTCAGAATCACTTGTAATTGGAAACTTCACCAGAACAGCCACCGGAGAGAGTTTTGAGGTTGTACTTAAAAGCACAACTCCACCAAATTTCCCTCCGAACAGAATCACAGATCTGAGCGCTGAGATCCAGGAGGACACTGTGCTTCTCAGCTGGACAGCTCCTGGTGAGGACCTTGACCAAGGGACAGGTAGAAGTTAGAAGCTATTTCAAAGCTGATCACAAAATCACTGTATCTTTCTTAGGCCTTACTTTGTATCAATTTTTGTATAAGCGAAATCCTACAAGATCATGTGGAGCTTTGGCCTTCAAATGCTTCGATTGAACTTCAGCAATGCTCATGAAGTCAACATATCTGGCATCTTACCTCAGGAGGCTGGATCATTTGAAACGCATTCATTCAATCTCAGTTTCCCAATCCAAAATGGCAGCACACTCTTCTTTGCTGTTCAGTCTGAAGACAAAGAACATGTCAAATCTGAAATCTCCAATATTGCTCAAGCTTCAAAGATCATACCTCTTCCAACACCCACAGAAGTATTAGAGATAGACCTTCATTTTATACTAATTGGAATTTCTGTTTGTTTGGCTACTGTGGAGATTATTGCCATTATTGTGATAACAACATTGATGTTGAGACAAAGTAATGCTTCTCTGACCACAACCAACATTAACATCTGATACAAAGGAAATACATTGCAAAGTTACTTTACTAAGTTGTCCCTATTTGTATGTTTATGCTTTGCAAAAATATAAAATGCAAAATTTGTTTATATTATTTTTTGTGCCTTACCTATTACTATGTTGCTTGTAATTAATAAATAAATAAAAGCTTGTATATCATGCAAACTGTATTTACTAACATTTCAGTCTCCTATGATGAATTAACTAAATTAATGAACAATTAAATAGTTGTATTCTATTACTTAATAGAAAACTTGTACAATAAATAAGTATTGGACAATTGACTCAAAAGCCATTTGATGGACAGATGTTGGTTGTTCCTCTTATTATTTGTACCTCAATTCTGAAGTCAATTCTAATTGTGCCATTTGCATTTGGAAGCCATTTCTATGAATCCACATCATGCGGTCAAAGTATCTCCTCCCGCAAGTGAAAGAGACAATTGTTAGGCTTCAGAAACTAAACAAATTCATAAAAGAGAGCAGGTACATTAGAAGTGGCCCAATAAACAGTTTGGAACATTTTGAGTGGAATATTGAAAGTGGAATATTTTAGAAGTCAATCTTCTAATATCAACCTAATTGAGTATACATTTTACTTGCTGAAGACAAGGTTAAAGGCAGAGAGACCCAAAGACAAACAGCAACTGAAGTCAGCTGCTATAAAGACAATGACAATGAGTCATAGATTCTAAATTCATCTTTGAAAAGAATTGTGAATTGCATGTAAGAAGGAACATCAGCATCTCTTTTGCGTCTGAAAGCTGTTCAGATTTCGCATTGACAAAATCATTTCTGACAGGCTTTTATTTTATTTGTAATTTTCCCTTGGTTTGAAAGTGTCATTGAAGAACAAAAATTGTCAAGTGGGCTAGTAAGTTTATAGGTGAATAACATCCCACCCTAGAAGGTCTCTAGTCTGTTGCAGCTTAAAGCAAGTACTATTATTATAGTAACCTTTGCATGAGTTTCAGCTCCTCTGCTTTGATAGTCGGTTTGTGGACTAGATGATATAGGAGCACTTTTGTACCTGCAGCAATAGAACAATTAAATAAAAATAACAACAGGTGATATTCTTGGCATGGCACTTCATGTGCTTTGGGGTGCGTGTGTTTGATGAGTGCAAAATGCCTCTTGTGCCATCTAAAATTTTTATATTTAGTTAATTTACTTTATTTGCATAGGATAAACCTATATTGCCATTAGAATACATTTACCGAACCTAAATATAGGATCCTGATAAAAATGCTTATTTTAGATTTAATTTCAGTTGGCATTTCATGAAAGGATCTTAATCCCCGACTATGTGCTGAAGTTTCGTACCCTCACAGCTGCCAGCAGCTGGAAAAAGTTGCTCGCTTCCCACCACCTATCATCAAGGACTGAATCTGGGGTTGCGGTTGAATCTCACTATTTACAGTGACAGTGACAGCATCAGGCTCAAGAAATTCATCCAATTATACAGCCAGGTGGCTCATCATCTGCAGAAAGGTAAGGATAAAATGCAGAGTCAACCAAACCTATACAATTAGGCCGCTGTCATTTACCCATTCACTGAACAGCAGAGGAGGCTGACTCAGGCTGACTGCCATCAACTTACGCTTCAAAAAAGAGTCATCCCAAACTATTTCCAAGACCAGTCAATAATTGGCAAACCCCTTGGCATATGGAGCAATCTGGAGCTGGTTCTATTTCTGAAGCTGTCGTTCTATAATTTTGAGCCCAACATTCTGCATGGCAGGAATATCTATACCTGAGGAAAGACATCTTTCATTGTAAGTTAATTTTTTCAAATTCAGAAAGGGAAAAAGCATTACTAAAATAATAATAATAATAATAATAATAAATGAAATTACTTATGTATGTAATATTTGAAATATTTTCTACAATAAAACTATTTCTTTTAAGAATTCTTATGGAGGTATGTGAGCAAAAAGTAAATATTTAATAAAAAGCACAAAGTCAGCACTGAAAGGCCAATGCAATTTTTAAAATTAAATTAAAATAAAATAAAAACAAAGTGGGCTGCCTCTAAGGCATGAAACTCTAGGGCAGAAAATAAATCTCACTCCAGTCCTGAGCTTATAGTCCTCAGAGAACTGCTTGAAGAGGAACTCTCAATTCCTAAATTAATCTACAGGATTTCAGGAAAGCCCTCAGAAAAACCCCGTGCCACAAACGTTTTTCCATACAGAGAACAAGGACAGTCAGATACCAGTGGATTAGCCAAAAAAGATGGTGATTTCCCAGCACATCTATCTGGTTCAGTGGAAAAGGCTTATCTTCTGCTGCTGACTCACTCGTAGCTGTGAATCACAATGACATTGAAAGGAACATTTTTAAAAAGAAGCTTTTTTTGATCAGGTAAAAACTGTAATATTGTTTAGTATAATAATATGTTTAAATAGCTGTTTTACAGCTTATTTAATATATTTAAAAATGTTATTTATTGCTGTGACAGCAAACATTAATTTTCAGCTTCATTACTCGTTTTCAGTGTTTAAATAGAAATATTTAAACCACCAGTTAATTACAGGGTCAAACTCTGGGTCAAAACATTGCTATTTTGTTATACCAAAAGGGAGCAAGAAAGCACGTGATTTACATAAATATAATGGTAACACTTGAATAAATGACTTATAACTCATTAACAAAAGCATTATAAATCATTGATAAGCTCATATAAATGCATGAATAAAAGGGTGATTTTTATGTAATACCTGCCAAATAGTGATCCATGATCTCATTTCTTTAACAGAATGTACTCTGTACCTTACCCATGATTCTCTGCAGAAGTTCATGATCCCTTTCCACACCAGTGATTAGAAATTGATGTATTTTGTTTATCAAGATGAACTTATCTTTTTACTTTGGGCAAAAATCATAAAAGCACAAATATGACATAATATTAATACTAAAAATTACAATTCCAGTATTGGCTGAGAACCTTAATGTAATGAACTATTCATTAATGGTTTATAAATATTAATAACTTGTGAAGTAATGAGCTATAGCCTCTGAAAATGTACATTTAATGTAAAGTGAACGCATGTTAACTGTTTATTAATGAGCTATAAACATTAGTAACCTGCGAAAGCGAACTTTGAAGTGGACCCACGAATCATTTATTAATTATTAACTCACACATGGAAGATGTTTTCTCAGTTAAATGGATTTTATTACTGATGCAGTATATCAGTAAACAAAACTATTTAAACAACATTACTGAGCCTAACTGCACATGGAAAGTGGTTTCTAGAAATAAACTCTCAAAAAACAATTCAGAAACAAAATAAAGTGCTCCAACAATGTATTTTATCTGACAAGCACACTGTAACTCCATTTATTTGTAACTCTATAACTCTATTTTTATGGTAATGAGTTAATTCAACTACCAAAGCGATTACACATAAACCCCATACACATACATTTACACATAAAAAAAGTAATATTACCGTAAAATTAATTAACACTTTGAAAGATTAACATTTTTCCAGACCAAGAGGTATTTAACAAATATCTTGCAGACGTACGTGTGCTATCTGCGTTTGAATGCATGAGAGAGGGATACCAGGATGACACAATGAATTAAATAATTGTACTTGTAATACTGAATTGAGTTTTAATTTTTTGTCAGACCCAGGACTCTCGTGCCGTAGTTTCATGCTGTACCACTGTTTCACAGAGAAGTTCTGGCGGCTGACCAATCAGAATCGAGTATTCCATCAAGCCGTGTAATAATTTGGATAACACCCAAAATACAAAGAAATGTACTGATCGGTATATTTAAGCTAGTATCTAAAAATGTCATTACCGAATCATATGATGGAGTTTCTGTAGTGGCAATTTTAGATACTAGCCCAGATATGCTAATCAGCACATGGTTAGCTAGAACACAGCTCTAAACAGCTCATTATATTGTGGATTTCAATAAATAATAGAAGAGTATCTTTAAAACATCTAATATTCACTTAAATATTTTATAAAGGTGTGGATTTTCTTTTCTTTTTTTTTTTGGCGGGACAGCAGTTTGCACCAATTCTGTAGAATTGATCCTATATAGAGTATAAACAAAATGCTAGTCATGAAGATATAACCCTATGCATGCTTCCTTTCTATAACAATGTGCTGAAACGTGACCTATTCATTTACAGTTGTGTTCTCATTATAATTGTATGTAGTCTATATGGCAGATTTGCTCTGCACATGTTAAAGCTTAAACCTTAAAGCTACCTTCATTTTAAAAGTGATCCAAGCTATCCAAGCTCAAGTGTCTCAGCTATCATTATGTTTTTAATATCAACTTATATGATATAAGAACCGCCCGAACACTCATCAGTGTTCATCAGTGGTGCCTAGATTTAGCAACTTCCTCACACCTTTTTAGCTTTTTTTTTTTTGCAACAAATACAGCAGCTCCTTAGACAAACCTTATTTAAGTTTTCATCTTGCCTTTCATTTTTAAGCTTTCATTTAAGCTTCATCTTTATATAGATCAGTGAATTTCTGTCACATTTAGCCACTAGTTTTAGCTACTTTTAATTGAAAGCATTTGGCAATGCTGGCCTTCACGTTTCTTCATCCATCACAGATATTTTGAGTATAGTGAAACTGTGAGTATATTCATTATTGTAAACTTCTGACTCTTAAGTTTATCTACGACTTCTGATACTGATTTGTGTTTGCCACAAGACTTTGTAAATAGAGTTTAATGAAATTGTTCGATGACAACCTTGTCTACCCCCTGTTGCCTGCTGTTGAAACTCTGTTCTCTCTTTTTGTTGTGGCTCACCCCTAGAGGTCATAACAGTACACTTTATGTTTCAAACAGACCATTAATTCAGCCCTTTACGTTATCAGAAGCTGATATTAAAGTACACACCCACGTATCTCTGATCTGACTATTTAAGACCACTTGTGACATTTTAAAAGTTACTGGTCCTCTAAATTTTGCAAGCTATGGACTCAAGAACGGTGTTTGTCTTATTATGGATGTTGCTGTCGTCCACCTCTACTGGAATCAAACTAGATGGAAACGGTTATGTTGACGTTGTCATTGCAATAAGTTCGAAAATACCACAGGATGACACGCTCGTTGATGAAATCAAGGTGAATATGTTTTTTTTTGTTGGTCTATTTAACAAGCTTTATGTGCATGAGAAAATATCTAAATACATAATTAAATAATTCCAAATGTTATCAACAGTGTTGGTTAATGAGCATTAAACTTTAATTACTTTTTTGAATACATCCACATTTTGAGTTCTTTTGATTTTATCTTTTTAACTTCATTCTAACAGGAGATGGTCACTGAAGGGTCGCTTTATCTTTATGAAGCATTAGATAAAAAGGTCTATTTTAAAGAAGCTACAATCCTAGTCCCACCTCAGTGGAATAGTAAGGATTTTACCAAAGCAAGAACAGAGTCTTTTGAGAAGGTACAGATAATAACGTAATTTTATGTTCATCAAATATTTACTCAGGTCAGTCATTTCAATCACAGTTGATATTGCTGACACAATTTCTATGTCAAACACAGGCCAAAATAATAATTGATAATCCTAATCCAGTATACGGTGATGAACCCTACACTAATCAATACGGGGAATGTGGAGCCGAGGGTCAATACATTCATTTAACCCCCAACTTCCTCCGAGACAAGACACTCATTAATAATATATACGGGCAAAAGGTGAACATTTTTTGTTATACTTCAACATAATTGATGTTAATTCAGTAATTAGTTTGATTATTGGCAAGAATGTTTGTTTGTTTGTTTGCAGGAAGGGTCTTGGTGCATGAATGGGCTCATCTGAGATGGGGCGTTTATGATGAATACAGTGAAGAAAAGCCATTCTACTACTCTAATGGCAAAATTGAAGCTACAAGGTTATAAACTTTCAAGAAAAAATTATTATATGATTAAAATCTCAATGATTGAAGATTGGAAATGATTGAAGATTGTTTTCCGCTTATATTTAGGTGTAGCAAAAATATTGAAGGTCAGCATTATGATGTTATTACTGGATCTCAGTGCCGCACTGATCCACGGACTTCACTACCGACTAATGGTTGCAAGTTTCTTCCTAACAAATATCAAAACACACACAATTCCATAATGTTTCTACCTGGCCTGAATTCTGTAAGTATAGATTTTACATGTCCCACAAATGCTAAATTGTACTTTGATCATTCAGTCTGTTAGAAGATCTAGGCTAATCATTCAAAATGTTTGTTTTCAGGTAAGCGCATTTTGTCGTGAAAACGAGCACAACTATGAAGCCCCAAACCTGCAGAATAAAAAATGTGGCAAAGCAACATGGACTGTAATATTCGAGGATTCTGTGGATAAAAACGCACTTCGCTCTTTAAAACCACTGAAGTCTTCTCCACCAGCACCATCTTTTAAGGTTGTGCAGCGAATGCATCGGGTCGTTTGTCTCGTACTTGATGTCTCAGGAAGCATGAAAGTATGCAAATACATTAACTTTACTTTGAAATAAAAATACTTTCATTATTGTAACCTTCAATGCTCTGATTTGAGCCTAATCATTTTGAAACCCTATTGAGAGATTGCTATTAAAAATTGCTATTTGCACCCATTTTCTAGGGCTCTAGAATACTTCGACTGCAACAGGCTGCCACACATTTCTTGCAGAATATCATTGAGGACCAATCCAGTGTTGGAATTGTAACTTTTAGTACTTCTGCTTCTACTCTGAGTCAACTGACTACTATTGACAATGAGTCCACACGAGAGAAACTTATCAAATTGTTACCAAACGTAGCAGATGGATGGACAAACATGTGCAAAGGCCTCAATCTAGGCTTAGAGGTACAATATTATTTGTACAAGTATCCATGTATTTGTTATATTTATAATAGTTATAAAATGCATGCTGTTATGTCTATTTTCTCTATGTCTTCAAGGTACTTAAAAAGGACAACGGAGATGTAATAGGAGATGAAATAATTTTTCTGACAGATGGTGAAGCCACAGATGACCTCAATAGCTGTGTTCCCAACGCAATTAATAGTGGCGCCATTATTCACACAATTGCTTTGGGGGATAAAGCAGATAAAGCACTGAGAGAAATGGCAGACAAAACTGGTAGGTAACAGTCACATACTCAATAACAGTGTCCCAAAGTACTGTAGTGGATATTTATGTTACATTTAAAATGTAGCCTACTAAGTTCATTACTTTATGCCGATGGATTCGTACTGTGGGATGCTAAAGTGAATGGTGGTACATTTATGGCATCGTGATTCACCAACAAACAACTATGAACCCAATTTGAATCAATATGTTGAATCCTTCAGTGAAAGAACTTGATAGAGCAGCTCAACTGAACTGCAAGTTCTAAATCAATTATTCTTGGTCTCTGACTTGTAGATTGTTTTTAGCATGAAGAAGTTTGAAACTAACAAACTAAACTTTTCACGGCATAATTATAACTTTTAACTGATTAATCGCCTTTTGTAATACCCATTTTTTGATAGAAATCATTTGAAATTCTTACATTCATAAAATTCATAGGCTACCTTTCAGATGGCCAACATTCGCTGCAAAAGCAGAACACTTGAGTAAATTATGATATTCAGTGCCTTTTCATTATCCAATGCAAATTTATCATATTTAGCATGTTCTATATTGAAAACAGGTGGGAAATTTATCACAGCCACTGATGACATTCTCTCTAATCAACTACTGAATGGATTTTCTACATTAACTATACCTACAGGAGATCAAACAAAAGACCCAGTTCAGGTTTGCGTGGTTGCTCACTGCTTATTGTAAATGACATCAAGACTAGCTTATTATTAATATTTCTTATAATAATGTATGATTATCTCAATAGTGTTTAATTTTTTATCAACCCCTTTAGATAGACAGTGTGGGAGCAAAAACATCTGATTGGTTCAATGGGACAGTATCAGTCGATCAGACTATTGGTACCAAAACCAGCTTTACAATAACCTATGAAACAAGTGCACCTAAAGCCTACATACAGTCACCTAGTGGCTTAGTCTACAATCAAATGCAGATGCGTCATGATAAATCAACAAAAACAATAACTTTAAAAGTTCCAGGAACTGCACAGGTATGACAACTTGCACAAGACTTCATAAACTTACTTTCCTAAAATTTTTAAATAATTACTCATTTAATAATACTATTATGTGTTTGGTAGCCTGGGGACTGGAAGTACAGTATCCAAAGTCCAACACTTCAATCTCTGACTGTAACAGCAATGAGTCAAGCGGCACGAGCTGATGTTCCTCCTATCATTGTCAAAGCCCACATGAACCAGAAGTTCAATGATGGCACTAAACCTATGATAGTGTTTGCTGAGGTTAGTCAGGATTACAAGCCTGTAAAAAATGCTGAAGTGTGGGCTACACTGGAGCCAGAATCTGGTCCTGCACAAACATTACAACTCCTGGACAACGGAGCAGGTAAACTACCCAGAATTCTTGTTTACATTATGCACTCTACTTCAAATTTAGATTTTATAGCCAAAAGTGCTCAAATAAATCCAGTATTATTTTACAGGAGCTGATGCTTTCAAAGATGACGGCGTCTATTCCAGATATTTCACAAAGATGGTAAACGGGAGAAGCAGCTTGAAAGTAAGAGCAAAGAATCAACATGGACAAGCCAGATTTACTTTCCAAAAAAGGGGCGGTGCTCCGTATGTACCTGGATATGTAGTAAATGGTAACTATGAGACTCTGAAAGACAACTACTACATTTCTTTAACCAGTTCTTGCACATGTATTCAGATGGTTCCTCTAATTTCAGGTGTGGTTGAACTGAACCCATCAAAATCTCCAGTTTTGTCAGAATCACTTGTAATTGGAAACTTCACCAGAACAGCCACCGGAGAGAGTTTTGAGGTTGTACTTAAAAGCACAACTCCACCAAATTTCCCTCCGAACAGAATCACAGATCTGAGCGCTGAGATCCAGGAGGACACTGTGCTTCTCAGCTGGACAGCTCCTGGTGAGGACCTCGACCAAGGGACAGGTAACGCATACAATTAATTCAAAATAGAAGTTATTTCAAAGCTAGATCACAAAATAATGTATCTTTCATAGGCCTTACTGTGTGTCAATTTTTGTTTAAGCGAAATCCTACAAGATCATGTGGAGCTTTGGCCTTCAAATGCTTGATTGAACTTCAGCAACGCTCATGAAGTCATGATATCTGGCATCTCACCTCAGGAGGCTGGATCAGTTGAAACACATTCATTCAATCTCAGTTTCCCAATCCAAAATGGCACCACACTCTTCTTT
Source organism: Puntigrus tetrazona (assembly GCF_018831695.1). Taxonomy (NCBI): domain Eukaryota; kingdom Metazoa; phylum Chordata; class Actinopteri; order Cypriniformes; family Cyprinidae; genus Puntigrus; species Puntigrus tetrazona. The sequence continues at coordinate 8,760,733 of NC_056713.1, forward strand.
GCAGTTCAGTCTGAAGACAAAGAACATGTCAAATCTGAAATCTCCAATATTGCTCAAGCTTCAAAGATCATACCTCTTCCAACACCCAAAGAGCTGTTAGAAGAGTTAGACATGCATATTGTTTTCATTGCAATTTCTGTTTGTTTGGTTACTGTGGTGATTACTGGCATTATTGCGATAACAACATGGGCGTTGAAAAAAGTAAACCTTCTTAGACCACAACAAACAACAACATCTGATAGAAAGGAAATCTTTACATTACAAAGTTACTTTTGTCAATAATCAAAGAGTCTTTATTTGTACGCATTCTTGCTTTGCCAAAATATAAAATGCAAAATAAAGTTGGGGAAAATATGATTCTATTGCAATTGTTTGTTATTATTATGTGCACTTGTAATTAATACAGTAATTAAAAAACGCAGGTTTGTTTAACCTGATTAAAACATTATAATGTACAAATTATGAACATATTAACTCAAATCTGTGCACTGTTATGATAAATGAATGTATAAATCTATCATATTACTCAGTAGAAAACTTGCATAAGAAATAGTAATAAATAGAGAGGAGAGAAAAGACATCATGAATTTATTTTTGCATTTTTTAATGATAATTTTATTTTAGTTCTTTAAACTAGAATGGGATGTGACTCTGCCCTCTGTCAAGAAAGCATATATTTGCTGATCCAAATACAGTTGCTCTGCATTATACGAATTAAATATGAAATAAAAACTACATAAATACAGACTTATTAGTCTATCTGTTATTATGATATGTATGGTGCGTTTTTCATCTGGTCTGACTACTATTTAGTTCATTTACTGTATGTGCCTGACATATTAGCAAAGGTGTTTTTACTTTTTTCAACCATGAAGAGTTTCAACATCAACTTGACTAGTCATGTTTAGAGCTGTTGAGAGTTTCTCAGTAAATTTAGCAAGATCCTGTGAGCGTGCTAAACTAGCAAAAACATATGTAATGTAATGCTAGTATAAACATAATTTTTTTTTAAAGATAAGGCCTTACAGGAAATTCCCTACATGTTTTGAAGGATGTGATGACTCTGGCATTGTGTTAAAGCATAAGGGCCATTTGGGTTTGTCATGCCATTGTATATGAGGGTTTTATAGTGTCATCAGATCTCATTATGATCATTCACTTTCTGCCTGAGGTTATAATTACATTATATGGCAACTATTATAGTCATGTCTAGATGAGGGGGCAATAATAATCTTGAACAAGGAAAATTGTGGTTTAATTGAGTCTAAATGGAAAATTAAACTAGAGCAAAATCACTTTATGACTGTATTTTGAGCCATAAAGTTCTTAGACACAACAAACTTTACAGTTAGTTGTATAACTCAAGTTATGCAATGAAAACATAAGCACAATGTGAATAACTGAGGAATAGGGCAGCATAAATAACCAGGCTTTTATGCCATAAGTTTCAAATGTTATGAATATAATAACCTTATTTTTTATTATGGGTCCCACTTTATATTAGGTGGCCTTACATTTAAATGGATCATTTGGTACAATACACTTAATGTGTACATACATGTTTTTGCATTGTACTTATACTATAAAATTTCCTATATGTAGTAATTTTCATTTACGTAGATACATTTATAATTACACTGTTGATCCATCTCTTACACCCTAAACCACCTCTAAACCTACCCATACCACCAAACCTGTCCATAACCTTACATATCCCCACGTCAATAGCAGCAAACATGGTTTTCAATACAATCTAAACCCAAACTAGTATATTGTACTTAATTTTTATGCAAGTACACAGTATTTAGGGCCACCTAATATAAAGTGGGACCTCATTATGTATGGTTTTAAAACGTATCAGTGACTTTTAGAACATTGTTCAAAGCTCAAATAGTTGTAATGCAATATGCAAAAGTATTGCAACCCTTATTCAATTGCAATAAACATACAAAAATCTGCCCCATCTTGAGTTTAATGCCATAGAGTGGAAAAAGATATTCAAAAACTGTCATTATCTGTACCTTCTGGGTTTATGTAATTTCCAATTTATTGAATGATTTGGTTTTTATACTTTTGAATCTCACAATGAAGGAGACAGGTGTCGGTTTGTGAACTGCTGTATTGCGCCACCTTTCATTTAATGTCAAGTCATAATTACTCAATGTTTAAGAAACTTTGCAACAGGAAAAAACTGATAAGGACTTGCAACACTGTTTCAAGTTCACTTTTTTGCATATCACCTAAGAAATACAGAAAGAAAAAAAAACCAAAGTCTTATTTTACAGACAAGAAAACCAACACTGGAAATGATTAACATTGATAATTGTTTTTATTCAGTCTGACACGATAAGACAAGCAATTGTTTCCTCAATTTATAAAACCTGTATTATAAGGCAGTCTTCATAACAACAGGTCAATTTTAGCAGCTATGAACAAGTTTCTCAAACAACACATTTAAAAACAAATTAAAGACAGGCGTGAACTTAAGTGGAAGACAGTATAGCACACTAAATTAAATTAGTGTTGTATTGTCTATTAATTGACTAGTCTAATTTTTATTCAGTAGGCATTTTTTTCTTCATCTTTAGCTCATCTTCATGCTTAGCCCTCAGAGAACTGCCTGAAGAGGAACTCGGATCTTTTTTCACTAAAACTCGGCACAAAATGAATCTGCAGGATTTCAGAGAAGCCCTCAGACAAACTGGGTGCCACAAACTTCTTCCTACAGAGACAGACGGTCAGAAACCAATGGGCTTGTGTGAGTTAACGAAGAAAGATATAACCGGTAAGCAAAAAGAAAAAGCTTAGCTTGCTGCTACTGACTCACTTGTAGCTGTGAATCACCATGTCATTGACAGGAACATGCTTGACGGAAGAAGGAACCATCTCCCGAAACTAAAAACCAGCAAAAAACAAAAGTCACATCAATCCTTAACTGTGTATTTTGGTGTCAAAATTGGTACAGATGTGTAACAACATGAAGTGTAACATTATATAGACTTTAATATTTCATGTACATATTGCACGCTGTTAAGACTCCTCTATATACCCTGTTGTTATGCTTTGCTTGTTCCAGACTCGCTGTGAAGTTGAAACACCTGCAGAGAACTCCAGCGCTTTGACTGACATCTATATATCTGCGAAGAAAATCATAGATGGTGCCGTTTTAGACAAAAAGTACATTTTTTGCTTTTGCAAACAGATGCAGGCACCTTTTTCTAGACTCGGGGTCAGGGTTAGTGTTGTCCACTGCAACGCTTCGGCCTTCCTTTAGAGCTCGTTCACAGGCTGAAACGCACTGCTGCCAGGAGCCGAGTATGTCCTGGAGGTCATGTGCACACAGACAGTGAAAACAAATCACCATACATAGTTAGATGTTTTCCACCAAAGCGTCTGAAACAGATACAGCTCTTGGAGATCCAATTCTTGTGCCTGGGTTCTCAGTTGTGGTAGATAACGTAACTTACCCTGTTCACATACACATAGCCCTTTGGAACGATGTGTGTTTGGAAAAATGTTGATTTGCCTGCTGCAAAAAAAAAATGGGGTATGTTATTATAAAAACAAAAAACTTGGAAGGCTGTAACCTGGAAGGAGAAAAATGCTTACATCCAGGAAATCCCACCGCTACAATGACTTCCTGCTTGGTGGATGTGAGGGACGCATCTGGAGGATCGTAAAGACGCCTTTTAGAATCTAATTTCCTCTGGACAAGGAGATAAAATACACAGGAATTATTGCTCAAAAGTCTGAGGAAGCCAAGCCCTTTTTAATGTTTTTGAAAGAAATCTCACCAAGTCTGCATTTATTTATTCAAACATGCAGTAATATAACAGTAATACTGTAAATATTAATAATAAATTCTAATGAAGAATGTTTATTTGAAATATAATTATTTTGGCAACATTATAAATATCTTTGCTGTTACTTGTGATCAATTTAATGCATTTTTGCTGAAAGAATTTATTCATTTAAAATAATTAATAGTAGTGAGTAGTGTAAAGGTATAAAACATGTAAGGTAAAATGAAAAAAAAAATTATTTACAGGATCAAATTCTGGCAAGCTGAACTGAGCAGGTTTCCAGCCCAAGAAGTATTCCTCTGGTGTGTGAAACTGAAGACCAATGTTGAGGGCAAACTGTAGAGATGGAGAAAAAATATAAATATATATCTGCGTTTTTGTTACACCAAAATGGAGCTAGAAAGCACTACTGTGCCCCCTTGTGGCCAAAATAAAAGATGAATGCAAATGAATATAAGATCTATAACTCTAACCAACGTAAGTCATATATAGTGTGGAATTTCTTTACTAGTCTGTCACTGCAAGAGAAGTCTTTCTTCTTTTTTCCTGGTGCCCAGTTAGCGGGACGTCCCGCTGCATCTGTACACAAGAGAAAACCCTCACTAAGCATAGAAATCTGTCATTTTACACCATGTGTTCAATAAAAAAAAAGGTTTTGGACTACATATGCTTTTAATATTCATATAAAAATGACATATATAATACATGGACCATGAAATGTATGTATACATATAAATAATTTTTAAGTCAGCCAATCGCTGCGCTGCTGATCGTGTTTTCGAGTATCGATACTTCTGCCCTTTTTGGGGAACGCGAGAAAGTGCAGCAAACCTATACAACTTAATACATTAATTTGTTTGAGGAACCAAATTAGCCAGAGAGCAGTTATCGGGATTAGAAGATCTGGGATTTATGATCTGGGACAGATATTAAGCGAGGTACGAAGAACGGACACCCAGTCAATACATTATTTTCTTATTTGAGGATTCATCAATGAATGATTAAGATTTTATTAGGGCTGGGCAGTATGATGGTATATATCGTTACCGCGGAATGAAATGTGTACCGTAAAATATTTTTTTATTCCGTGTATACCGCGAAATGTAAATAAGTGGGCGTGGCCAACATACGTGCAGCACGCGTGAGGCTGAGACTGGTCAAACCTCTGAATGCAAGACTGAAGGATACGCTGGGAGGTTGTGAAACATGGAAAAGGAGAAACGAACAGAGGAGGAGGGCTCAAAAGAAAATCCTGAGCAGGAGGAGGAATTCGTCATTAAAAGAGGTGCAATGTCTGTTGTGTGGACTTGGTTCGGGTTTGCAAAATCTGATAATCTTGCCTGCTCATAAACTCATCACAGAGACTCCGACAAGATGGGCCTCCAAGCAAAAAATGATCGAAAGGGTCTTAGAGCAGGAGAAAGCTCTAACACAAGTCCTGCAAGCTGACAAAAAGACCAGATATTTAGCTCTAACATGGCAGGATGTTGATGTTCTTGAATCCGTGAACAAAGCATTAAGCCCTCTTGTGGAGTTCACTGATGGGTACGTTAGTGTTTCATACTTGAAACCTGTGCTTCATCTTTTCAGTGAGCAGGTTCTTAAGCCACAGGATGATGATACCCAGCTAACCAGGGGCATCAAAAAGAGCATTCTTGACTATCTGAATGAGAAATATGCAGAGCAATCAACCTAGGAGCTGCTTGACATGGCATCCCTTCTCGATCCTCACTTTAAAACCACATACATACAAACGGAGAGAGTCGACAACATGAAGGTAAAAGCAGCAGCAGAGATGGAGAGTCTTGCAGCTAAACAATCAAAGTCTGCTGAGGGAGTCTCTGTGCCACAAGTCGAAGCTGAGTTTGGGCAGCTTCTTCAAAATCACATCACGTAAACAGCAAGATTTTCCTCAGTCAGAGAGAGAGTCCATTGAAATGGAGCTTACCAGCTATTTACAGACTGTTGAAGTTGATGGCAAGACCAACCCCCTGGAATGGTGGAGGCAACATGAGGCCAATTTTCCACGAGTTGCTAGCCTGGCAAAAAAATACCTCTGCGTCCCTGCCACAAGTGCCCCATCCGAACGGGCTTTTAGCACAAGTGGGAATATTGTCACATGCCACAGATCATCACTGAAACCTGAGATGGTAGACCAGCTTGTTTTCCTTGCACACAATTTGTAATTGTTCTGAGAAGTTTTAGGTTTGTTTTATTTTTCAATGTTTATTGAATTGATAATAAGTTAATTGATTTGATTTTTTTTTTTTTTTTTGCTTCATATTTTCAACAAGAAGTGATCACTTTCAATTTTTTCATAAAAGAACTGTAATTGTTTATATTTTGTATTTTTGAAGGAAAAAACTGTTTGATATTTCCTTAAAGTGTTTACATATATTTTCATATTTAAGTTTTCTTTTGCTGTTATTTACTTGAGATATATTTTATATCTGTGAGATATTACTTTAGAAAAGTTTGTCCACATCAAGCTGTGAAATGTGACATACATTGGAATTGTTGTTCATATGTCATATTTTGTTTACTATATTTATAAGGTTAAAAATAAAATACAAAATAATCAAATAAGATCAAGTCCTTTTCTTTTCTTAAATATTCAAGCTTATTTATTATATAAGGCCCTTTTGTATATTTTCTGGAATAACTACCTATTTAAAAAACTATATCGTAAAAGATATCGTTACCGTGAAATAAAATTTCTCATACCGTGAAATACAATTTTGGTCATACCGCCCAGCCCTAGATTTTATATATTTATTTATTTTTTTTAGCATCAATAATTTGTACTCACCTCCCACATAGAAGCTCTGTGACACATCTACAGCCACGCCACCATTCGCCTGCAAAAGCACAACAACGTCTTCGTATATACTCTTAACAAACCTGAAGCTTGCTCTAAGTAATGTAAAACAAAACTCAATTATGCAGTACCTTTAATAGACAAATCCTACAAATGACCACAAGAGTGATTTACCTTCTCACACAGATGTTCCCACATCCCTATAACAGGCTTCCTGTATATACCAGGGGCTGTGGAAGCAAATACCTAAAAAAAAAAAAAAAAAAACATATACACATATATATTCTAAAGTTATTTATAATGCATTATGCATCCATTATAATGCTTTAAGAATACATTTATAATGTGTTACAAATAAAGGCTTCACAGAAAGTGTTACCAAAAACATTTTACATTATAATAACCCTGATGAGCATAAAAGATGTCCTTCAAAACCCTAAACTTATAAACAGTACTGTGCGTGATACAGTCAGTGTGTCATTCACCTGGATGGGTAATTGAAGTGTCTGTAGAATATCCTCAACTTTTGACTTGAACACCTCTGGTCTGAGCTTGCCTCTAGAAATACCCATCTGATTGGTGAAAAACACCACCTGAAAACAGACAAATATGACGAAGACGCTTGGCCTACTAAAGCAAAAACAGCAAGTATTGAAGCAGTTCAACGTAAAATAACAGCAGATTAAAAAGCACCTTGTATCCTTTCTTCAAAAGGCTGGCCAGTCTGGGCTGAATCTCAGGGAAGAGAATCCTAAACGGAAGTAAAGAAAAAACTATTTAAATGAGACACAACAGTTTATGCAGTATATAGCAAGCTCTTCAACAAGATTCACCTCCAGTCATCTGGACTCGTGGGAAATACTTTTCCAGACTTTGTAGTGATAATGCAGCCGTCAACGTCAAACCCTGCAACCTGAATCAGAAACGAAAGCATATCATAGAAGCATAATGCTGTTACTGATAAACCTATAACAGCATAGTTCCCGTAAGAGATGTCTTACTTTGGAGCTATCTGGAACCCCGGCCGCGGTGAACAGCAGAAGGCTGCCGATTTGTTGCCAGTGATTCTGAGAACAAGTGGAAGATGAAGCAGTGGCTTTGACTGATGGTGAGTTTAGCTTATTACACTCTTTCTGTGCAAGAGCTTGTAACTGCTTAAGCTTTTCTTCTGCCGAGGTCTCCTCATCTTCATAATTTCGTCCTCGTTTCATTGGAGGAACGTCATCCTCTGAGCTGTGAGGTCGTTTTGTCACCTAAGTCAAGCAGTGTTTTTAGTATACATATACATATATACATACACATATACATACACACATATATATATATATATATATATATATATATATATATATATATATATATATATATTTTTTTTTTTTTTTTTTTTTTTTGAGTAACATTTTTATGTTTTTATATATTCAGGGTTTAAAAATTCTTTCATGCGTTTTTGCCATTTTAATACATATTTCTATTAAGCTTTCATTTAAATTTCAGTCTTAGTTCAACAATTTTTATACTGCAACCTAAACATGGATTGTACCAGTTTGCTGCCAAATACGTTTTATTTCATTTTCAGTTAACTAAAAATAATTTGACAACGGTTGTCAAAAAAGATTTAGTGGAAAAATCAAGTCTTTTCTGTTATCAATGCACTATATAATGCGCTTAACTCTACAAATAGAGCCAAATATGTTGACTTAAAAAAATGCTCAGTTTTTAGTTGAAAACTCTAAATCACGTGCCTCATTATGGTTTGATTTTTGATTAATAGAATGTTAATAATTTAATTTAATCTTTTTACTTTCGCTTTTAATAATTCACATATGTGCTTGCAGAATAAATGTATTATCCCCAAACTTGTCAACTTTAGTGTAAAAATATTTCATAATATTTTCAGGAACAGTTCCATTAATCTAGATATTGATACCTTTTTAGGGGATTTAGAAAAATAATCCTGGATGTTCCTCTTGGGGCCTGACCCTTCGTTTGAGCTTTTCTGTCCGTCTCTGCTGTCATTTGCTGCTTTTCCTTTCTTCTGAGGAGAGAACGACCTTTCTTTTGATTTTCCCACAAATTGCACAGTAAACGGGTGGGACTGATTGACTAGATACAGCGTGCAACCAGGTGTCAAACATCCAGACTCGCCTCGTCCCAAACACTGACCGTCCAGAGAAGAAGGGTTGGGCCCGAGCTGTGGAAACATTTGGATGGTTTGTACTGGTCAGAAAATGCTTTCAGAACACTGTTCTGAAAAATAAAATGCTAATAAATTTCTCTCTCTTGGTAAACTGTAATATACAATGTTCTTGCTTTAATGTCATTTTAACGTTACCTGCGTAACCAGTACTTCCTGTTTGGCATAGTTGGCCACAAGTTTGACTGTCAAGGAGAGACGCACTTCCGTTATTCCTTATGAACAAAAATAAAAGCAGCACGTACAACTTTTGCATTACTAGGATGGGTGTGATGTAAAAACCCACCCTGATGCCTTGAGCACTTCTTGTCCGTGATTCTGGTTTCAGGGCCTCGACCTAACATTAAAGCTCGATCATCTGCCAGGTCCACCCGAGCTCCATTCGCACTTTCTAGTGTGCACTGCATCTCCATTCACAGACGACAACCGCTGGACTCCAGGAAGAGAAGTTAAATTAAGAATTATAGTGCGATTAAGATTTATATAGCATGACTAACTTAAATGCCAAGTTTCCATTCTAACGTGAATTTTCTGTTTATCTAATGAGATAATTACGAATGTTTAAGCAAATAACTGAACTGTTACTCGTTAGCTCTGTACGTTAACTTAGTGTTAATACGTCCTTTAGTGTTTCTTTTAAAAATATGATAAACTCATTCGGACATTGAAACCGGAGCTTAATACAGGCTCAAACCATCCCTACAATCCGCGCAGTCTGCGTGTAGCTCCAGACTCCATCACAAATTATATTTAAATCAAACCACCACGATTTTACTAAAACGCAACATGCAGTCTGAACAACGCTTACCAGTTGTCTAAAACTTAGCGTTAACTTCTTGTGATTCAATTGTTGTACACGCTTTTGTGGTCCGACACGTAAATATCTCCGATGTTGAACAGAGAGATTCATTGTTTGGTTCCCATGTCTTTGAGTGTCACCCTTGTTATTATGGTTACTGTAGTTTCTGTCATGTCGCAGTTATTAATGCAGTTATTAATTTACTACTGTAAACTGTAATCCTAATAAGTTGATAGCAGCGCAAAACGAGACAAGATGATTGATTGATTGATAGATAGATAGATAGATAGATAGATAGATAGATAGATAGATAGATTTATGTTTGTTTATGTAGTCCCTGAAAATCAGTAAACACTGTAAAGACAAAATAATTATATGTCTGTTCAGTTTTTGTTTATGTCTGTTAGATGACAAATCTTCAGTTTACATAAGCATTATTATGTGATAGGATATCCTGCTAATAATTATGTCTCGGTAAACATAGTTTATTTACTCTGCATAATGCAGTATCAACAGTTTAGTTTAAACTGCCAGTTGTTTTTGCCTCAAAGCTATAGAGCCCTGCACATTACATACAGAAGAACAATAGATATTGTGTCCAGTAACTTCATGACCACCTTTTATTCATTTATCCTGTCGTTGTAGTTAAATCATTGCCATTTTGTATTAATCCGCTCCTTTGAATAGACATATGCATAGTTTAAAGCTAAAAGAGTCTTTATCCATCACACAATACAGTTTTCTGTGAAAAAATACTGTAACTACACAAACTTTGACTGCTGCTGCCTTTAAATCAGGGCCAAAGTCATGCATTGTATTCTAGCCTTTAACTAAAATGAGAACATAATTAGACATTCTTAATTTGCAGCCACAATATTTTTTCCATAGACATGTGTGGGGATTTGTACCAAGCTACATCTCACATATTGCTTTTTTTATGGATATCTTTTAGTGGATAATTACATAGTCAAAGATGTTTATCTCGAATAGTCTGTACTAAATAGAGATCTGAACAGCTTTAAAAATGTCTAATACTGTAGAGGAGTGGTTGATGGTGGTTTCTGGATAAACAAACAAAATGAAAGAGTGTGTATTTATGGGAGTGCTCGTTGGGTGTGCTCTTAATAGGTGAGCCACGAACACATTCTCACAGTAGTTACACACATAGCTAAGCGAGAAAGTCATCTGAGCGGTTTTGTATCTCCAGATAAAGGTGAGTGTGTGTACATAATGAATGCTCAAACTATGAGATGTCAAAAATTATCTGCAATATACAAAGTACTCAAAACTGTGATTTGAATCATTTCAGATTTTTGTTTATGTTAGAAAATGTGATTCTTTTACAGTTCTTGTTTATAAATGTATGCAACTTGATTGTTTTCGCTGTTTTTCTTTTTCTGTGTAGGACTGAAAACCAGTCGTAACAATTAACTTCAAAAGCTCTGGTTGAACAAACTCAGTGCTCTTACCCTGTAAAACTGAATTATTGTTTTGAACAGAGCTAATCCACCATGGCACGGGAACAAGACTACTATACTATCATGTATGGGCTTGAGGAGCTTGATTTTGAAAGAAATGCAGTGCCCAGTGATCTTGTACTAATAGGTGAACATGCCTTTCCACTTGTCATGAATCCAAGAGGTCAGGTGCTTATGGCTGCATCTCATTACGGTCAGGGACGTGTGGTGGTGTTTGGACATGAGCAATACCTAACACGTTTCCCTGGCCTGATGGAGAATGCCCTTATGTGGCTCATGCCATGTACTGGTGATGCTGCCATTGTAGGGATTCAGAAGAGTTTACGTTCAGTAGCTGAAAACCTGAACTACTGCCCTGTTAAGACAGAGCTAGGAGACTTCCGAAATGGTTTAGCTATATATATCACAGATGCTTACAGTGTTGAGAATTGTGCAAAGGATCTGATCGCTTTCATCAAAGCTGGGGGTGGCTTAATCATCGCTGGCCAGGCCTGGAATTGGGCTGCTGCCCACCCGCAAGAAAACACTATAAGGAACTTCCCAGGAAACAAAGTGTGCAGTGTTGCTGGAATTTACTTCTCTGAACACTGTGGAGAAGTTGGCATCTTTCCTGTTCCAAGAAACATCCCTTCTAGTTGGCTTGCTGTATCGTAAGTTCAGCAGACATTCTTAAGTTTTACCTATTCTTTAAGAAACATACATTTCACCAATTGTTTTCTTTTTTTTTTCTTTTTCAGTATAGGCAAGGACTTCAAAGATGACCTAGAGTTCCTGCTAGAAGGTGTGTCTGAGTTTGATGTCCAAGGTGGGGCTATAGCATCTGAGGTGATGGTGCACGGACCATTAGCATTTCCTATTGCAGTCACTCCAGCTGGAAAAACATTCATTGCTGGTGCCTATTATGGGCAAGGTCGAGTAATCCTGGTATCACATGAAGCCTACATGGGACGGGACTCTCTGTCCACTTTTCTGATCAATGCTATCAAGTGGCTTGACGAGGGTCGCAAGGGTGTTATCGGGATTGTACCCAACCAAACTGCAGCCCACACAGTACTGAGCAAATCTGGTCTAGATTGCCAGTTGACTGGTTTCAGAGAAGATCTAAGCGTCTACGTTTGTACTTCATACAGTGATGCCCAGTGTGCAGAGATCCAAGAATTTGTTGCTGAAGGTGGAGGTCTTATGATTGGGGGTCATGCCTGGTATTGGGCCCAGACCCACTGTGGCTGCAATGTGATGACTGATTATCCAGGAAATCACATTCTTAATAAGATGGGATTGTGTCTCTTGGGCGGCACCTTGTGTGGAGGGTTATACAAAGCCCCAGAAATTGAGCATAGTTGTAAAGAGGGGTACCACTTTCGTAGCATGCTGCATCGGTTTGCTGAACATGCAAGCCTGGGGCGAGAACTGACTAATCAAGAACAGAGCAGCTTGAAACAGCTGGGTAATGACTGTGCCAATTACCTTCGCATGCGATGCCATGACAGTGCTGATTATACTTCAATGGTAGGGCTTCTTAGTGACATAGTGAAGAAAGTAGGTGTTCCACAAGTGTGTAGTAACTGCCCTGTTGAAAGTGCCAAAGACCACCTGATGCTCCACGTTGGGACCGAGGTGTACAAGGTGTCACCCGATCCTGATGCCCTTCTTCCATACATCATTAAAAACAGACCTAACTTTCCAACTGTGTCTAATGCAAAAGTTCGGATCACTGCCAACACTGGAGGTACAAACGTTTTTACATATTATTTTTTGCTGAAGTTTCAAAATACTTGAACACACTTTAAAATAAATATGTACTCAATTGTTTCAGGTTGTGAAGAATGGTTAAGCACAGGGTTATATCTTTCCCCTGGTATGAAGACGTACATAGCAGTACCTCCAGAGATCGTTGGAAAAAACTGGCAGGTGATGAATAATGTCTACACATTTATCCAGTAAAGCTTGTTACTGCATGTAGTATACTTGTCCTGATATATGACTTTATTGCTCATAGGCATGTTAAACACTTTGTGCAGGTGCAGCTTGGTTGCCAAACAGATAATATTGGTGGATCAAATGTTCTGAAACGAGCTCCTGTGGTCCATGAACGATTTCCTTTGAACACAGAAATGGTCCAAATCTGCAATCTATGGGGAGGGCTCATCTACTTAATAGCACCTCCTCAAAGCAAAGTGGATGGGGTGGAAATTGTTGTGCAGGTCTCAGTACAGGCTCCATATTTCAAGTCTGGTAAGAATTCTGAATGAGCGTGAATGAGTTTCTGTTCAAAACATAACAATTTGTATGTTAAAAAGTTTCTACACTAACTTGTCCTTTAGGAGAGACTAGTGTAGATGACTGGGTAAACAGGATTCGTCAGGCTCCCGCCCCCTGGGCAGAGCTTGAGTTTGAGAACATCATCATGACACTAGAATCAGAATATATAAGGAATCTGGACCGCCCTGACGAGGTGGCTAAACTTTGGGACACCATAATGAAAAGCATAACTGACCTGGCAGCAACTCCTCCCAAGTTCCCCCGCAAGGAGCGCTTTGTTGCAGATGTTCAGATCTCTCATGGTTGGTGGTATTATTAAATACTCTCCCTATCTTTGTTAAAATAAAGAAACTATTACAACAAAATCACTTAATTACACTCCAACTGTCCTGGTGATAACACTGTTCCCCCTTCTCTCCTTGCAGGTTTCATGCATGCTGGATATCCCATCATGATGCACTCCACCTCTGCCTCATCTCTAGTAAATGTACAGGAAGCCTATAAAAGTGGTATTTGGGGACCCATTCACGAGCTGGGCCATAACCAACAGCGTGGAGTTTGGGAGTTCCCTCCACACACCACTGAGTGCACTTGCAACCTGTGGTCAGTGTACATACATGAGGAAGTGCTGGGTATAAATAGGTCAAATGCTCATCCAGCCATGACTCTAGATGATCGTCAGGCTCGTGCCAAGATGTATTGCAGTGGTGGTAAGGATTTAAAAAGCTGGAGTATGTGGACAGCGCTCGAGACGTACATGCAGGTATGAACATAAAATGTAATATTTGTTTATATAATTATTATGAAAAATACAATTATGTAAAAACTAAGTAATACATTTATACCTATTTTCTCTCATCTTCATCATCATATATAAAAAAAATCAGCTTCAAGAAAAATTTGGTTGGGATGCTTTCAAGAAAGTTTTTACTGCCTACCAAGATATGAAAGGAGTGCCAAATGACAATGCAGGCAAGATGAATCTATACGCTGAGACCTTCTCCAAGGTGGTCAACCTGAACCTTTGCGCATTCTTCATATCATGGGGTTGGCCCATCCAGCCCAGCACGCAAGAGAAAATCTCTCATCTCCCTGAATGGAGTGACCATCCTATGGTCCAGTATGCCTAAGAACATCTCAGATAGCTTTTAAGATGAAGTGTAAGATTAAGTATAAAATTATATATGCTTAACTGGAATGTAATGGAAATTATAGAAGTAAATAAGTACATATGTGCAATTGATTTATGTCAGTGTAAAGTTATAAAATAATGAAAACATTTCCTATTAACTAAAGGTGGCTATAGGCTAATGGGCAAAAGTTAAATAGAATCAGAACATGTATGTAAATAGCATGCATTTTACATGCACAACATGCAGTGTACTTTTCATAAATACTAAAAACTGCATGCACTGCAATTAACATTTGGGCATGGTTTGTTGTACTGGTTTATTTCCCTTTTTTATTCAAAAGAATAAATCATATATATTGCTTTAAAGAACTCTGAATGGTTAATAGTTTTTATGTGATTTGAACATACAAAATTAAGCCCTGTTGCTAATGCTCAAGAGTTTTATTAAATTCATATGAATGTGTTAGGCTAAGATTTGCATTGGCCACTGAACAGCTCATTCACCGGTGCATCAGAGAATTGCTGAAGGAAGTCGACCATCTCATCTAAGCTGCGTTCTACAACAACATTCAGCTCTGTGTTTAGGGCAGTTGCAGCACCGCTTAAGATGGGGCGGCCATTTTGATCGACGCAGCAGTAAGCGTTCCAGATGTACTCTGGGATGTTGACCCTTTTCAAATTGTTCTTGATGATCCAGTTGTTAAAGGAAGGAATTGCACCGACCAGAACGTAAGCCTGATCACAGTTGGCATTGAACAAGCTAGTCAGTTTAGACTCATGTTTGTTCCAAGCGTTCTGATTCAGTGTTGGGTTTTGAGGCACCACATTGGTCAGGGTAAAGGTGGAATTACGACCTGGAACTAAAAGAGAGTGAAAAGTGAGGAAAAATATTACAACATCAGATAAAATAATATAACCTTACCTGAAACTATGACCTAAAAATGTCAGCAGGAGTGAAAGCATATACTTCATTAGCTTTTTACCTGCATGATGTCCATTAGGGTTTAAGTGTCCACGGTCAAATCCTGAGTTTGTATAGTCTTCATTTAAAGCCTGTTTTTCTCCCAAATAGATGTCTGGGTTCTGCTGTGACAGCTTATACCCATCTTCCATTTGACTTGACCATGAGGGATTCACCAACTAGCAAATCATCATAGTCAGCAAAATAACAAAATACAAATCTGAAAGTTAGATTTTCTATTTCCCCAAATAACTAACAGATAAAATCAAGATAAAATTGTATTATTAATATAGACTACGTTGACAAGAGTGCTGTAGAAGTTTTACCAGTTTAAATCAAGTTCTTTGATTTACCATCAAATGTATTTTAACTTTTTGATTGGCTGAATAAGCTTTTTTTTATATTAAATGTTTAAAGCAAATTGATTTGTCCGTCTGGAGACTTTATACTTTATACCATTGTCACTAAAACTATGATAACTGTTGCAGACACATTTAACTTTTGTTTAACAGAAACCAAGACTTTGCGAACTGTCCACTGAGCTCTCTACCCACGCCTTCTAACTCACCATGCATCAGCTAAATACCCATCTGAAGGGACCAGTGCCAGGGAGTTGCTGTTAATCCTTTCACAAGGCCACAGAACAGCCACTGAGTACATGTTGTCCTTCTGAACGTAAGTGGCATAAACCACTTGGATGGAGGACACGCTTAAACTTTTCTTCCAAAAGGGATCAAATACATAACTTGAAACTAACTCCATGTAACTCCTCCTGGCAAAGGAGGGCCTAGTTGGCTGCCCCCTTGGGGTAAGGATTCAACACCTCACTGAAATTGTTATACTACAACTAGGAATACTGTGCACAGAAGCTATTCAATTTTATGTGATTCACCCACTCATCCTCGGTTTCCCCTGGTTAAAAACACACAAACCACACGTTTCCTGAGGAGATGGACAAATTGTACAATTGTGGCCAGCATGTCAGGAGCACAGTTTATCCAAAATGAACTACCATCCAAAAATACTGACCTTGCTGAGGCTTTCAGCAAAAGAAAAGCAATTCAACTCTTCATTCACAGTTCAGTCGACTGTATCATCAAGCTCATGTCTGGTACCATGCCGTGCAAGGGAAAGATTTTCCCACTGTCCTAACCTGAAACCGCCACCATAAAGAACTACATAAGGGATTTATTAAAACATTAACATCCCCCAAATCAGCATGCTTCTTGTGAAGAAAAAGGATGGTGGGTTATGTGGGTTATCACAATAAAATTCCACTACCTGCTACCCTTAGTGCCTGCAGCCCTGGAACAGCTATGCCAACAAGGTGTTACAGCAATTGGATTTGGATTTACGCAATGCATATATTATTATTATTATAATTTAATTCTTATCCAGGAGGGTGACGAATTGAAAATAGCCTTTTCCACCTCAATCAGTACAGATTCATGCCATTTGGTGCATGACTTCATGCATGATATCTTCCAAGATATGCTTGACAGATGGGTCATTGTCTACATCAACGGCATACTAGCACCTAGACGTGAAAGAACACATCCAGCATGTCCAATTCACACTAAAGCATCTGATACAGCACCAACTCTATGCCAAGAAGAGAAATGCAAGTTTCACCAAACTTGTACATCCCACCTCAGATACATCATCAGGGGATCGCTATGGACGAAAGGAAGGTCAAGTCAGTGCTCGACTGGCTGCAACCCCAAACAGTCAAGGAGTTGCAACTCTTTCTAGGCTTTGCTAACTTCTACAAGTGCATCAGAAACTTTAATACCATCACCCTCCTCTGACCACCATGACAGTACCAACGCAGTACCCCCCAAGTACAGTGGTCCCAGCCAGCACTTCGGTCTTTCAAGAAACTAAAATCCTGCTTATCCTGGACACCAGGTTATTGTCAAGGTTGATGCGTCCAACTCAGGGGAAGGGACAATCCTCCCGATCTCTGTTTGTTGTTTGTCTCTGCCCTGCCTTTGCTATATCTGTTCGCCGGTCTGTTTTTCTTACCAATAAACTGCTGCAAATGAACCCCAACAACGTTTCGCAACAATCTGGGTAATATTTAATTGTATTTTATTCTAATATTTCATTAGATTTTAAAAACAGTTTCTGTATACTGTTTTGGCTGCAAAATGCACCTTTTCACAGTTACTGCAAAACAGTTAATTGAACTATTTTTGTGACAAGCTTTCACAGTAAAATCTAACATTAAAAAAACATGACATACTCCAGTTGGAGTGGAAAAGCAGAAATATAAAATACTTTAATTTTAAGGTGTCATAATACAGAATAATTACCTAATTAGGTAGTAGCCGCACTTGCATGAAATAAATTGTACTTATCATGTAACTAAGTAATGGAACAGCCTGTAATTACAGTTTGTAATTATGTAGATGTAACAGGTAGCTACTGTTTACACTTTGTTTTAAATAGCTTATGACTGTGTAATATACTGTAATTTTAATGTAATTTAAACAATGTATTACATGTATTTATGCTGTGTACTAATGGGTTAAATCAAAGGTGCAGCTAGATAAGGTTTATAGACACTTAAGTACAATCTTGATACATTTTATTTTAAGTAGCTTATGTCTGTGTACTTGAATTTATAATTAGGTTGTATAAAGTCTGTGACACATATGTGACAATTCGGTCTGTTACAAATGTGTAACAATAGCAGCATATTATAGATACATAATTATAAACTGTAAGTACGAACTGTTCCATAACTTGGTTGCATGGTAAGTGTTAAGTACTTACTAGTTAATTACTCTGAATCACAATACTTTTTTGTATTTATAAGTAACTTATTGTTTTATTGATGTGAGAATCCAACAAGATGTTCAACAGGAACCAAAAGCAACAATCAACATGTAGATGGTACTAAAAATAATAGATAAAACTCACCTGTGGCTCAACAAACCAGCGTGTCTCTCTGCCTCCACCGTTGCTTGGTTGAAATATGTAAGCAGAATAGACAGCTGTGCGGTAGTGTGTGTTGTACAGTGTGGCGAAGTGGTATGTGTTTAAGAAGCGCTGACATAAATGGACCACATCCAGCAGAGAAGCTCCCAAATCGGGAACTTTCTCTTTGTAGAAGAACTTAATGCAGTCAGGTGAATCCCTGAAATTAGCCACCACATGTCCATCTGTGGGGCCCAGGAACACACCAACGAGGACACACACAATGAAAGAGACCTCCATAAAGCAACAGACTACTGACAGACAGCTGAGAATAGAAGTAAATAACACCGCTCTCCTTTATCACTCTTTTAACATCTGTTTTCACTCCTTGTGACTTTGAAAGTTTCCAAATTTAGCAACATTTGGATAAGTTGATAACATAATTAAATTAAGTTGCACATTAACGTACATGTAGTTAAGTATTGTTTATTTTTTTCCAGAAAGGGTTGTGCGTGTCAGGGTGTTTGTTTCCCATGACTCAAAAGTGACCCATGGGAACAGCACTGGTGTCTGACCTTCACATAACCCAAGAAAGGCCCTAGTTAACAAAAAAAACTGGTGCCCTCCAGTTTATGCTCACTGTTTGCATTGCTGATCACACGTCAAAGGTAAATCAAGGACAGCTTTATTTTTAACAGTGAACATGTTTCTTTTCTAGCTAGATATATCAGAATAGATTACTTAAATTTAGCACATTGCCTATTACTGAACACAGGACATGGCTGTAATAATGGACTAAAGAAAAATGTTTTAAAAGAGTAAGTAATAATCAAGTAATAATCTATGGCGTAACTGTTAGAAAACAAAGGAGCGACGATTGATGATTTGTCAACCTAGTGATGTCATAATGATTCATTGCATTGCAACAGTGTGATTTTTATAGTATTATTTATATACTATTATGGCATGCATATGGTAATGATTTCATTTATATTTTATGTTTATATCAACGTGTTGTTTGGGAGGGTTTCAAGAAAATTCTCTTCACTCATCAAAATCTCCAGCATATTCAGTTATCAGACACGACTAGAACTTCAAATGGCATCGTCTTCAGTTGAAACAACAACAGCACAAAAAGAGAGCTTTTTGAAAGCAAACCCACCAGATGGGTTTAGTACAAACAGGGATAAAAAAGTGCCCCATGTCCACAGTTACATATGCTGTTAGATCTTTAATGTTGTTGACCTATATTTCTGCTGGAGATATCATTCTATCAAACGCCAACAGATAAAAAAAGCTAAACCCGTCTGCCTCTGTAAGAAAGATCTTCCAACTTCCAGAATAATAATCCAAAACAAATGTTTCACTGAGCACAAAATGAAGCTTTTGCCATGCTCTCCCAGTCCTCTGACCTGAAACCTGTAGAAAATGAGTGAGGTAAACTAAAGAGTTGAAGTACCAACATGGAGCTGTGAATCTAAAGGGTATGGAATGTTTCCGAATGAATGAATGAATGGTCTCTGATCTGATCTGATCTGGGTCGCATAGATCATTGAATCTGGTTAGACCAGAAGCATCTCGTTGTAAAAGAAGGGGCCCAGACAGGTAAGATAAAGGTCTTTTGTTTATTTTAGCACTCAATGAGCAGATGTTAATCAAGCCGGAGACGGTTCAGGTGAGTTAACAGTCTGTATAGTAGTTTCACATAGATGTTAGCATAGATCACAAGTACATCGTATTTTAGGAGTAGTGTTCCCGGTTCCAGCGAATCTAAGTAATGCAGCCTAAAAATCCTTTAACAGATTTGAATAATAAAAGTCTGTTATGTGTAGGCTAAGTTAAAAAGATGTGTCTTTAATCTAGATTTAAACTGTCTGCTTCCCGAATGGAGTTAGGGAGATTGTTTTAGGTGCTAGATAGGAAAAGGATCTAGGATCTGCCGACTGCAGTCGATTTTGATATTCTAGGTATTATCAAATGGCCAGAGTTTTGAGAACGCAGCGGACGTGCAGGACTATAATGTGATAAGAGCTCGCTCAAGTATTGAGGAGCTAAACCATTCAGGGCTTTATAGGCAATTAATAAGATTTTAAAATCTATCCGATGTTTGATAGGGAGCCAGTGCAGTGTTGACAGAACCGGGCTAATATGATCATACTTCCTAGTTCTAGTAAGGACTCTGGCTGCTGCGTTTTGGACTAGCTGAAGTTTGTTTATTAAGCGTGCAGAGCAACCACCCAATAAAGCATTACAATAATCTAACCTCGAGGTCATAAACGCATGAATTAATATTTCTGCATTACATATTGAAAGCATAGGTCATAATTTAGATATATTTTTAAGATGGAAAAAAACACAGTTTTACAGATGCTGGAAATATGGTTTTCGAAGGAAAGATTGCTGTCAAACAGCACACCTAGGGTCCTAACTGATGATGAAGAATTAACAGAGCAGCCATCAAGTGTTAGACTGTGTTCTAGATTATTATATGTAGGGTTTTTAGGTCCAATTATTAGCACCTCAGTTTTTCAGGATTTAGCATTGAGAAGTTACTCATCATCCAGTTTATTATATCGACTATGCAGTCTTTTAGATTCTCAATTTGGTGTGTATCACCAGGCTGCGCTGAAATATAGAGCTGAGTATCATCAGCATAGCAGTGAAAGCTAACACCATGTCTCCTGATAATATCTCCCAGAGGTAACATGTAAAGGTTGAAAAGAAACGGTCCTAGCACTGAGCCTTGAGGAACTCCATATTTCACTTGCGAGCGATATGATACCTCCTCATTTAGTGCTACAAACTAATAGCGGTCAGATAGATATGATTTAAACCATGCTAAGGCTCTTCCTCTAATGCCAACATAGTTTTCTATTCTATCCAAGAGAATGTTGTGATCGATAGTATTGAATGCTCCGCTATAATAACATTTGATGGTTTGTACTGAACTTAAGAAGAATATTATGGGCAGAACCACAATCCACATGAAAACAGCGGCACAAACTGTGTTTATCATAGAAAAGGCAACTTATCAGATGAATTTCGTAAGTGCACGAAAAATAAGAAGAAAATTTTGCCATTAATTCTGATCAAGCCACAACCTTTTAAGACAGAATATAACTAGTTCTTATTAGACCTTAAGTTACTAGTATCTTTTTAGACCAGCGATATCCTGAACATAATAGATACTTTTTCATTTTACATTTCTGCCCAGCATGCTAATCATATGTTGAATATTAATGAACCAGCAACATATAGAAGAGGGATAAGACAAGAGGAAACAAGCTTGTCAAAGATCCACGGCTCTGTGTTAACTAGTCTATTTCAAAACAGTTAATGGAGATTTAGCACTAACCAAAACAGGCTTTACTGACACATGAATATATCGATTGATATATATCGCCCAAACCTAATTGCAACAATGTATGGGTTTATGTATTTTTATATGTTTAAAGTATATTTAAAATTGGCATGATTTCTGCCTCATTCTGTTTAATGAAACCATGTCTGATTACAAGTTATTTCAAACATGTTATGAAGTGAATTTTGAGTAAAAACATGTTAATATACTTCTGTTGGGAAACAGAATTGTAATCTTTCCTTGTGTTTTCATTGTAAACAGTTAGAAAGAAAGGCTAACGTACAAAGTCAGTTAGCTCTGCTTAATCAAATTATTTGTTAATGTATGTATTGCCATGTCGACTCTTATTTGGGTGGTTCACAGGTACAGTACTTATGGTTATGAATCAGTTTGAATTTAAATAAAAAACATCCCTGTGAGGGATCACACCAGGTTTGAGAATTGTAAGGGCTCACACCAGCACAAACAAAGTTTAAAGGGGGAAAACAAATGCTTTTAATAAAGAGCCAAAAATATATATTAACACACAAAAATTATCAAGTCAATAAGCAGGCCTTATAAACCAAAAAATACAGAGAACCTAAAACTACTGGCAACTCAAAGACAACAGCAACTCAAGCCCCACCACCCCAAAATGACAGAGCACTTATATACAAACGGACTAATCCATTAGAAACAAGGAGGGAAACACAGGAAATCAATATTTTAAATACTTACATAAATCTAACAACAACAAATCATTTAATAACAAATAATTGCTTAGATAAATCATAAACGGAGAAAGAAATATAGCAAAAAGGAAAAAATAAGATTAACAAATAATTCAAAACAGTTGACCACATCAGCGCTCCCCTACAAGTTCCCCGCTGGATGGAACAAGCCGGCGGAACTAAAAAGAGCAGCCATGGTGGCAGGTCGCCCTTTAACCTGCCGGACCTCACAAAGGAACAGCCGGTACCTCCGCCACTCTCCACACCACCTGCGACATGGTAACTTAACTCAAAGAAATACATATTAAACAAAATAAACAGTAAACCAACTTGTGTGCACCCAAACGGTTAACTGCTTTAAAATAAATAAACTAACAAACTGTGTACGAGTCTTATTTCAAATAATAATAATGAACCATTTAAACAAAATGAATAAAGAGATTAGTGCATTAGTGTACTTTGTATTTCTCACCCGATCATTTAATGTGCGGCCACCACATGGGCCGTCACAATCCCAAATTTGTCAAAAATTTATAGAAATTACAAAAAAATCCTTAAGGGACTGGTTTACATTTATCAGTTGATTTCGGTGGTTTGTGATCTACACGGACCCTGCCTCCAGTAGTTCTTTAATCAGAGTTGGAAAATTCATTTTTACAAAAAAAAGTGAAAGCTCACACTCCTGTTGATTTGGTTGTTTTTGTTGTTGTTTTTCATTGTTTTTTCTTTTTCTTTACTTGTGCCTCAGGTAAGAACACAGCTCATTCCCTGTAATACTGGGGACAAATCAAGATAATACGTAAGTACTAACTGAAAAAATTGAATAAAATCAATCAATAAAAAGACCAAATTAGTAAGAGAATAGTTATCAGGAATAGAAGATCTGGCATCTTTCAAATCATCTCCGATGTATTAAGCAACGTACGAAGAACGAACCCCTGAGCTGAGATTAATATTCTTACCATTACTTGTCATTGAATGTCTAAGTTATGTGCCATGAGCCACACTCATCTCGCAAACCACACGCGTGACAGCTATCAATATGTATGAATGGGTTTAAGTAGGATAGTCAGTAGTTTCACTATATTTGCAGCAATTTCTAGTGATTATTCACAAAATATTGGAATTGATTGTGTATTTAAACCTATGCTGACTACATTTTACACTCTCATTTTATTTTGGGGAGTGATGAACAGAAAGCATTAATATATATTTTTTAATATGCTTATTATTTATATTACAATTGGCATAGTATTTAGGGTTAATATAGGATTTCCAGTGCAAAGAGGCACATTAGAAGCTTTGGATGGTCAGAAAATAACCATTATATGTATGGCTGTTAAATATGACCTACATAATTGCAGTCGTAATAACTTATTTCTGTATTTATTTATGTTTTGCTTTAAGACATTATCAATAACTTAATGTTCATAAGTTTTGCTACTTTTTTAAATGTTGAAATAAAAAAATATAATTATACTCACCCAGTAGGTATTATTTATGCCGTTCATATTGTTGAGGGAAACAGGAAGTTTTCCTGATTCTGTAAGTTTGCCTTGTTTATTTGAGTAGTACCTTGTATTGTGAACACATTGTGTTGTTTAAATACTAATACTGAAGACAAGACCACACAGAATATTGTATTCTTTTATTTGATAAGTATTTATAAGATATACAGTGCACATAGTAATGTATTCACTTTATTGAATAGTAAAAAGAAAGACCACCATAGCATTATTTAAAAGTAGTTTATTGAGAAAATACATTAAGTATGACATATGTAACATTTAGTTAAAGTATAGCCAGAGATAAAATATGTATTAGTAAGAACTTTGAAGAATAGGAATGTTACCGTTGAGTGGTGAGTTCCTGACGCAGAGAAGAAGACACCTTAGAAAGATTTTCGTAGAAGAGCAGAACTGTCTTTTTA
The DNA here is from genome assembly GCF_018831695.1 of Puntigrus tetrazona. Lineage (NCBI taxonomy): Eukaryota > Metazoa > Chordata > Actinopteri > Cypriniformes > Cyprinidae > Puntigrus > Puntigrus tetrazona. The sequence goes on from NC_056713.1 coordinate 8,785,103, forward strand.
TAGTGAGCTTCTTGAGAGGGAGGTCTCCAGCTGTACGGGACTTTCCCAAATGTGACGACTTGAACCTGTAGCCTATAAAGGAGGGCTGCACTTAGAAGTGAGCCAGAAGTTAAAGTTAAATCCGATTCCAGACAGCCTCGCCACGACGCCTCCGAATAACGAGCTTGCAGATTACACAACTTTGTTTTTATATATTATATTTTATATTAGCATTTTATTTGTAGTGTATTTAACCTATATATAATAAAACTATATCATATTATAACCAATACGCTCGCCTGCCAAAAGACTGAGCAGAACAGACCACGGAGAAGTCTTCTGTCTTGTGAGTATGATTAAATGCTTCTGACAGATAGGACAGACTCAACTTATTTGACCTAACCTGAGGATAAACAAAATAAGGTAGAAAGTGCATGAGATTTGAGCACCATAAAACAATCTATAAGTGAAGGTTAAAAAAAGGTCAGCAAATATGGAATTTAACCTAATAAAAAAACACAAAGACATCAACTGCATTCAGGGAAACTCTTTCTTCTATTCCTTTCATTTAATTTAGATTGCAGAAAGACTAAAAACATAAAATGATTGCTATCAAGGTGTGTCTCTTGTTATCTAAATCCAAATATGGCATAACTGCCTATTTTCTAAAAATAAACATTAACTATAAAATACAACAGATTTCCGAGAGATAACGTGTTAAACTGCTGTAATTTCCTCAGCCACTGAAAAGAATGGACTTCAGTGCTGGAACTGGTTGTTTGGAACTATTGGCCACTTTATGACGCTTTACTTCGCATTCCTCTGTTTCAATAGAAGCCTGTGGGAGTTTCGCAACTCTCTTTCTAAATGGCTCTAATTAATGTTTTTCTGCATCCCAGGCAAGTTTTTCAGCCCGTGGGTCATGTCTTTAAGCCACAACTTGTACAGTTTTTAGGCAAGTCAAGACAAACTGCCAGAGCACAAGGAAATTGTGGTAGGAGTTTGTAAAGAAATCAGTTAACCTTCATACCTTTCTCTATTCACACTGTGTCTTTTGTCTGTTTTGTATGTTTTTATATGTTTTTAAAATGAAGTTGTTCACATGTTGCGTACAAAGAGAAACGTGGCTCATGGTGTCATATCCAGCCTCCGTCCATTTTCGCAGCTGTATACAACAAATAGCTGCATACCCAAATTACAGTATGACCGTACCTTAAAGCAGCAAAATTTGAATTTTTAATGAGCGCTTCAGTTAGGCGCGGACTTTACTGTTTACAGTCACTACAAGCTGTAGTCAAGCTGATCCGTTTGAGGAAACGGAAGAGCGGTAAACGGGCGGGTGTCCGTACTAGGCTAACCTCTAACCCTAGACGGCCGGCACTCACCTTCATCTTTCTGTCCAACGTCTCTTCACTTGACAATAAGATGGACTACATTCGACTTCACCGAACTACACGGCGTGAGTATAGGGATAGCTGCGTCTTTGTCTTTACGGAAACGTGGCTCAGCGATAGAATTCCGGACACCGCCATTCAGCTAACCTGGCTAACCGTATTTCGTGCTGACAGAAATGTTGCACTGTGCGATAAGACTCGTGGTGGTGGCGTGTGTGTTTATATCAACACGGAATGGTGTAAGGACTTTTATACTACCCCGGGAATTCACCACTGTGTACACTATTGGAGTTTACATTCCACCCAGCGCTAATGCTAAGGAGGCTCTGAGCGCTTATGCTAAAAGAATCCACGGTCACTTTCCAAAGCAGTGACTCACGGCACATATGGCAGGGCATTCAAGTGGTCACCAACTACAAGACAACTTCACCTGTCTGTGATGGTGACGCCTCCCTACCAGATGCGCTGAATGACTTCTACGCACGTTTTGAGGCACAGAATAAAACAATGGTGAGGAAGTCCACCCCTCATACCAATGACCCAGTACTCTGCTTCACCACAGCTGACGTGAGGAAAACACTTTATAGAGTTAACCCATGGAAGTCTGCTGGACCGGACAACATTCCAGGCAGAGTACTAAAGGAGTGTGCAGAGCAGCTAGCTGATGTCTTCACTGATATCTTCAATATCTCTTTGAGCAGCTCTATCATTCCAACGTGCCTCAAAACAACAACAATTGTCACGGTGCCTAAGAAGTCTGTGGTTTTGTGCCTCAATGACTATCGTCCCGTCACACTCACACCAATTGTGATGAAATGCTTTGAGAGGCTTGTCATGAGGTACATCAAGTCACAGATATTACCTTCACTTAACCCATTACAGTTTGTGTATCGCCCAAACCGCTCTACAGACGATGCTATCACCACAACCCTCCATCTCGCCCTCTCACATCTTGACTCAAAGGGAAACTACGTCCGAATGCTGTTCATTGACTCAGCATTCAACACCATCATCCCTCAGCAACTTATAGAGAAGCTAAGCCTGCTGGGCCTGAACACCTCTCTCTGCAACTTGATCCTGGACTTTCTGACAGGCAGACCTCAGTCAGTCCGGATAGGGAACTCATCTCCAGCACCACCACACTGAACACTGGAGCCCCCCAGGGCTGTGTGCTCAGTTCACTGCTGTTCACTTTGCTGACTCACGACTGTGCAGCGATGCACAGCTCCAATCATATAATCAAGTGGTGGGTCTCATTAGCAAGAACGACGAGTCAGCATACAGAGATGAGGTGCAGCAGCTCACAACTTGGTGTAGAGCCAACAATCTATCTCTGAATGTCGACAAGACAAAGGAGATGATTGTTGACTTCAAGCGAGCAAAGAGTGACCATTCCGCTATCCATCGACGGAGCCGAGGTGGAGACCGTCAAGAGCACAAAATTCCTTGGATAACTTCAACTGGTCACTCAACACCAGCTCCATCACCAAGAAAGTCCAGCAGCACCTCTACTTCCTGAGGAGTGTTGGGAAAATCTTCGTTGTTTCCCTCCCAGGTTCAGGTCTGTCAATGATGAGACTTACTTTTACTTAATTTACTATCTTAATTAGTTTAATAAATTCAGAATAATTGAGACTGAGCTCAGGATACAGAACAACAGCATTAAAGGCATGCAGGGAAGTCCTGTATGCTCACACTACATTTCACACAATATTTATATTCTTGTGCTTGCGTCTTCCTCCCACTCAGGGTGTCCTTCACAGAACCAGGTGCAGTTGTTTCTTCTCGACCAGTAGATGGGCTCAGCAGTCTCCACATCCTGTTTCTGTAGATAAGACATTTTGCACAGCACATACACATAATATCAAGTAGAAAAACTCAGAGCCTTTATGAGGCCTGGGCACAGTGCTTCTATTGAGTAAAACCTGTAAAACATAAATCCTTCAAAACATAAATCCCACAATTCCCTCTCTTGATCTCTTTGAAAGAGATTGTTCTGCCTCTCTTAGAGGCTGTGTGTGATTCATGATGGACATTTGCATTTATTAATATTATATCTATGCGATTCTTTAATGTTCTGTTTAAGTTTCATTTTGCCTGCCGCGACTGTAAGGTCTTACGCGAGGACTCTTATTTTGACGGGTTTCCGCGAGCGACGCACAGTGGGAAATAGGAAACAGCGAACGCTTTGAACAGTGCGATTGTTACGCAGCAAGCCTGGATATGTTTGTGACGCATTTCGATTAATCGTTCTTCTACACCCTGTCGAAAGCATTGGCTGTAAGTTCATTTTAATGATGAATCGGTCCCGTTTATATTGCGGAAGAGTATGTTTGGTTTAGAGTGTTACGTTAATATAAACAAAGATGTTAGTGATCGCTGAGCACAAATTGCACTGTTTGTTTGTATTGAGAACGCTTTAAACGTGCCTTTGAGTTAGTTGGTTACAGTTTACTAATTATTTTTCTATATTTCTTTTCAGAATCAGAATCAGAATCACTTTATTGCCAGGTATGTTTGCACATACAAGGAATTTGTTTTAGTGACAAAAACTCTACAGTGCAACACGATAACAAGACAAGACAGATATAAAGAGAATTATGTACAACATACAAAAAAATTAAATAAAATGTGCAACACAGCAAATATAAAAAATATAGAAAAAAAAAATAAAAATATATACTATAAACATTCAAGTGTAACAGGAATTATTTTTGTGCAGTGTTGTGTGCAAATCTGTATGTTAAATAAATAAGTGTCCTCAAGTGTTCAGGACATGGACTGCCTGGGGGAAGAAACTGTTCCTGTGTCTGGCTGTCCTGGTACTCAGTGCTCTGTAGCGGCGACCAGACGGCAACAGTTCGAATATGGAGTATGCGGGATGTGAGGAGTCCAGAGTGATTTTCTTAACCCTTTTTTTTAATGTGGATAGGTACAGTTTTTGGAGAGTGGGGAGGGTTGTACCAATGATTCTCTCAGAAGTCCTGACTACCCTCTGTAGTCTTCTGAGGTCATGGTTGGTAGCTGAGCTGAACCAGACAGTTATGGAAGTGCAGAGGATGGATTGTATGATGGCCGAGTAGAACTGTTTCAGCACCTCCTGTGGCAGGTTGAACTTCCTCAGCTGACGAAGGAAGTACAATCTCTGCTGGGCCTTTTTAACAATGGAGTCGATGTGAGTGTCCCACTTCAGGTCCTGGGAGATTGTGGTGCCCAGGAACCTGAATGACTCCACTGTTGCCACAGTGCTGTCCATGATGGTGAGTGGGGGGAGTGTAGGGGAGTTCCTCCTGAAGTCCACTATCATCTCCACTGTTTTGAGCACGTTGAGCTCCAAGTTTTATTTCATTTACAGTTTTACTCGGTTCAATGGCCGAACAGTTTAATTGTGTAACCCACATATTGGACTATTAAAGGAGCAAGGCGCTCATATCCTGGCTCTTGAACGGAGTTTGGCTTGCTGTAGAAGCAAATCTGGAAGCATTAGAATTAGAAAAGGAAGCTGCTGCCACTCTCACTGAAGCGGAAGTGCTAGAGGCTGCAGCAATGGGACATGATGACAATCGCAGTGAAGTAAGCGCCCTTTCATCACATGTGATTTCAATGAGAACGCAGGAATTTGTAAAACAACAGACTCGGGTGAGCTCTGAATTTTCTACACTACCTCTGAGTGTCTCTTCACCAGCTGGTGCACAGGAACCGCCTCCATGTTTCCTCAATAAGCCTTTGAGCCCGAATGCTGCGTGTGGTGGTGACAGAAATACAGTTCAGGAGCGGAGCAGGTTATGCGATAGTGGACGTCTACAGAGCACAAGAATTCCAGATTCCCCAAACAATTTGGCTCATTCCATCCCGAATGTTTCATTTAAAGCATCACCACAGCAAAATCCTACATCAGAAAGTTATGCAGTTCATTCAGACGCACAGCATTAGTTTCAAAATCAAGCCACGCTAGGGCTGGGCGGTATGACCAAAATTGTATTTCACGGTATGAGAAATTTTATTTCACGGTAACGATATCTTTCACGATATAGTTTTTTAAATAGGTAGTTATTCCAGAAAATATACAAAAGGGCCTTATATAATAAATAAGCTTGAATATTTAAGAAAAGAAAAGGACTTGATCTTATTTGATTATTTTGTATTTTATTTTTAACCTTATAAATATAGTAAACAAAATATGACATATGAACAACAATTCCAATGTATGTCACATTTCACAGCTTGATGTGGACAAACTTTTCTAAAGTAACATCTCACAGATATAAAATATATCTCAAGTAAATAACAGCAAAAGAAAACTTAAATATGAAAATATATGTAAACACTTTAAGGAAATATCAAACAGTTTTTTCCTTCAAAAATACAAAATATAAACAATTACAGTTCTTTTATGAAAAAATTGAAAGTGATCACTTCTTGTTGAAAATATGAAGCAAAAAAAAAATCAAATCAATTAACTTATTATCAATTCAATAAACATTGAAAAATAAAACAAACCTAAAACTTCTCAGAACAATTACAAATTGTGTGCAAGGAAAACAAGCTGGTCTACCATCTCAGGTTTCAGTGATGATCTGTGGCATGTGACAATATTCCCACTTGTGCTAAAAGCCCGTTCGGATGGGGCACTTGTGGCAGGGACGCAGAGGTATTTTTTTGCCAGGCTAGCAACTCGTGGAAAATTGGCCTCATGTTGCCTCCACCATTCCAGGGGGTTGGTCTTGCCATCAACTTCAACAGTCTGTAAATAGCTGGTAAGCTCCATTTCAATGGACTCTCTCTCTGACTGAGGAAAATCTTGCTGTTTACGTGATGTGATTTTGAAGAAGCTGCCCAAACTCAGCTTCGACTTGTGGCACAGAGACTCCCTCAGCAGACTTTGATTGTTTAGCTGCAAGACTCTCCATATCTGCTGCTGCTTTTACCTTCATGTTGTCGACTCTCTCCGCTTGTATGTATGTGGTTTTAAAGTGAGGATCGAGAAGGGATGCCATGTCAAGCAGCTCCTGGGTTGATTGCTCTGCATATTTCTCATTCAGATAGTCAAGAATGCTCTTTTTGATGCCCCTGGTTAGCTGGGTATCATCATCCTGTGGCTTAAGAACCTGCTCACTGAAAAGATGAAGCACAGGTTTCAAGTATGAAACACTAACGTACCCATCAGTGAACTCCACAAGAGGGCTTAATGCTTTGTTCACGGATTCAAGAACATCAACATCCTGCCATGTTAGAGCTAAATATCTGGTCTTTTTGTCAGCTTGCAGGACTTGTGTTAGAGCTTTCTCCTGCTCTAAGACCCTTTCGATCATTTTTTGCTTGGAGGCCCATCTTGTCGGAGTCTCTGTGATGAGTTTATGAGCAGGCAAGATTATCAGATTTTGCAAACCCGAACCAAGTCCACACAACAGACATTGCACCTCTTTTAATGACGAATTCCTCCTCCTGCTCAGGATTTTCTTTTGAGCCCTCCTCCTCTGTTCGTTTCTCCTTTTCCATGTTTCACAACCTCCCAGCGTATCCTTCAGTCTTGCATTCAGCGGTTTGACCAGTCTCAGCCTCACGCGTGCTGCATGTATGTTGGCCACGCCCACTTATTTACATTTCGCGGTATACACGGAATAAAAAAATATTTTACGGTACACATTTCATTCCGCGGTAACGATATATACCATCATACTGCCCAGCCCTAAGCCACGCCTATGCTAGACTTTGCTAAATTCATAGTGTGTAGAGAGCTTGTCACTACTGGGCTTACTAAGTTTGATGATAACCCAGAAAACTTCAGAGCTTGGTAGTCTTCATTTGCTAACGCCACAAAAGACTTACAGCTTTCAGCTAGTGAAGAGTTAGATTTGTTAGTTAAGTGGCTGGGGAAGGAGCCGTCAGATCATGTGAGGAGGATTCGAGCAGTGTATGTTACTAATCCTCAAGCTGCTCTCCAGATGTCAAGGACGAGACTTCAGGAATGTTATGCCACCCCAGAAGTGATTGAAAGTGCTTTATTTACACGTCTGGTTAACTTTCCACATCTATCTCCGAAGGACAATGTGAAACAATGTGAGAGCTTGCAGACCTGCTTATGGAGATACTTGCAGTAAAAGGAGATGCATACTTACCTGGATTAGCTTACCTTGATACCCCTCGTGGCATTAATCCTATAGTGGAGAAGTTACCAGCGAGTCTTCAGGAGAAATGGCTGTTCGCTGGCTCACGCTTCAAGGAAGAAAACAAGGTCAGTTTTCCTCCATTCTCGTTCTTCACTCATTTCGTTTGCAGTGAAGCTAAAGCAAGAAATGATCCTAGTTTCAAGCTTTCGAACAGTAGCCACACAGTCGTCCGGAATGGTAAACCCATCTATAAACATAGCACTAGTAGAGTTCCTGTGTTAGTACACAAGACTGATGTTTCTAAAAATTATGAGTCTGATTCAGTGAGTGTTGTGGAATTTTATTGTTGATTTGGAGGCAAAGTCACTTCCCAAGCAAAGAGACTCGTACAGCAGGATTTTAGGTGTCAGGAAAAACTTTATTGACAAGTCTGAGATAGCCGCAGTCCGCCTCTGCCCCTTCGGTCTTGGTCTCCCCTTTTTAAACCCCGGCTAGCGTCCCACCCTACATACCATTAGTCCTGGGTAAGAGCATCTGCGTTCAATCTTAGGGTTTTTTGTTTTAGTCCCTTGTCAGTTCTATAGGGTCTGTGTGCGTGTGTTTGACATGAGGCCCCCTTATTTATGGTTTCTTTCTATGGGAACCTGGTGACTTCTGACCTTATTGAATTTACCAGTTGATGTATGTTTTGCAGACCCCACTGCCTTTGTACGCAATCTAGACCCCACTGCCTTTGCACGCAATCTTCTAGCAGCAGACACCATTGTTTAAGAATGGCACCAAAGTAACATGTAGTTAACTCATAAATGTATAAAATAAAGCTGAAGGAAAACTTCGTCAAATCCCCTCTCTGAGACTTTATTAAGTCTCATACCTTCCTTGTTCAAGAGTATTGTCACATAAAAGAGTCATCATAAGGGATATTGCGCCTAAATAGGCCACTGTTTTTATAAAGGACCACCTTATGCAAGAATACTCTTGTAGAAAGTGCAGCCAAAAAACTCCCTCTTTTTCCTTTGAGTAGTGTCAAAAAAAGACTACACCTCTATTCATCTTTCCTCTTTGGGGACTGTACACATTTAATTATATATAAACATGCATATATACTCCTTCACAGGTTATTCAAACATTAACACACAGGTTACATATTCAATGTCCTTCAACAGTCAGCTTAAGATTTTCTTTTATGAGGTCATGAATAGAGTTCAAGTAGCTTGGTCTGTGGTTGCCAGTGTTCGTTGATTGTCAGCTTGTCCACCGAGGTCCAAACGTTCCAGGTGTTCAAGGGTACCGGGGGTTTTGGGTTGCCTCGAGAAGATGTGTGGTTCTATAGCTACTCTTATATCTGATTCATAGGTTATATTGATACAACAATATAGGGGTAAATGCCAAATCATAAACATAACAAACAAAACACCCTCTAACTACCTGCCTACACTACCCAATTCCTTGTTAATTCTTTGTAACTGAGAAAGAAGAACTCACACCAGTATATAATGTATACACTCTCTCCCTCTCTTTCAAATGACAAAACATCAAAATAATTCCCAAATCAAAAGGCAACCCCATTCACCATATTCCATCTACTTCTTCCAATTCTACATCAGGGTAAGGCTGTTTAGTGACATGAGGATTTGGTGCTGTTTCTCCCACAGTTATGTTGACCATCTGTCTGGCCACTGCATGCACAATCATAGACCTGAGAATAGGAAAGACACAGCATAATAATAGAGAGAACACAACTAGTATGATAGCAGCTATTATTCCCAATTTTGTTAGCCAACTTTTCCAGTTATACAGAAGATTGTCAAACCAGTTTCCAAAAGTTAGATCTCTTCCAGCGTTTGCTTTAAGTTTGAGTCTAAGTCCCTTCAGTTTCTCCATTGCCCGGGTGAAGGATCCATTTGGTGCTGTGTTATTAGGAATAAAAGTACAACACTCATTTCCAAACATAACACATACTCCACCTTTGTCTGCCAATAGCCATTTTACCGCCAATCTATTTTGATCTGTCAGTTGGGATTTCCTCATCACTTGTTTCATGGCTTATAGCAATTATGGTGAGGTTTGCGTTAGTAGATATTTTAATTCCTTTCAAAATTGATGACGAGTTAGTGATGGTTCGGTTTCCTAGCGATAACTGAGTGGCTATCAAAGCTTGTTCGTTTCTTTCCCCTATATGAAGGTCTATCTGGGATTGGTTGAGGTATGATTGGTTTCTATTTGTAACACTATTATTGTGTGAGTTGCTCTGTGCTTGAGGTAGAGAGTTCTGGAGGTAAATCAGGACCAGAGATATCCATATGAACTCTCTCATTTTCATTGTCTATGTTAGTTTGTTGTCCTTTGGACACTTTGGTGCAATGGTTCAAGTGAAACCAAGTTGTGCTTCCTTCTACCTGTACTGCTGTAGGTGTGGCTTTTGTTATTTTATATGGTCCTTCTCGTCGTGGTTCATGCCACCTCCATCGAAACACTCTGAGGTACACGTGGTCACCTGGTATTACTGGACGGGGTGTCTCCTCTTCCGGTCTGGGTACTTTGCTCTGCTCCTGTAAGTAGATGGCTTTATGTATTGCAGTTAATTGTCTCATGTATGACCGTAATTCCAATTGCAGCTGTTCTAACGAAGGGCCTTCATATGGGCCTCTTAGAAAGGGTACAGGCATTGGTCTACCAGTCAACATTTCATGAGGAGTCAAATTGGTGATCCTGTTTGTTTGCATTCTATAACTCATCTCACATTCAGCTAAAAACTTATCAACCATGGCTTGTAAATAAGGCGACCAGTACCCTTCCTTTTAATTGTTCTTATAACTTCTCCTCGTGCACAATGATCAAATCCATGTGCATCAGGAATCATTATATTAAGTAAAGCAGTTGGAGCAATTATGTACCCCTCATGGGATCTCCAAATTCCATTTGTATCTCTTATTGCCCCTCTCTGTTGCCATATTGTTTGGTCAGCTTGTGTGGCCTGCTCTTGAATTATTAGTACTGTAGGGGCCATCACTGCAACTTGACAACCTGACACTTGCTTTGCGTACAAGTCAGCTGCATTATTACCTTGTATTACAAAGTCATTGCCTTTTTTTGTGGGCTTGACATTTTACAATGGACAGTTTCTTTGGGTGCATCATGGCTGAGATTAGCTTAACAATCTGTTTTCCATGTTGTATTGGTGCTCCATCACTTTTCTTGAATCCTCTTTGCTTCCACACTGCTCCAAATAAATGACATACTCCATGAGCATAAGCTGAATCAGTGAAGATATTGGCCACCTTATTTTTTGCCAGTGAACACGCTGCTGTTAGGGCTTTAAGTTCTGCTAGCTGTGCTGAACATGGTTGGTCACAATGTTGCAGGTCAGTGAGCACAAAATTTTTCCCTTCTTTTCTGACTATGGCATAACCTGCATGATTACCTAGATAGTCCCTGTAACATGATCCATCAACAAAGTAATCCACATCGGCTTTCCAGATAGGATTAGACTCAAGATCTGGTCTCAAGCGTGTGAATGCTAATGATTCAGCTACACATTCGTGTGGTTCTCCCTCATCATCTAAGGGAATGTTATCAGCCGGATTGTTTGTCAAGCAGCGTTTAAGAGTTATGTCCGGGTATGTTAGCAATACAGAATACTGCAAGCATCTTGCTTGGGTCAAAACAAATTTTCCTCTTTCCAACAGTTCCACTATTTTATGATGTGTGTAAATAACAACTGGATATCCCATTGTTATTGTTGATGCTTTTTCATACATAGCATATACTGCAGCTAACCCTTGCTGATAGCATGGAGCGTAGCCCTGTGCTACATTGTCTAATTTTGTACTATAATATGCTATTGGTTGTTTTTTCCGACCACTACAGGTGTCTTGCATTAACACTGCTGATGCATATCCATCTTTTCTGTTGGCTACATAAAGATGAAACACATTGTCATAATTAGGGTGAGTAAGTACTGGTGCTGTTTGTAATTCTCTTTTGATGGATTCAAAGGCTACTGACGCATCAGTGTTCCATATCAGATGTTCTCTTAAGTTCTGTTGTCCTATTTCTTTAGTTAACGTTCTCAATGGGGCAGTTTTGATAGCATAGTCTTCTATCCATTCCGCACTGAATCCAGTCATACCTAAAAAGGTCAGCATTTGGCCTGCTGTGTGAGGTTTTGGGGCTTTACTTATTCCTTCTAACTGACTTGGCGAGATTGCTTTAGTCCCGTATGCAATAATGCGACCCAAGTATTCAACTTGTGATTGACAATATTGCATCTTTTCTTTGGAGGTTTTGTGGCCTCCTTTTGCCAATTTTTTGAGCACCTTAATAGAATCTTGATGACATTGTTCCAAACTATTAGAACAGATCAACAGGTCATCAACATACTGAATCAATGTACTCTTTAACTGTACGTCTTCTAGATCTCTTCTCAATACTTGATTGAATACATGTGGTGAATGTTTGTACCCTTGTGGTAGTCGAGTGTATGTGTACTGTCTCCCTTCATAAGTGAAACTAAACAAGTGCTGACTTTCAGGTGCTATTGGGACACTGAAATAAGCAGAACACAAATCAATCACTGTGAAGTACTTGGCTGCAGGAGGAACATTTGTCAGCAAGGTGTGCGGATTAGGAACTTCAGCTGGCCAATCCTCAACTACCTCATTTACTGATCTCAAATCATGTACCAGTCTCCACTTGGTTTTATTTGCTTTAGGGATAGGCATAATCGGTGTATTGCAATAGGTTGACGTTTAAATCAAGACTCCTGCCTTCACTAATCCCTCAATCGTTGGTCTTATTCCATCTACTGCCTCTTTTTTCAAAGGATATTGCATACGCCTGGGCAGTGTGACATTTGGTTTCACTGTTACTTTTATAGGATTCACTGATTTAACTAACCCTACATCAGTTTCATGTTTAGCCCATAACTCATTTGGCACTTTCTCTTCCATTTCTCTCAATAGTTCATTCATCTTGGTCACTCCTTCAGTCTGTTCTTTTTTTGTTACTACTATTAGCTTAGGAACTGCAGTCAAAGGTGTGTCGTCCGTGATTTTTAAGTATGTCTTGTCTGAAGATTCAAAAATGAATGGATTTTCAGTGCTTCTCCATTCACCTCTTTTAGCTTCTTTCATCATGTTTCCTACATCTTGAGAACACTTTCCCTTACTGTAGTATAGGGCTATGTGATGTACCTTTTCTGGCATTTGAAACAACTTTCCTATGAACTCATTTTTCTCTACTTTTAGAGCTGCTCCATCTGGTCCTACTACAATGCTTGTTGACTGTAGCGCTACTTTCTTATTTTGTGTTTCTTTTAACCATAGCTCTTCGAAGCTTGCATCCTGAGTGGGATCATAAGCCATTGTACAATGGAATTCAGTGTTTGGATGTTTTGGATCTTGTAGCTGAACTGTTACATATTTTCCCCACTTGTCAATGACTTTCCCTACTTCCTCTTTTATGTCTCCTAGCCAGTAGACATTTACTTCTTGTCCATGATTGCTTGGAAGTTGTCTCACTGTTAGCTGTTTGGTTCCTTCACTCTCAATGTAGATTCCATCTGGAGAACACCAAATTTTCAAGTTCATTTTTCAAAAGGCATCTCGTCCCAGAAGATTCACTGGTGTATGTTCTGAAATCAGAAGAGGAATTTTGATTTCATTGTTCTTTACTTTTACTGACACTGGTACTGTCAATGGTATTAGCTGTGATATTCCCGAAAATCCTACTGTCTTAGCATATTTTCCAGACTTGGGGAGGTGAGCTGCATACTCTGTTCTTAGACAGGAGAAGGCTGCGCCGGTGTCAAGAAGGACAGGGGTGGTTTTTCCTTCAATTTGGACTTGCAGCATTGGTTCTTGATCAGCATCACATGATATTGCTGGAAGCTGATACCGCCCCGTAGGATCCTCTGGGCATCCCTAATATCCTTGTGCAGGGCCTCGCCATGGCTTGACAGGTCCTTGCCCTTGGGCTATTTGTACTTGTCTTGGGCTGGCTAGACATTCTCTTCTCAAATGTCCTGGTTGTCCACACCCCCAACAAACTCCAGGTGGTCCATTCATACTGTGTTGATTATACACTTGCTGTCCTCTTCCCCTTCCCAAGGATCTTGTCCATACTCTTTTGTTTTGTTGTTCTGGTTTTAAATACATTACAATAGGAGCGGCTGCTGTGCTCTGTGTCGTTCCATCATGTCCATTACTTGCTTGTTTTGTTGTTGGTTGTTTTCACTCTATCAGCTCCTCTTAATTGGTGCAACCACCTAATTTCAGATAAGGAACATACAGAATTAAGCACCATAATAATATATATCAAACTTCCAGCGTATGTTTCAAATTTCCACTTAATCAAAATACTGTTTGAATCAAATATATATATATATATATATATATATATATATATATATATATATATATGTAATAGCAATCATCTGCGTTCAATCTTAGGGTTTTTTGTTTTAGTCCCTTGTCAGTTCTATAGGGTCTGTGTGCGTGTGTTTGACATGAGGCCCCCTTATTTATGGTTTCATTCTATGGGAACCTGGTGACTTCTGACCTTATTGAATTTACCAGTTGATGTATGTTTTGCAGACCCCACTGCCTTCGCACGCAATCTAGACCCCACTACCTTGGCACGCAATCTTCTAGCAGCAGACACAATTATGTTTAAGAATGGCACAAAAATAACATGTAGTTAACTCATAAATGTATAAAATAAAGCTGAAGGAAAACTTCGTCATGAGCTTGAGTGAGACTGCCAAGAGAGATTTGATGAAACATTGCCCTATTCACAACAAAGCACATCCTCTGTTGAAATGTAGAGCCTTCAGGAAAAAGTCTTTGTTAGAACGTAATAACCTTCTGAAAGAACATAAAATATGTTTCAGGTGTTGCTCCCCAAATCATGTAGCCAGAGAATGTCTAGCAAACCTCAAATGTGCTGAGTGTGATTCTGATTGACATTCACAGTCATGCATTCAGACACGGCTTCACCTCTCTCCACTTCTCTGATGCAAGAACCAGACACAGATCGACAGGATGCCATTACCTCTGAGGTAACTTCAAAGTGTACAGAAGTTTGTGGAGAAAGTGTGTCAATGCGATCCTGTGCAAAAATGTGTTTGGTCCATGTCTTCCCTCAAGAACAACGAGAATGAGCTATCAGGATGTATGCCATTATTGATGATCCAAGCAATCGCTCACTTGCCAAAGGAGAGTTTTTTTCAACTTTTTGGGATCCAAAGTAACCCTTCTCCGTATTTGTTGAGAACATGTGCTGGTTCCATGGAAACGTCAGGAAGGAAAGCGGTTGGCTTCCAAATCGAGACCCTGGATGGTAAGACATGTCTTGATCTCCCACCACTGATTGAATGTAACGAGATAATGAGCAACAGATCTGACATACCCACTCCAGAAGTCACTCTTGCTCATCCACACTTGAAATCTGTGGCACAGTTTATCCCAAACCTAGATCCTGATGCTCAGATCTTAATTTTGCTGGGAAGAGACATAATCCGTGTACACAAAGCGAGACAACAAATCAACGGGCCTCACAATGCACCTTTTGCACAAAGGTTAGATTTAGGCTGGGTGATTGTGGGTGATGTCTGCATTGACAGAGCCCATAAGCCAATGGTGAGTGTCTTTAAAACTAACATTATGGACAATGGCCGCCCTTCACTTCTCACTCCATGTCAGAGCCACATCAAAGTGAAAGAGAAATTGTGTCATGGCGGGGAGCATAAATCTGTTTTTCCCTGTACATTCAATCACTCTACTCATTGTGTGCAAGCAGATGAAGAACTTGGACTCAAGGTATTTGACAGAACCAAAAATAACAAACCTGCCATGTCCTTTGAGGATGAGACCTTCTTAAATCATGCAAGCAGAGTTCCACCAAGATGAACAGAAAACCTGGGTCGCTCCTTTGCCATTCAGATCACCCAGACCATTACTTCCAAATAATCGGGAACAAGCTTCATCTCGCCTTAATTCTTTGCGTCGCACATTGAATAGAAATCCTGAGATGAAAGAACAGTTTTCAACCTTCATGGAGAAACTCTTTCAGAATCAACATGCAGAAAGAGCACCACCTATCCACGAGGATGAAGAATATTGGTACTTACCCATCTTCGGAGTATATCATCCGCAAAAACCCCGACAAATTCAGGTGGTATTTGATTCCAGTGCGCAGCATGAAGGCATTTCTTTGAACAACGTGCTCCTCTCAGGCCCAGACTTAAACAACTCCCTGTTAGGTGTGCTTCTACGATTCAGGAAAGATCGCATTGCAGTTATGGCAGACATCCAACAGATGTTCTATAGTTTCCTGGTGAAAGAGAACGATAGAAACTATTTGAGATTCCTCTGGTACAGTGACAACAACTTGAACAAAGAAGTGGTAGACTACCGTATGAGGGTACATGTTTTTGGAAACAGCCCTTCTCCGTCAGTGGCTATATACAGACTAAGGTTAGCTGCACAACAAGGTGAGCTAGAGTACGGAACTGACACTGCCCACTTTATCAGGCACTCCTACATGGATAACGGCCTCTTGAAGGTTGGAGGACGTTTGAAACATGCTTCGATTAAGCCAGAGGTAAAGAATCCAGTCATCCTCCCAAAACAAAGTTATGTTGCTAAACTGTTAGTGAGTTACTACCACTCTAAAGTGCATCATCAAGGGAGACAGTTCACAGAAGGAACAACTGGCTGGTTTGTGGATTATAGGAGGGAAAAGACTGATAAACACTATCCTTCATCATTGTGTGACATGCCGCAGACCCAGAGGAAAGCAAGAAGTTCAAAAGATGGCAGATCTTCCTCCTGAGCGCCTCAGTACATCTCCCCCATTTACATATGTGGGGTTAGACGTTTTTGGTCCATGGACTGTGATCACTCGGCGCACCAGAGGTGATGTAGCTAAAAACAAAAGATGGGCTATACTCTTCACATGCATGAGTACATGAGCAGTACACATAGAAGTCATAGAGTCTATGAACTCTGCCAGTTGCATCAATTCCCTGCGAAGGTTTTTTGCTGTGAGAGGACCGGCAAAACAGCTCAGATCAGACAGAGGAACCAACTTCATCGGAGCAAAGTCAAGAACTAGGCATGCAACCAGCGAAAAAAACCAGAGCAGTCTTCTGAAATACCTCCATGAGAATGGCTGTACGTGGGAATTCAATCCACCACATGCATCCCACATAGGGGGTGCGTGGGAACGCATGATCGGTGTAACCCGCAGGATTCTGGATGGTATGCTTTTGCAAAAGAAACATGCTCACTTAACCCATGAGGTACTTTGCACTCTGATGGCAGAGGTGTCCGCAATCATAAATGCTAGACCCCTGGTTCCTGTCTCATCAGATCCCTGTTCTCAGTGTATACTCACTCCAGCAATGCTCTTAACCCAGAAGCCCGAAGTGCCTATTCTGTTCGAGAACTACACTGAAAAGGATCTTTTGAAATGTCAGTGGAAGCGAGTGCAGGCATTGGCTAACGAGTTCTGGAGTCGATGGAGAAAAGAATACATCAGTACACTCCAACCTTGACGCAAGTGGCATGAGACTCACCAAAATCTACAACCTGGAGATGTTGTGCTATTGAAGCAAGCTCAAATCCCAAGAAACGACTGGCCTTTGGGCTTAATCACATCCATTTTCCCGAGCAATGACGGAAAGGTCCGCAAAGTAGAGGTTAGAACAGACCTGGGCAAACTACGGCCCGCGGGCCACATCCGGCCCTTTGCACGTTGGTTTCCGGCCCGCGTGAGGTCAAATATAATTAAATATACTAAAAAATTTTTACTTTTATTTTGAAAAGCGTTACGTCACTAATTAAACGAACGTATGCACGTAAGTGGGTGACGGTTAACAACTACAAATGATACAAGCCGGTTAACCCTCAAGATGTCGGCTCACGCTAAGAAAAGAAAAGTTGATAAAGAATAACAAAAAAATGGACTGTTAAATATTTCTGTACAGAAGTTAAAGGTAAAGCAGTGTGCTTAATCTGTGGTACACAGATTGCTGTGTTTAAAGAGTATAATTTGAATCGCAATTACACGACCAAACATGAAGACAAATACAAAAATCTGTCCAATGAAGAGCGTGCAAGGGAGTCTGATGCATTGCTAGCAAAACTACAAACCCAACAGGATTTACTAAACTTCCCGCTGCCAGAGATGCAGCCGTCAGGACAAGTTATGTAATTTCTTACAAAATCACCAAAAAAAGTAAGTCGTTTTCCGATGGAGAGTTTTTTAAGGAATGTTTATTGGACTCTGCTGCGCTGATATGCCCGGAGAAAAGGGGTGCATTTGAGAGCGTTTCACTCTCCCGATGCACTGTAACGAGGCAGATAGAGGACATCTCTGGAAACTTAGAGCTTCAGCTGAGGAACAGAGCGTCTGACTTTGACTTTTTTTTCTCTGGACGAGAGCTGCGATGTACGTGACACCGTCCAGCGTACTCATCTTCTTACCTGGAATAACTTTAGACTTTCAAATCACAGAGGAGTTGGCAGCCACGCAGTCAATTAAAGGCACAACTACTGGTAATGATTTATTTAGAGAGGTAAATGCATGTTTGAACATATTAGGTTTGAAATGGGACAAGCTTGCAGGTGTGACAACAGATGGTTGTCCAAATCTGACAGGGAAAAATGTTGGAGAATGCAGGATAAAGTCACAGAAATTAACCCTGTTCAGAAATTGACATTTTTGAAGTGTATCATACATCATGGTTATTTGGTTTTTTAGGGTCTGGTTCAGTCGTTCAACTTTACCTTGGCTTTGAGGATGGTAGACTGCTCCATATGAGTGCTTCAATCCTAGAGCTGACTCTTCTTGGTTCAGATGCTCATTTTTAAAGTGTGTACCATTCTCTGACCTTATAACTTTGGGGAACGTATGTGTAGGTATGTAGTGATTGATGAGGCATTTTATCACTGACGTTGCATCCTCCCTGGCACATGAGTAAGCTTCGGGCCATCCTGTGAAACTATCCACCATGACCAGTAGGTATCTCTTTTTGTGGACAGGATTTATCATGTCTGTGAAGTCAATCACAGTCATGTACCCAGGGCCTCTATCTGTGGGGAAGTGGCCAGGTAACGGATGTGTGGTGGGCTTGACATTATATTCACTGCAGGTCTGACATTCAGCAATAGTGTTACTGATCATGTGTGGTAGAAATGGATGCCACCACCCCTTTAATCTTTTGGTTATATCTTTTGAATTACTATGTGCTAGCGAGTGGGCATCTGCTAGCACTGAGACTTCCTTCTGGACCTCTCCACAGTCCCGAGGCTGTTTTTGTTCCCCCTTTTTGTAACCAGGTAGTTTGTTCTTCGAAGGAGGATGCAGCTTGCTGACCATCATCTGTAATGGCACGTAGCCAGCTGCCTGCTTTGCTGCTTTGTCTGTGGCTGCATTTCCTACAGATACAAAATCTGTGTCATTAGTGTGTGCTGAGCACTTTACTATGGCCACCTCCTTTGGTAGTACTATAGCTTCTAGCAGTTGAGAGGCTTCTTCTGCATGTTTGATTGGCTTCCCTGTTGATGTCACAAATCCCACTTTGGCCCACCCTTGCAGCTCAACTGTAGCTGCCCCTACTGCATAGGCAGAATCTGAATATATGTTCACCCTTTTACCACTTCCCTTTTGCAATGCTGATGTTAAAGCTAATAATTCAGCTCTTTGAGCTGATGGTTTAGTTGACAACTTCTGTTGGACTGTTACTGTCAGGTCATCTCCCTCCCCTACACTGGACACCACTGCATACCCAGCAGAAAGAGTACCCTGATCATTTCTGAAACAACATCCATCACAAAACAAGGTCACGTCTGGTGATAACAGTGGCCTGCTACTCATACCCTCATACCACATGATTGTTTTCTTCGATCATTTTAGCTACACCAGCAGCGAATTGAGCACAAGGGGCTTGTTTCTGTTCAACCACGTCCAATGGAGCACTCACATAACTCAACACTCGTCGTTGTTGAAATTGTTTCTGGTAGAGCACACCACTCACAGTTTTGCCTGTGGTTGTCACATCTAAACGGAAAGGTTGGCCATAGTCTGGGGTTTGTAGAGCAGCAGCCTTTGCCATGTCCCCTTTTAGGGTAATGAAGGCCTGTTCAGCCTCTGTTGTCCAATTCAATTCACCCTTACTGTTTTTCATTCCAATTTCCTTCACTAAAGCTCTCAGAAAAGCTGTTCTTTCAGTGTAATTCACAATATACTCTCTGCTGTAACCTTTTAGGCCCAGAAAAGACAACATATCTTTCACATTTTTGGATTTTGGGTGGTTTAGTATGGCTTGTTTGGTGTCATTTGTCATAGAGGTTCCCTGCCGACCCACTAATCGTCCTAGAAAAGTGACCTCTGACCTGCAGACTTGCAACTTTTGTTTGCTTGCCTACAACCCTACCTCAGCCAGAAGTGACAGCACCCTCTCTGTGTCTGTCAGACAGGTGGCAGCAGATGTAGATGCAATGAGCAAATCATCCACATATTGAACCACAATTGTGTTGGTATCGACTGTCAGATTGTCCAGCAGCTTTCTTAGCTCTTGGTTGAAAATGCCAGGGTTCAAAATGAAGCCTTGTGGTAATCTAGTGTAAGTGTACTTCCGGTCGTTGTATGTGAAGGCAAACACGTCCCTACTCTGCTCTGCTAAAGGTATACAGAAAAATGCATTTGCCAGATCTATACAGGAGAAGTGGGTGTGTTCTGGGGTCAATCTGGTTAAAATGGTGTAAAGAATAGTGGGCAGTGGTGTTGTCAGAACCCTCTCATTTATTTTTCTCAGGTCATAGACCATTCTATATTTCCCTGTGGAGTGTTTAATGACAGGCAGTATTGGGGTGTTCCACTCAGAGGTGGTCTCACACAGCACTCCCTTGTTCAATAGACTCTGAATGGTGGGGGCAATACCAGTCATGGCCTCACAATTATTTCTGTACTGTTTTTCCTTTACCACTGTTGTTTTGTCTATTTCAAAAGACACTGGCTGAATATCACAATAACCCACATCCTCACTTCCTGTTGACCATAACTTTTCTGGCAGGTTGGCTAGCATCTCCTCTGCTCCTGGCCCATCCATTATGGCATTAGTCTTTTCTCTGTTTGACCTTAACTTCTCGTAGCTGCCCTCACATATTTCCTCTATGTGTAGTCTGTGACCTCCTGTCATGTGGGATCTTTCCCAACCCTGTCTCTCATCTTCCCAATCTGCTGCCTGTTTTAGTCTTTTTACCATGGGGCCTAAGGCTTTGGCTCCATGGTGTTTACTGATCATTAAGGAGATGTGTGGTCCAGAGACAGTTTTCATTTAAAACCAGTCATATTGTTCCTCACTTAACCTTACTTCCACAGCTACCCCTTCCTTTCCAATGTAGATGACTGAGCCTTTCAGGTTGGTATGTCTTTGATCTACTTATTGGCTAAACTCTGTTGCATAAACCTCATCATTACTTTTGTCATAGTATAGAGTACAGTGTAATGGGTCAGAAACTGGCAGGAAGTGTCTCAACAGGTCTGGGTTCTGGTTTATCAGCTGCCTAAAGTTGGTTTGTTCTGGATGCAGCACTCTGACCCAATAAATGTCCACCCCCACTCTTCCTGCTGTAGTTAATACCCATTGACCAGCTGCAGGTACTAGACCATCCTTAATGGAGCAGTTTTGTGTTTTTCCATTTGGAAAAGTTAAAATGATGCCCTCTGGGCTACACAGAATTTTCACCCCCAATTTTACTAACAGGTCTCGTCCGAGGAGAGCAGAGGGCACACTGGCAGAGCATAGGAAAGGGTGCATGACCTTTTGACCTGCTACTTCTACAGACAGAGGTTTGGATATTGGCCAGGCTACAATTTCCCCAGAGAACCCTTTGACTTCCTGTACTTCACAGAAGAGTGCATCCTTTCTCAACCATTTCCAGCCTGATCGTAGAGAAGGAGGCCCCAGTGTCCTCTAAGGCCTGTACTGGCTGTCTGTTGACCAGTATAGTTAGGTAGGGCTCAGCCTCAGCCCCCTTATTGGTTCTCTGTGGGTCTTGTCAATAATCCGCCTGGTCTGCCTGGTTGGTAGACCACAGGACATTTCTGGGGACACCTTTTCCTCTTCCCTGAGGCCCTCCTCTGACAGGAGCCCTTCCCCGTGCAGGAGGTTGTCCCCCTCTATTCAGTGGGCAGTCTCTTTTCCAGTGATCACCTGCGCCGCACAGATAACACCCTTGCTCTCTCCCTGCCCACTGTCCAGAAGGTGGCCAGTCTGGCAGCGGGTCATATGGATAATCACGTGGGCCCTGAGGCTGATAGTTTGCTGCCCCTTGTGACACTTCCTGTCCTTTCATCCCTTGATTCATTACAAGCATTTTTTTCTGCCTCTATTTGCAATTTTACTAGTTGTGTTTTCAGTTTTTCTACCTCAGAATCCTCCCTTTCTTGTTTTTCCACTACCCCCACACATTTCTGGACTGTTTTCTACTTGTTGTAGTACTGCATTCATGTCTGCATTTCCCCATGGTCTATACTCTGTACAGGATAGGAGGACACCAGAATCCAGTGGATACTGGGTTGGGTATGTTGTTCTAACCCCCATGTCTTTCTTTAAATTTAAGGCTTGTAATAAGGTGGTTCCTGAGGCACCACCTTCTTTGTGGGGGCTGGTAGCTGTACCAGCCCTGGGTGGGGCCTGTGCCACCTGTTTAGAACCTCAGTCTATGTCCAGCTCATATCCAGTGTTTGTTACACTATCATTTTCTTCACCCTGACCTTTAGCTAGGCTTAGCCCTTTCATTGAATCTTCCCTACATTCTTCTCTGATTTCCCTTTCCCTTCTTTCGAGTTCTGTCCTCAGCATTCTGACATTTTCCTCCTCATGTATACTTTCTTCTCCATACAGACTACCTACTCTGCTTCCACATGCTGCCTCCTCCTTATGCACACCCGTCAGTCTCTTCCTTTCTCCAGTCAGCTGCCCTACGTGTCACTCTAATTCCTCTACTTCCTGAGTTATTTCTCTGTCTAAACTACTGTTAATGATTGAACTCATGGGTTGTTTTGTCAGTTCTTCATTTATTAGCTCTTACTTTTTTTTTCTTCTAACCTAGCCTCCTCACTTGGTTCTACCTCAACTGTTTTCTTTAATTTCAGCCTGTGTCAACATTTGTCTACACAATTTATCCTATACTTCCTTATAGGTAGTCATTTTATCAGTTTATATTTTACCCTAGTCCAATTACACTTCTCACAATTTGTATTATGACCAAACAGTCTGCACCATCAGGTTATAGGGGTGTTTGTATGTCTAACTTTTTTATGCTTCCCTATGGGTAATAATTGGCTTTTTATTATATAATCTAACACCACCTACTTTCCCAGGATCAATGTCCTTAATACAGAAACCACTGTGTGTGTACTGCTTCTTTCACTCTTGTTTTATTTCTGTCATTCAGTGTCCCAATCTCTTGGGCTCATGCATTCAGCTTTCTCCGCACTTGAGGCCAAACCCTCGCGTCCGTTCCTACCGGGTCACACTTAAGTGACAGTCCAGAGAAGGTGCGCGACAATTTGGTCTCAAAATACTCGAGATCAGCTTATCTCATTCACACACGCACTCAGGTACACACACAGATCGATATAACACCACACTTCACAATATTTCTTATACCTTTTTTGTACCACGCCGGGTTTTACAAACTGTAGAGTACCACGCCAGGATTCACGAAATCACTCTTTTAGTGAATTTCAACCTTTCTAAAAGGACATTACCATTTTGCTATTCATTTTGACTGCATTTACTACTTTAAATCCTTTGAATTCGTCAATTATTCTGATTTCAATATACAGAAAACCACTGGTGCCTCCACCACTCTAACCAGATAATTTAGAGTAATCAATCCTGCAGTTCTTTTGTGAAAAAGGTGACTGCTTACCTGTTTCGTTGTTCAGTACTGATGGTTGAAGCAGAGGATTCCCAGCAGAGACCTCGTCTCAGACAGATCCGGGTGCCCCCTCCAAATTGTTGGGAAAATCTTCGTTGTTTCCCTTCCAGGTTCAGGTCTGTCAATGATGAGACTTACTTTTAAATTTACTATCTTATTAGTTTAATAAAGTCAGAATAATTGAGACTGAGCTCAGGATACTGAACAACAGCATTAAAGGCATGCAGGGCAGTCCTGTATGCTCACACTACATTTCACACAATATTCTTGTGCTTGCGTCTTCTTCCCACTCAGGGTGTCCTTCACAGAACCAGGTGCAGTTGTTTCTTCTCGACCAGTAGATGGGCTCAGCAGTCTCCACATCCTGTTTCTGTAGATAAGACATTTTGCACAGCACATACACATAATATCAAGTAGAAAAACTCAGAGCATTTATGAGGCCTGGGCACAGTGCTTCTATTGAGTAAAACCTGTAAAACATAAATCCCACAGGAGGCTGAGGAGAGCTCATCTCCCTCCACCCATCCTGACTATGTTCTATAGAGGGACCATTAAGAGCGTCCTGTGCAGCTGCATTACTGGCTGGTTTGGGAATTGCACCGTATCGGTTTGCAAGACCCTCCAAAGGATAGTGAGGACAGCTGAAAAGATCATTGGCGTCTCTCTGCCCTCTATCACGGACATCTACACCACACTCTGCTTCCACAAAGCCCACAATATAGCACAGGATCACCCACACATCCTTCACACACATTATTCACCCTTCTGCCATCTGGAAAGAGGTACCGGGGCATTTGGGCCCTCACAACCAGATTGCTTAACAGTTTCTTCCCACAAGCCATCAGACTCCTCAACCACACCTGAATGGACTTTCTGTTCCATAAGCAGTCTTGCATGTCATATTTATTGTTGTTTGTATTTTGTGTCCTTGCACTAATTATGTTTTTGCCTTGCACTGATCTTGTGTTTGCACACTGGGTTTTGCACTAGTCTGCACACTTTGCACATTATGTGGCTAAGACACTGTCTTAGCTCAGTATCTGAGTTTTTTGTATTGTGTATTTTGTTGAAAGTGTGACTACATGTAGCACCAGGTCCTAGAGAAACGTTGTCTCATTCTATGTACTGCACTATGTACTGCACAGCTATATGTAGTTGAAATGACAATAAAAAGCTACTTGACATAAAGGTCTATTTTGTAAATGAGTGTAACGCCTGACCAGCAGAGGGAGCCCTCACCGGAATACTAGCAGTACTCAACCATCTGGCTTCTTCTCCACTTCCTGTTGGCTCAGCATAAAGCCAGAACACCTGGTCTAATCAGTGCGAAGTACTGCGTTACTAAGTGATTATACTGCTACTGTTCTGATATGCCTGTGTATGACCATAGCCTGTTTTGTTTCGACTCACGTTCCCTGGATTCTGCCTCTCTGTATTGTTTGCCTGATTGGACTGTGTACCCGTTGCCGACTTTCTGCCTTAAGTTTGACTCTGCTGTACTACTACCCCGAACCTGTTCGCTTATTGGATTGCCTACCTGGTACTGACCTAACGCTTGTGTTACTGTTTATATCTTTTGTCTCTTCCTCAAATAAACGCCTGCGAATGGATTCTACTCGGTCTCTGGAGTCTGCCTTACAACGAGCTGGCAGTAACACAAAAAATGTTAAATGTTATCATTTAATATTAAACGGTTTAACATTGCACTTGCAAAATTAACCAAACCAAAATAGTAAAATTCTTGCAATATTCATAAAGATCTGTATAGTCAGTGTGTCAGTTTTGTGAGTCTGCAGTTGGTCTGTAGATCCCCAAGCTGCCGACGATTCAGGTATGTTTTATTCTTTTTTATTAATGCAAGACAAAATACAAGAATATTGAAGAATTATTGACCGCGAGGGAGGTGAAGCAGAGGCAGAACTGAGGCACAATGGAGAAGGGTCCATGTAGAAGGGGCTTGGCACCTGAGGCATGGGACAATTGGAGGATGGAGCCTTCATGGACCTAGGCCATGGAGCAAAAGCAAAGCTGGGGGCCACGGCGGCACAGACAAAGCTGGGACTCTCTAGGGTGGAGCTGGCAGATCCTGGATTTTCCAGGGTGGCGCAGCCAATAGTGAAAGCCCTTCAGGGCAGAGCAGGCAAGTCCAAAATCCTCCATGGTGGAACAGACAAAGCAGAAACGCACCAGAGCCCACAAGGACTGTGACAGCAGAGCGGGAGCACACCGGAGTGGTGACAGCAGGAGCCCACCAGGGCAGGGCAGGTGGAGCAGGGGGCCAGGTCAGAACATGTGGGATTGTAACAGAGAGGTTAACAACGGCCTCTGTGGCCGAGACATTACAGTTTGCAAGTTCACCGGTGGCCTTCATAGACTGAGCAGAACAAGGACTCATAAATGGCTTCCATAGCCATGACAGGACGGGATAGAGATTCAGGATCAGCCCCCATAGCTGTGTCAGGACAGGGTGAAAGTTCATAGACGACCTCCTTGGCTGTAAAGGGACAGGGTGACAGTTCACAGATGGCTTCTTTAAAACAGTGATGGGACAAAGTAAAATCAAAGGCAAGACAAGGACTCAGGGATGACCGTGACGGGGCAGGACGAGGTTTTGCAGAGGTTCTGCAGACTCTGGGGATATGTCTAGAGGATCTAAGGCATAAGCCGACACCTTGAGGGGTCTTGGAGGAGATTTGTGGGCAGATGAGGCCTCTGTAGCAGGCTGGTGGACAGGTGAGGCCTCTAGAGGAAAGTGTGCGGCCCACACTCTCAAGATAGTGTTGGAAACTTTTTTTAGCTTCTTTTTAAGAAGAGACCAGGAGATTCTTGGTAAAGCAGGAGTTCGTTTTTTTTATTTCGTTGCTGTAGTCATCTGCAAGAAGTCTTCAAGAAATCTTTAAGAAAATCGTCAAGCAATCTCCAAGAAAATCTTCAAGAAATCTCCAAGAAACAAATCTAACCGAAACATGTTAGGTTGAAGTATATATGTTTCAAAGGGGGAGTACAACACAGAGGTGGAGACCAGTAAAACAAGAGTATGCAAATGCGATCAGGAACTTAGCCCAGAACAGGAACTTTCCCGATCCTTGATCTATTTAGCATCCAGGTGTCATTCAAATGCATAGGTGAAACAAAAGGCACAGTTGTACCTTAGGATTAGCATTCACACTTGATTTAGGACACCTACCAGATGTTCAAGAACTGAAAGACAAAAGATAACTGTCTCGGAGCTTGGGCTTCCTGCTCTTAGAATGTAAATCACAATACACATTCAGCATATACTGTTATATTGGCGTCTGTGTTTAACCTTTTATAAATTTGTAATACAACAATAGCAACCACCATTACAGGGAGCACAGAGGATAAAGGGACACACTCAGATTAAATAAAGATTTGAATTATCAGGTGATTTTGGCCATTGATCTAAGAAGTTCTCTAAAGCCACATTGAAGTCCCCTCCAAAGATTAATAAAGATTTGGAGTACTTGGTTGGTAAACTCAAAACATGTTCTTCCGCTTGATCAAGTTTTCATAAATATTAGTTAATACCAATAAAATGTGAAATTGTAAGCTAAATATACCAGCCATTTGGGTATCAAGTACGTTTTCTTTTGCCCTGATATGCGAGTAAATGAGAGTTGCCTAGAAAAACATAGTGGCCACATAGGAAACAGAAAGTATTAAGTTGCTATGACAACACATGTTGTGCTCTTACACTACCAAGATAGCACATGTATGTCTGCAAGATCTGAAAAAGCTCTTGATTTGGAAAGCATCTGCTGTTTACAAACATCTGGCAAACATCTTTCAGATGTCAGTTTTTCATACATTCTAATTCATAAACATTTTAAAGACATCTGATAGATGTATATTTGACATCTAATAAGAGACGTCCAATAGACGTATATCAGATAAGCAAACAACCTAAATAATACGTCTTGCAGATGCAAACGCAAACATGTAAGAGATGTCTGTGTGTTATGTAATATGTGTGCTATCATGATACTTAAATGAAGGAAAATTATTTATAAATTTGAAAAGTAATTAAAAAACCAAAAAGGTTTTACTTTTATATTTTTCAGTGTTTGAGGAGCTGAAGTATATGTACAGTAATGTTAGAAAAAAATCAAGGAAGATATTAAGATTTTCTTTTTTTTTTGTTAGTTTTACTGGATGCAGTTTAAAATAATGTTAAGTTGTAAACACCTTCTGTAAGGAGGCATTCAAAGGTTGCGTGCATAGTGTACTACTTGCTTTTCTGAAATGAGAAATCCTCAGGTGACATATACAGCCATCAAAGTCAGCCTCCAGAGGGTGCAGTCTATTACATGTGGAACAACGACATCCACTGTTTGGTTCCAATGTCCTCTTCTTTTTTGAAAAACTGACGATACCTGTTGTTAAACTCACTAAAACTACTGTAAACCTGTGATCTTAATATGTTACTACCAGCAGGAAACTAAAAGTTTAGCATTTTCCTAAAACAGTTTCTATGTTAAAAAAGACTTTTAGTGATTTGTTTGTGCAGTCTAATAATAAAAATTCCACAGACAAAAGAATCGTATGTCTATTAGGTTTTTATGTCTGTAAAATGACAAATTTTCAATTTACATAACCATTATTATGTGATAGGATATCCTGCTTATAAGTGTGTTTTAATGAAAATTTTTTTTCTTTTTTTCTGTTTTTGTGTAGGACCGAAAACCAGTATCAATTTACTTCACAATCTCTGGTTAAACAAACCCAGTGCTTTTACCCTGTATTACTGAGTGATTGTTTTAAGCTAACTTGTTAAACAGAGCTAATCCACCATGGCACGGGAACAAGACTACTATGCTATCATGTATGGGCTGGAGGAGCTTGATTTTAAAGGGAAAGCAGTGCCCAGTGATCTTGTACTAATAGGTGAACATGCCTTTCCACTTGTCATGAATCCAAGAGGTCAGGTGCTGATGGCTGCATCTCATTACGGTCAGGGACGTGTGGTGGTGTTTGGACATGAGCAATACCTAACACATTTCCCTGGCCTGATGGAAAATGCTCTTAAGTGGCTCATGCCACGTAATGGTGATGCTGCCATTGTAGGGATTCAGAAGAGATTATGTTTGGTAGCTGAAAACTTAAACCACTGTCCTTTTAAGATAGAGCTAGGAGACTTCCAGAATAGATTTGCTATATATATCACGGATGCTTACAGTGTTGAGAATTGTGCAAAGAATCTGATCGCTTTCATCAAAGCTGGGGGTGGCTTAATCATCGCTGGCCAGGCCTGGCATTGGGCTGCTACCCACCCGCAAAAAAACACTATAAGGAACTTCCCAGGAAACAAAGTGTGCAGTGTTGCTGGAATTTACTTCTCTGAACACTATGGAGAAGTTGGCATCTTTCCTGTTCCAAGAAACATCCCTTCTAGTTGGCTTGCTTTATCGTAAGTTCAGCAGACATTCTTAATTTTTACCAGTTCTTTAAGAAACATACATTTCACCAACTGATTTTTAATTGTTTCTTTTCAGTATAGGCAAGGACTTCAAAGATGACCTAGAGTTCTTGCTAGAAGGTGTGTCTGAGTTTGATGTCCAAGGTGAGGCTATAGCATCCGAGGTGATGGTGCACGGACCATTAGCATTTCCTATTGCAGTCACTCCAGATGGAAAAGCATTCATTGCTGGTGCCTATTACGGGCAAGGTCGAGTAATCCTGGTATCGCAAGAAGCCTACATGAAAAAGGACTCGCTGTCCACTTTTCTGATCAATGCTATCAAGTGGCTTGACGAGGGTCGCAAGGGTGTTATCGGGATTGTACCCAACCTAACCGCAGCCCACACAGTACTGAGCAAATCTGGTCTAGATTGCCAGTTGACTGGTTTCAGAAAAGATCTAAGCATCTACGTTTGTACTTCATACAGTGATGCCCAGTGTGCAGAGATCCAAGAATTTGTTGCAGAAGGTGGAGGTCTTATGATTGGGGGTCATGCCTGGTATTGGGCCCAGACCCACTGTGGCTGCAATGTGATGACTGATTATCCAGGAAATCACATTCTCAATAAGATGGGATTGAGTCTCTTGGGCAGCACCTTGTGTGGAGGGTTATACAAAGCTCCAGAAATTGAGCATAGTTGTAAAGAGGGGTACCACTTTCGTAGAATGCTGCATCGGTTTGCTGAACATGCAAGCCTGGGGCGAGAACTGACTAATCAAGAACAGAGCTGTTTGAAACAGCTGGGCAATGACTGTGCCAGTTACCTTGACATGCGATGCCATGACAGTGCCGACTATACTTCAGTGGTAGGGCTTCTTAGTGACATAGTGAAGAAAGTAGGTGTTCCACAAGTGTGTAGTAACTGCCCTGTTGAAAGTGCCAAAGACCACCTGATGCTCCGCATTGGATCTGAGGTGTACAAGGTGTCACCCGATCCAGATGCCCTTCTTCCATACATCATTAAAGACAGACCTAACTTTCCAACTGTGTCTAATGCAAGAGTTCGGATCACTGCCAACACTGGAGGTATGAAAGTTTTCCCACTACATATTATTTCTTGTTAAGGTTTCAAAATACTTGAACACTTTAAAATAAACATGTACTCAATTGTTTCAGGTTGTGAAGAATGGTTAAGCACAGGGTTATATCTTGCCCCTGGTATGAAGACATACATAGCAGTACCTCCAGAGATCGTCGGGAAAAACTGGCAGGTGATGAATCAAGTCTACACATTTATCTAATCAAGGAATTGTTGCTGAATGTAGTATACATGTAGTATACATGTTAAACACTTTGTGCAGGTGCAGCTTGGTTGCCAAACAGATAATATTGGTGGATCAAATGTTCTGAAACGAGCTCCTGTGGTCCATGAACGATTTCCTTTGAACACAGAAATGGTCCAAATCTGCAATCTATGGGGAGGGCTCATCTACTTAATAGCACCTCCTCAAAGCAAAGTGGATGGGGTGGAAATTGTCGTGCAGGACTCAGTACAGGTTCCATATTTCAAGTCTGGTAAGAATTCTGAATGAGCGTGAATGAGTTTCTGTTCAAAACAATACACTAACTTGTTTTGTGCCCTTAGGAGAGACTAGTGTAGATGACTGGGTAAACAGGATTCGTCAGGCTCCCGCTCCCTGGGCGGAGCTTGAGTTTGAGAACATAATCATGACACTAGAATCAGAAAATATAAGGAATCTGGACCGCCCCGACGAGGTGGCTAAATTTTGGGACACCATAATGAAAAGCATAGCTAACCTGGCAGCAAGTCCTTCCAAGTTTCCCCGCAAGGAGCGGTTTGTTGCAGATGTTCAGATCTCTAATGGTTGGTGGTATTATCTTTGTTAAAATAAAGGTCACTATTACAATAGAATCACTTAATTACACTCCCACTGTCCTGGTGATAACACTGTTCCGCCTTCTCCCCTTGCAGGTTTCATGCATGCTGGATATCCCATCATGATGCACTCCACATCTGCCCCAGATCTAGTAAATGTACAGGAAGCCTACAAAAGTGGTATTTGGGGACCCATTCACGAGCTGGGCCATAACCAACAGCGTGCAGTCTGGGAGTTCCCTCCACACACCACTGAGTGCACTTGCAACCTGTGGTCAGTGTACATACATGAGGAAGTGCTGGGTATAAATAGGTCAAATGCTCATCCAGACATGACTCTAAAAGAACGTCAGGCTCGTACCAAGATGTATTGCAGTGGCGGTAAGGATTTAAAAAGCTGGAGTATGTGGACAGCGCTCGAGACATACATGCAGGTATGAACATATATAACATTTCATATAATTATCATGAAAAATACAATTATGTAAAAACCAAATGACATATTTATACCTATTTTATCTCACCTTCAACATCACATTAAATATTTTTCCAGCTTCAAGAAAAATTTGGCTGGGATGCTTTCAAGAAAGTTTTTACTGCTTACCGAGACATGAAAGGAGTGCCAAATGACAATGCAGGCAAGATGAATCTATACGCTGAGACCTTCTCCAAGGTGGTCAACCTGAACCTTTGCGCTTTCTTCAAATCGTGGGGTTGGCCCATCCAGCCCAGCACACAAGAGAAAATCTCTCATCTCCCTGAATGGAGTGACCATCCTATGGTCTAGTAAGAACATCTCAGATAGCTTTTAACATGCAGTGTAAGTTTTAATGTAGCTAATGGGTAAGATTAAGTATAAAATGACATATTACTAACTTTAATGTAATGGAAATTAACATTTTTTTATTTCATTTAATAAGTACGTAGATGGTGTTGGGAAAATCTTCGTTGTTTCCCTCCCAGGTTCAGGTCTGTCAATGATGAGACTTACTTTTAAATTTACTATCTTAATTAGTTTAATAAATTCAGAATAATTGAGACTGAGCTCAGGATACTGAACAACAGCATTAAAGGCATGCAGGGAAGTCCTGTATGCTCACACTACATTTCACACAATATTTATATTCTTGTGCTTGCGTCTTCCTCCCACTCAGGGTGTCCTTCACAGAACCAGGTGCAGTTGTTTCTTCTCGACCAGTAGATGGGCTCAGCAGTCTCCACATCCTGTTTCTGTAGATAAGACATTTTGCACAGCACATACACATAATATCAAGTAGAAAAACTCAGAGCCTTTTTGAGGCCTGGGCACAGTGCTTCTATTGAGTAAAACCTGTAAAACAAATCCTTTAAGACATAAATCCCACAATGGGCAATTGATTTATGTCATGTAAAGTTATAAAATAATCAGAGCACTTGCTATCAACTAAAGGTGGCTATAGGCTACTGGAATAGAACATGTATGTAAAAAGCATGCATTGTAGTGTACGTTTTATGAATACTAAAAACTGCATGCACTGCAATTAACATTTGGGCATGGTTTGTTGTACTGGTTTATTTCCCTTTTTTATTCAAAAGAATAAATCATATATTGCTTTAAAGGACTCTGAATGGTTAATAGTTTTGATGTGATTTGAAAATACAAAATTAAGCCCTGTTGCTAATGCTCAAGAGTTATTAAATTCATATGAATGTGTTAGGCTAAAATTTGCATTGGCCACTGAACAGCTCATTCACCGGTGCATCAGAGAATTGCTGAAGGAAGTCGACCATTTCATTTAAGCAGCATTCTACAACAACTTTTGAAGTGATTTAAGGATAATTTTCTTCAGGAAAACTCATTTTAAATCTGTATTTTCTCTAAGTACATGGTACTACCTTCTAACATACTAACATGACAAATCTGAATGTTAGGGAAGAGTAGGGGGAAACGCCCCCATACTTTTGTCCCAAAATAACCACAAGATAAAATCAAGATGTATTTGCAGTACAAGTTTTACCATAACAGTTATGGCTCCTTTTTTCACTGAGCAGTAAGGTTCGGTACAGTGCGGTACGGTACGCCATTATGTTTGTTTCCATTGTAAATTTTTGCACCACTTTCAGAAGGTTACCTAGAACAACAAAAGGTACAAAAAACTAAACTGATTGGTTGACTAGAATCTTTATTTTTGTGAGTTTATTTACATTGGCTTATTTACATCACTGTGCACAAACACACACACAAAAAAAAAATGTGTATTTTCAAATTTATATTTTCATACAGACAATAGCTACTTTGCAACATGCATTCTTTTCTGTTTTTGTGGACTGGTGAAACGTCATTGCCCAAATCGCAGGTAATTTTACTCTTATGTCATGAAGTGTAATTTTAGTTGTTTAAAACAGAAATCTGTGGTTTATTTATAAAGATAGCGCCTGTATGAAAAATTACAATGCTGATTTCAGAGCTCCAGGGGATCACCGGAACATCAGTGCTTATGTATTCACCCGAGAGCAGCCTCAAGCTTGGCTAGTTCTTCTGACATTTGCCACTGATTCTGAATTCTCTGTAGTGATTAAACATGAGATACAATTCTATTTGGGATACGTTATATTTAACAGGCATTCATGGTCTCATGCATCTTTTTGTTCTTGGTCATATTTCTGGTTAACCACAAAGTTATATTTATCTTTATATATACTTTATTTTGAATTTGACCATAGTACAGCGCTTTGTTTGCATTCGTCTTTATTTCCTCTTTAGCCTCTTATACTTTTATAACGGTTAACACTGTACATTAAAACTTTATTGTATTACTGTAATGACCCATACCGCTCAGTGGAAATGAGCCAATACACCTGAGAGAAAATGGATTTCACAAATTCTATTCAGCAGCAAGAAAAAAAAAAAAAAAAAAAGTTGTTTTGTAGAACATCACGGTTCTGATATGAGAACAGCAGGACATGTAGATAGGGAGAATGTGTTATTTAATAAAAATATTATTATAATTTCAGAACAAAAGTC
This sequence comes from Puntigrus tetrazona, assembly GCF_018831695.1. Lineage (NCBI taxonomy): Eukaryota > Metazoa > Chordata > Actinopteri > Cypriniformes > Cyprinidae > Puntigrus > Puntigrus tetrazona. The sequence goes on from NC_056713.1 coordinate 8,818,865, forward strand.
TTTGGGGAAAAACACTCCCAGGGGGCAATGGGTAATTACTGTAGTTATTCTGTTCTGAACATCAAGTCTTTTGATTTTCCATCAGATGTATTATAGTTATATTATAGTTGGTTGAATAAAATATTTGGATTTTATATTTAAATATTACTTCAATTAGCATCAGCCAGCAAAATATTTGAAATTATATTCTTTTTCATCTAAAGCTAAAACTGGAGTAAAATACCCCTTGAAACACGTTCAATTTTTGTAAAAGAAAATCTAATTGTAACAGGACAAACAAGATTTGACATGCAGATCCATCTGCAGGTTTTTATCATAAGACATGGTCATAAATACAGGCAGGGTCAAGCACCAGAAGACCGATATGGCAAAGGGAAAGCACAAGAATATTCCAGGAAACATGCAAGGGTCAAAAACAGGACAAAAAAAGAGAGAAAGATAATCCAGGCAAACAAGCAATAGTCCAAACAGGGGCAAACACATCTGGCACAAATGGCACAACTTTGACAATCTGTAACAGTCTTTTGCTTAAATAAGTAGCTGTGTAACAGATTTGGTCTGTTACAAATGTATAACGTTAGCAGACTGTTACTTCTATATAATTACAAACAGTAAGTACACTGTTTCATAACGTAGTTACGTGGTAAGTACATTTTATTTTATGTACAATGGCTACTACTACTAAGTACTTAGTATTTACTCTGTATTATGGACACCTTAAAAAAAGTGTTACCAATAATGTTTTGTGTTTATAAGTAACTTATAAACTTAATGTGAGAATCCAACAAGATGTTCAACAGGAACCAAAAGCAACAATCAACATATACTGAAGGCACTAATAATAATAGATAAAACTCACCTCAACAAAGCAGCGTGTCTCTCTGCCTTCACCATTGCTTGGTTGAAATATGTAAGCAGAATAGACAGCTGTGTGGTAGTGTGTGTTGTACAGTGTGGCGAAGTGATATGTGTTTAGAAAGAGCAGACATAAATGGACCACATCTGTCAGGGAAGCTCCCAAATCGGGAACTTTCTCTTTGTAGAAGAACTCAATGCAGTCAGGTGAATCCCTGAAATTAGCCACCACATGTCCATCTGTGGGGCCCAGGAACACACCAACGAGGACACACACAATGAAAGAGACCTCCATAAAGCAACAGACTACTGACAGACAGCTGAGAATAGAAGTAAATAACACCGCTCTCCTTTAACCTCTGTTTTCACTCCTTGTGATTCTGAAAGTTTCCAAATTTAGGGTGTTTGTTTCCCATGACTCAAAAGTGACCCAGGGAATAGCACTGATGTCTGACCTCGACATAACCCAAGAAAGGCCCTAGTTAACAGAAAAAAATGGTGCCCTCCAATTTATGCTCACTGTTTGTATTACTGATCACACGTCAAAGGTAAATCAAGGACAGCTTTATTTTTAACAGTGAACATGTTTCATTTCTAGCTAGATATATCAGAATAGATTACTTAAATTTAGCACATTGCCTATTACTGAACACAGGACATGGCTGTAATAATGGACTAAAGAAAAATGTTTTAAAACACAGGACTTAAATACACAAGGTAATTAACTAAATTAACAAGTCACGGCTGAAGACAATAATACAATTAAACATGAAGGGAAGGTAGGGCACAGAGAGCACGTGGCACGAGACAAAAACAATAACAAAAGAGTCCAAAGACAGGACAGTCGCATAGATCATTGAATCTGGTTAGACCAGAAGCATCTCGTTGTAAAAGGGGCTAAGCGAGGGTAATATAAATGTCTTGGTAATATAAATGACATGATCTCGCTCTCTGAGAGAGAGAGAGAAAAAGCGCAGCTGATATTTTATCAGTCCTATGGTTTTGATTATTTCTTTATAATATGTTTTTGAAAAAGTATATTTGACAATTTTTTTTTTTAATTTATATAAAAGCATGATTTAAGGAATTAGTTATGAAGTTATTATGAAGCACTACATCACTATCACATGCAGCCGCTATCTCAATATTTAAACAAATGTAATTTTGTAATGTTTTTGAACAAAATCTGCAATAAATGCGTCGCTCCATAGATAAAATAATGCATTGTTATTTCTAAACAAATGTCTAACTACACCGATTAACAGAGCAACAGCTCACTATCAGTTAGACAGGACACTGAAATTCTATTCTAGTTGCATTTTTCATCAATTGATTTCTTAAATTATCTTTTGATGCCAAACCTACTTGCCGACCAATGATAGAGAAAAGGTTTTTTTTGTAGTTCAATGCAAAAAGGCAAATTAGAGTCATTTTTTTGGGTCTCTGAAAGTGTTCCAGCCAGGTGTGACCCTGGAGCATGGAAACCTAAACACCAAAAGGTTTTTACAATTACATTTGGGATCTCTTTGTCTGGTCTGAGTATATAAGGAAAGTGACAAAACACAACAGGGTGCGATTCTGTAGCCAGATCGGCCCGTAGTGTGGTGTGTGTCCTGTAAGGGTCCCCCTTTTCCTGCAGAACGGAATCCAGAGGCTCATGGATATGCATACCCAAACTGCAGTATGACCGTACCTTAAAGCAGCAAAATTTTAATTTTTAATGAGCGCTTCAGTCAGGCATGGGCTTTACTGTTTATAGTCATTTCATAGAGATGAAGAACACAGAATAAAGACTTTGGGTGTGTTCCTCTCAGTTATATAGATCTGGAAGAGTTGGATTACAGCGCACAAATAAAATTCTTTAATTTTGTAATTGTTGCGTTTTTTGTGTACTTGCATATGTCATAGAAAACACCTTTTGTGGCCCATGGCACATAAGTTAGACAATAAGTGACAAGTAAAGGTAAAAACGTTGCAGAAATTGTATATATTTTAAGGGTTTCAAATTGAGGCCTTGTTTAACAAAGGCATATTTTGTAAACGAGCTGGCAGTAACACAAAGAATGTTAAATGTTATCATTTAATATTAAGTAAACAGTTCAATATTGCAGTTGCAAACAAGGTCATTTATATGACAACCAAAAACCAAAATAGTCAAATGAATGCAATATTCATAAGGATCTGTATAGTCAGTGTGTCAGTTTTGTCGGTTTGCAATCAGTCTATAGATCCCCAAGCTGCTGACGATTCAAGTAAGTTTTTTTTTGTTTTTTTTTTTTTTTTTTTATTAAAATGTAAGACAAAATACAAGTATATGAAAGAATTATTGAGCGGGAGGGAGGTGAAGCGGAGGAAGAACTGAGGCACAATGGAGGGCCAGGTCCATGTAGAAGGGGCGTGGCACCTGAGGCATGGGACAATTGTAGTCCTGGAGGATGGAGCCTTCATGGATCTAGGCCATGGAGCAAAAGCAGAGCTGGGAGCCACGGCTGCACAGACAAAGCTGGGACTCTCCAGGGTGGAGCTGGCAGAACCTGGACTTTCCAGGGCAGAGCAGCCATAGCGAAAGCCCTCCAGGGCAGAGCAGGCAAGTCCAAAATCCTCCATGGTGGAACAGACAAAGTAGAAACACACCAGGGCGGTGCAGGTGGAGAGGGAGCCCACAAGGGTGGAGCAGGGTTCCAGGGCGGAACATGCAGGACATTACAGTTTGCAAGTTCACAGGTGACCTTCATTAGTTGTGACTGAGCAGAACAAGGACTCATAAACAGCTTCCATAGCCATGACAGGACTGGATAAAGATGCAGGAACAGCCCCATAGCTGTGTCAGGACAGGGTGAAAGTTCATAGACGGCCTCCTTAGCTGTAAAGTGACAGGGTGACAGTTCACAGATTGCTTTTTTCTGATAGATGTCTTTTTGACATCTAATAGGAGACGTCCAATAGACGTATATCAGATAAGCAAACAACCTAAATAATATGTCTTGCTTTTTTTTACTTCTCTGAACACTGTGGAGAAGCTCGAGACATACATGCAGGTATGAACATAAAATGTAATACTTGTTTATATAATTATGAAAAATACAGTTATGTAATAACCAAATAACATTTATACCTATTTTCTTCAACATCACATTAAATATTTTTCCAGCTTCAAGAAAAAATTGGCTGGGAGGCTTAAGAAAGTTTTTACTGCCTACCGAGACATGAAAGGAGTGCCAAGTGACAATGCAGGCAAGATGAATCTATACGCTGAGACCTTCTCCAAGGTGGTCAACCTGAACCTTTGCGCTTTCTTCAAATCGTGGGGTTGGCCCATCCAGCCCAGCCCAGCAAGAAACTATTCTTGCCTGGCAAAATAAACGTTAATCTTGGTTAACTTATAATATTGTCTGAAATAACTTTTCTAGTAGGTTAGTGATTTTAGTGGTTTTCCGCATTGTTGGCGTGCTAGGGTGATTCAGATCAACGATCAATGGATGGAGCCGAGGGGAACGTTTTTGAGATCTTGATTGTCATGTGATAATGTTTTGTTCTGATACTGTTGCTTTAAATCTCGGGTACAGAGATAATAGGGGAGGTTGAGAGGGACAGTGTATTTTTGTGTTGAGGGTTGTTAATAAACGTGTGTTCATCAAAGACGTTGCCTTTACGGTCACTTTACATGGTGTCAGAAGTGACAAAATGGCGAAGTTTAATCCACCATCAAGTTTTTCCTAAGATAAACTGACGGAGTGGACTGATTGGAGAAAGATTCAAGCGCTTCTGTACTGCTACGAAGTTAGACAAGGAGGACGGAGAAGTGCAAGTGAGTTGTCTCATTTGGAGAACATTTATAAGTCGTTTGTATTCGCAAGTGAGGAACACAGAAATGACTTTGTGAAATCAATGAAATCGTCCTGGGAAAGTTTAACGAGTTAACGATTTTCTGAGGAAAACGTCATTCACGAACGCGCATGCTTTCATCAACGAGTGCAACAACCCGGAGAAAGAGCAGAGGCGTTCATCAGAGCACTGTATGAGTTGTCTGAGCACTGTGAATTCGGCGCCATGAGAAACAAAACATGCATCGTGGTCGGAATTGTGGATAAATATCTCTTTTGGAGACTGCAGTTGATCACGGATCTCATACTAGCACAAACAATTCAGACTCTTCGCCAGTCGGAGGAGGTAGCCACACAAGTCAGTATGCAAAGCGAAATGGTGAGCGCGGTCAGAGCAGTTGTCAGCACAGGTAAGCCACCTGTGAGGAGACAGCGCAAGCTAAGAGACAAAGTCTGAACCGACAGTCATGTAAAGTGCGGCTAGAAAAAAGGTAAAGAAAAGTAAATGTCACAAATGCCATAAAATTGGACAGTGGGCCAGAGTATTCTACAATAACAATAACAAGTCAGTGAGAGAGGTAACAGAATGTCTTCAGCAGCCTTCATACTGGGTCAGCAGCCATCTGGGTTCAGTTTACAATGCAAATGGACTAGAGGAGCAGTGGATGGTACAACTGCTGATAGAGGAAACCCTTATAAAATTCAAAATTGATACAGGGGCTGACTTGAACATAGTGGCAGAAGAGACTTTTAGCAAACTAGTTCCAGCAAAGAGACTAGAGACAGCCAATGTTACACTGGCCAGCCCTGGAGGTAAGAAAACCTGTCTGAGTTAGTTTCGAGCCACAGCAGGGTACAAAGGACAGTAATACCCATTCTCTGCCTATGTGGTCTGCAGATATAATGTCAATAACCTGCTGAGTTGGTCTCTATCAGCTGACATGAACCTTGTAATGAGAGTGGAGGAGACAAATAGATTGGCCACTGAACACAATGATGCGTTTGGGGAGCATGGCACACTCAAAACCGACCCTGTCATAATTCGGGTAAAAGACTCAGCAGTGCCTTGTGCAGTACACATTGCGAGGTGTGTTACAATACCAATGCTGCAAAAAGTGAAAGAGGAGTTGGAGAGGATGGAGGAAAATGGAGTCAGAGCAGCTGAAACAACCAACAGAATGGTGTGCTCCAATTGTTCCCTCTCTGAAGAAAAATGGCAAAGCATGCATTTGTGTGGATCTAAAAAGATTAAATGAAGCCGTAAAAAGAGAACATTTTGTGCTACCTACTGCAGAAGAGATTGTTGCAAAACTGAGTGGTGCAAAATTTTTCTCCTCCTTAGATGCAGCCACTGGATTCTGGCAGATCCCTCTCCTTCCAGATAGCTGGAGACTTACCACCTTTATTACGCCGTTCGGGAGATATTGTTTCAGGAGGCTTCCCTTTGGGATCTCAAGCGCTCCAGAGATCTTGCAGAGGAAAATGCAGCAGATGCTTCAAGGGCTGGACGGGGTAGAGGTCTTTATGGATGACATACTTGTCTACGGGTCTTCCCTGGAACAACACGACTGACGGTTGGAACATGTTCTGCAGAGAGTGGAGTCTACGGGGCTGAAGTTGAATCCTGAGAAATGCACATACAGACAAAGCCAACTTCGTTTCCTGGGTCACTTCATTAACGAGACGGGGGTACGGCCAGATCCAGAGAAGGTGGATGCCATCAGACAGCTGCCATCACCAAAGAATGTGCAGGAATTAAAAAGTGTCCTAGGCATGGTAAATTACCTTGGGAGGTTCATTCCCAACCTCTCAACCATCAGGGGGGGTGCTCTTGCAGCTACACAAGGAAGGTTAGAAGCCAGTAGCATACTGTTCCAGATGCCTTACTGATGCGGAAACTCTATATGCACAGATTGAGAAGGAGTGTTTGGCTAGTGTGTGAGCATGAGAGCAGTTTGAAAAATATCTGTGTGGCTTAGATGAGTTTAAACTAGTGACAGATCATAAACCACTTGTTCCCCTCATTAACAACAGGAGTCTTGACAACGTTCCAGTTTGGTGCCAAAGAACAGGCTGTACAAACAACAAAACAAAAGGGAAAGTAGACATTCAGCCTACACATTCTGACAAAACAGAGACTGTGCCAACCCAAGCAGACAGGGAAACATTTTCTACTTCTAGGCCTGGACTGATACTTACTAGGTCTGGAAGAGTCATTAAACCTATTGCACGACTTGACCTATAAAGAAGTAGGAAGCTTTATGCTCAGGAACTAGTTACACTGGGCAATGGAGAAGTTTTAGAAGATTTAACTGTTCTGTTCATTAGAACAGTAAGAGTTACTCTAAGGATTTGATTTATGTTCGTAATCTGAAAGCATGCTGTTTGCCTTGCTTGATAAGGTTTACTGTGAAGGATTTCGGGAAAAAATGGGGAGATGTCATGTGATAATGTTTTGTTCTGATACCGTTACTTAAAATCGCAGGTACAGAGATCATAGGAGAAGTTGAGAGGGACACTGTATTGTGTGTTGCGGGTTGTTAATAAATGTTTGTTCATCAAAGACGTTACCTTACGGTCCAAACTAGCTTAGCATGCTATTACTTAGGGAATGCATAAAAAATTACTCTTTGTGAGTCTATTGAAGAATGACTGCATTAAGGTAAGTGATCTATGGGGTAGCCTCTGACTAAGACCTGGACTAGCCCAGATGTGACGCGAGTCTCTAAGCAACCCAGACTCCTAACAAACGATAAGTCGAAACTAGGAAGTATTATAGTTAATGATCCAAATTTAATGATAATTAGAGGGATCAGCAGTTACATTTAAATAAATATAACTTAAATCACGAAAGATTGGAGTCAGATAAAATTATGTGAAGGGTCAGAATTAAAATTGGAATAGCAAAATAATAATTAATAAATATGAGTGATTTTTAAAGAGGTGCAAGGAAAAGACTGAACGCGCATTAACCTTCGACCAGGGCCTCTGGATTCCGTTCTTCAGGAAAGGAGGGACCCTTACATTATTAAAACCAATACGCTCACCTGTCAAAAGACTCTGATTTCTAGACCTGAGCGGAACAGACCACAGAGAAGTCTCCTGTGACCTGTCTTGTCAGTATGATTAAATTCTTATGAAAGATAGGACAGACTCGACTTGCTTTACCTAACCTTAGGATAAACAAAATAAGGTAGAAAGTGCAGGGCATTTGAGCACCATAAAACAATACATAAGTGAAGGTTAAAAAAGGTCAGCAAATATGGAATTTAAGTCAAAGACTTTATGGAAATGAAGTCATCAACTGCATTCACTCTTTCCTCTATTCCTTTCATTTAATATAGATTGCGGAAAGACTAAAAACAAAAATATGATCTGGTTATGATTGCTATCGAGGTGTGTCTCTTAACTCCAAATATGGCATAACTGTCTATTTTCTAAAAATAAACATTAACTATAACGCATTTCATAAAATACAACTAATGGCCAGATTTCCGAGAGGTAATGCGTTAAACTGCTGTAATTTCCTCAACCACTGAAAAGAATGGACTTTAGTGCTAGAACTGGTTGTTTGGAACTATTGGCTGCTTTATGCCACTTTACTTCGCATTCCTCTGTTTCAATGGAAGCCTGTTGGGAGTTTCACAACTTTGTTTCTAAATGGCTGTAATTAATTTTTTCTGCATCCCAGGCAAGTTTTTGAGCCCGTGGGTCACGTCTTCAAGCCAAGACCGTTTCAGGCAAGTCAAGACAAACTGCCAGAGCACAAGGAAATTGTGGTAGCAGTTTGCAAAGAAATCAGCGAACCTTCATACCTTTCTCTATTCACACCATGTCTTTTGTCTGTTTTTTATGTTTTTAAAATGTAGTTGTTCACATGTTGCGTACGAAGAGAAACGCGGCTCATGGTGTCATATCCAGCCCCCGTCCATTTTCGCAGCTGTATACAACAAATAGCTGCATACCCAAACTACAGTATGACCGTACCTTAAAGCAGCAAAATTTTAACTTTTAATGAGCGCTTCAGTCAGGCGCGGGCTTTACTGTTTACAGTCACTTCATAGGGATGAAGAACACAGAATAAAGACTTTGGGTGTTTTCCTCTCAGTAGATCTGGAAGAGTTGGACTACAGCTCTCTAATAAAATTGTTTCATTTTGTAATTGTGTTGCGTTTTTTGTGTATTTTCATATGACATAGAAAACACCTTTTGTGGCCCATGGCCCATAAGTTAGACAATAAATGACAAGTAAAGGTAAAAATGTTGCAGAAATTGTATATATTTTAAGGGTTTTTAAAGTGAACAGCCTTAACATAAAGACCTATTTTGTAAACGAGCTGGCAGTAACACAAAGAATGTTAAATGTTATCATTAACAGTTCAATATTGCAGTTGCAAACAAGGTAATTTATATGACAACCAAAAACAACCAAAATAGTCAAATTAATGCAATATTCATTAGGATCTGTATAGTCAGTGTGTCAGTTTTGTCGGTCTGCAGATCTCCAAGCTCCTGATGATTCGGGTACATTTTTTTTCTTTTTTATTAATGCAAGACAAAATACAAGAATATTAAAGAATTATTGACTGGGAGGGAGGTCAAGCGGAGGCAGAACTGAGGCACAATGGAGTGCCAGGTCAATGTAGAAGGGAAGCCATAGTGAAAGCCTTCCAGGGCAGAGCAGGCAAGTCCAAAATCCTCCATGGTTGAACAGACAAAGCAGAAACGCACCAGAAAGTTATAGGTTGTAGAAAACTTATTACAGGTTAAATTTTTGCAATACCTACTTTACCACACAGCGTACAGTACACACATGCATGAAAAAAAAAACTACTGTATTTCATGAAAAAAAAACTAATTTTCTGAAGGTTGTAGTATGAACAGTTTGCCAGACCAAAACTGCAATAAGAACAACAGTAAAAACAACCAAGAAAAAGCAGGCAGGATGACAGATTAACATGGCATCAATGAACATCATACTCACCAACATTTATGGGTTTGCCTGAACAAGTAGGCAAGGACCGTAGACAAAGACAAACTTTTTTTTTTGACAAATTGAACCCAATAATTTGTGTTTCTGGTTTCAGGGCCTCGACTTAATATTAAAGCTCAACCATCTGACTGCTCCACCCAAGCTCCATTCACACTTGCTAGTGTGTATTGCAGTGTTTCCCAGTTTTTTTTAAAACTTCCCACAGATTTAGTTTTCCAAGTCTTGTGTCAAGACTTGTTTTTGCATTAATTAGCATACAAATGACGTCCTTACACTCAATTTGCATTTAGACAAGCTTGGGCACTTACAGCTATGAACTGTAGCATACTGTAATATGACTGAATGCCCAATAAAGCTGTTCGTTATATTTTCGGCTGTCATAACAAGTCTAAATACTAAACAGGACCCATTAATACCACACAGGAATCACTTTGTGTTTTATTCAGTGATCAGGGAAAAACTGGAGGAACTAGTAAACGTTATCATTATTTGATCCAAAAAAAAAAAAAAAAAAAAAAAAAAAAAAAAAAAAAATGCAGCTTACCCACTTACCTCCATTTGTTTTTTAAAGCAGTCTTGCACAGTTAAAAATGGCGGGTGCACCAAAACTGAAAACATTATTTTATAGTCAAGATGGTAAACAGATTATCTTTTTAACAAGTTGACTTACATGTTTGGATTATTCGGAAATCTGTTATTTAATTTGCCGTAACACCACTGCTCACAAACAACGGCCCAGATAGCACACGTACGTCTGCAAGATGTCCATTAAAGATCTCCTGATCTGGAAAGCATCTGCTGTCTACAAACGACTGGCAGATGTCTTACAGATGTTAGTTTTACATTCACTTTAAATCATAAACATCTTAAACACATCTTATAGACATCTAATTGACATTTCAAAGGAGCCGTCCAATAGACGTCTTGCAGATGTAAATGCAGACATCAAATAGATGTTTCCTAGATTTACGTGTGCTATCAGGGGAGACGCCAGAGTTGCAATTTCAAAAGTATCATACATTATCAACAAAAGCTTTTTGTCAAATGCACGACAGCAACGTTCAAGGGTTTCCTTAAAAATTCTTCAGTTACATTAAACAATGTTAAGGTCACAAAAACGTCTTAATTTTTAAGATGTCTTAAATTTGGGGACAAAAAGACATGAATTGCTATATAGATTAAAATGAGAATTAAACTTCAAAAACTGAAAAACCTCTGTACATTTGTTTGTTGCCCATTTTTATATATAGAATATTATCCTGTTTGATGCTGTAAAGCTGTTTTGTTTGTTTGTTAAAAGCACTAAGCACTTTTATATAAATAAAAGTGACTTGACTTACATTCATTTGACAAATTGCGTCAAATTTATAGAAATGACTAAAAAACCTTAAGGGACTGGATTACATTTATCAGCTGATTTCGGTGGTTTATGATCTACATGGACCCTGCCTCCAGTAGTTCTTTAATCAGACTTAAATTCATTTTTACGAAAAAAAAGTGAAAGCTCACACTCACACTGGTTGTTTTTGTTGTTGTTTTTAATAGCTTTTTCTGTCTTCAGGTCTTTTCTTGTGCCTCAGGTCAGAACACAGCTCATTCCCTTTAATACTGGGGACAAATCAAAATTGATTGTGTATTTAAACCTATTCTGACTACATTTTACACTTGCATTTTATTTTGGAAAGTGATGAACACATAGCATTAATGTATTTTTTATATGCTTATTTATATTACAATTGGCGTAGTATTTAGGGTTAAAATCGGTTACATTTTTCTTTTTAAATTCCAGTGCAAAGAGGCACATTAGAAGCGTTACATGTATGGCTGTTAAATTTGACCTACATAATTGCAGTCATAATAGCTTATTTCTATATTTATGTTTTGCTTTAAGACATTAAGTTTTGCTTCTTTTTTTTTTTAAATGTTGAAATTAAAAAATATTATACTCACCCAGTAGGTATTATTTATATTCATATTGTTGAGGGAAACAGGAAGTTTTTCCGAATTTGTAAGTTCGCCTTGTTTGAGTAGTACCTTGTATTGTGAACACATTTTGTTTGTTTAATACCGATTTATCAAGAAGAGACCAAACAGAATATTGTATTCTTTTATTTGATAAGTATTTATAAGATATACAGTGCACATAGTAATGTATTCACTTTATTAAATAGTAGAAAGACCACCATTGCATATTTAAAAGTATTTTATTGAGAAAAGACATTAAGTATGACATATGTAACATTTAGTTAAAGCATAGCCAGAGATGAAAGAATAGGAATGTTATCGTTGAGTGAGTTCCTGACGCAGAGAAGACAACATCTTAGAAAGACCTTCGTAGAAGAGCAGAACTGTCTTTTTATAGTGAGCTTCTTGAGAGGGAGGTCTCCAGCTGTATGGGACTTTCCCAAATGTGACGACTTGAACCTGTAGCCTATAAAGGAGGGCTGCACTTAGAAGTGAGCCAGAAGTTAAAGTTCCACCTCTGCGACACGTTTCTCCGTTTCCTGACAGCCTCACCACGACGCCTCCGAACGACCGAGCTCGCCGATTACACAACTTTGTTTTTATTTCTAATTTATATTAGTATTTTATTTGTAATTTAACCTATATATAATAAAACTATATCTTATTATAATCAATAAGCTCGGCTGCCAAAAGACAAAGCAGAACAGACCACGGAGAAGTCTTCTGTGACCTGTCTTGTGAGTATGATTAAATGCTTCTGAGAGATAGGACAGACTTATTTGACCTAACCTGAAGATAAACAAAATAAAAGGTAGAAAGTGCGTGAGATTTGAGCACCATAAAACAATAAGTGAAGGTTAAAAAAGGTCAGAAAATATGAAATCTAACCTAATAAAAAACACAAAGACATCAACTGCATTCAGGGAAACTCTCTCTTCTATGCCTTTCATTTAATTTAGATTGCAGAAAGACTAAAAACATCATCTGGTTATGATTGTTATCGAGGTGTGTCTCTTGCTAACTCCAAATATAGCATAACTGCCTAAAATAAACATTAACTATAATGTGTTTCATAAAATACAACTGATGGCCAGATTTCCGAGAGATAACGTGTTAAACTGCTGTAATTTCCTCAACCACTGAAAAGAATGGACTTCAGTGCTGGAACTGGTTGTTTGGAACTATTGGCCACTTTATGACGCTTTACTTCGCATTCCTCTGTTTCAATAGAAGCCTGTGGTAGTGTTGCAACTGTTTCTAAATGGCTCTAATTAATGTTTTTCTACATCCCAGGCAAGTTTTTGAGCCTGTGGGTCACGTCTTTAAGCTGCGACTTGTACAGTTTCAGGCAAGTCAAGACAAACTGCCAGAGCACAAGGAAATTGTGGTAGGAGTTTGCAAAGAAATCAGCAAACCTTCCTACTTTTCTCTATTCACGCTGTGATTTTTGTTTGTTTTGTATGTTTTTAAAATAAAGTTGTTCTACGAAGAGAAACGTGGATCGTGGCGTCATATCCAGCCCCGTCCATATTCGCATCTGTATACAACAAATAGCTGCATACCCAAATTACAATATGACCGTACCTTAAAGCAGCAAAATTTGGATTTTTAATGAGCTCTTTAGTAAATGACAAAAAATTAAATGTTATCATTTATATGACAACCAAAAACAACCAAAATAGTAAAATTAATGCAAGATTCATAAGGATCTGTATAGTCAAGGCGTCAGTTTTGTCGGTCTGCAGTCGGTCTTTAGATCCCCAAGCTGCCGACGATTCAGGTACGTTTGTTTTTTTTTTATTAAATGCAAGACAAAATACAAGAATATAACATAACAAAAGTGAACACAGACACAGGAACACAGACACGATGAGGAACAAACTTCACAATAAGAGAGAGCTCAGGGTGAAGTGTGCACTGAAGTTCATGGGCACTCCAGCTGCTGAACTTAACATAGGGCCCCCACCGAAGAGAGTCTTCCAGACACCCCTAACCAGAAATAGGCTAGAGATTAAGAGGGAGGTGAAGCAGAGGCAGAACTGAGGCACATTGGAAGGCCAGGTTCATGTAAAAGGGGCCTGGCAACTGAGGCATGGGACTATTGTAGTCCTGGAGGATGGACTTGGGCCATGGAGCAAAAGCTGAGCTGGGAGTTACAGCAGCCCAGACAAAGCTGGGACTCTCCAGTGCGGAGCAGGCCGAACCTGGACTTTCCAGGGTGGAGCAGCCATAGCGAAAGCCCTCCAGGGCAGAGAAGTCCAAAATCCTCCATGGTGGAACAGACAATGCAGAAATGCACCAAGGTGGTGCAGGCGGAGCTGGAGCCCACAAGAGCAGTGACAGCAGAGCGGGAGCACACCGTAGTGGTTACAGGGTGGGGCAGGGTTCCAGGACGGAACATGTGGGATTGTAACAGAGAGGTTAACATTGGCCTCTGTTGCCAAGACATTACATTTACAATGGTTTCATTTTGCAAGTTCGCAGGTGACCTTCATAGTTGTGACTGGGCAGAACAAAGACTCATAAATGGCTTCTATAGCCGTGACAGGATGGGATAGAGATGCAGGAACAGCCCCCATAGCTGTGTCAGGACAGGGTGAAAGTTCATAGACGGCCTCCTTAGCTGTAAAGGGACAGGGTGACAGTTCACATATTGCTTCTTTAACAGTGATGGGACAAGGTAAAATCAAGGGCAAGACAAGGACTCGGGGATGGCCTCCATGGCCATGACAGGGCAGGACGAGGCTTTGCAGATGTCCTACAATGGATCTGCGAAACAGGTCGACACCCCTACGGGTTTTGCAGACTCTGGGGATACATCTAGAGGATCTACGGCATAAGCCGACACCTTGAGCGGTCTTGGAGGAGATTTGTGGGCAGATGAGGCCTCTGTAGCAGGCTGGTGGACAGGTGAGGCCTCTAGAGGAAAGTGTGCGGCCCACACTCTCAAGATAGCAACCACCATTACAGGGAGCACAGAGGATAAAGGGACACACTCAGATGTCTTTAAATAAAGATTTGAATTATCAGGTGATTTTGGCCATCAATCTAAGAAGTTATCTGAAGCCACATTGAAGTCCCCTCCAAAGATTAAAAAAAGATTTGGAATACTTGGTTGGTAAACTCAAAACACGTTCTTCCACTTGATCAATTTCTCAAATATTAAAGTTAATACCAATATAATGTGAAATTGTAAGACAAATATACTGGCCATTTGGGTATCAAATATGTTTTCTTTTGCCTTGATATGTGAGTAAAGGGGAGTTGCTTAGAAAAACGTTGTGGTGACATAGGAAACAGAAAGTATTAAGTTGCTATACATGTTGTGCTCTTACACTACCAAGATAACATGTTTGCAAGATCTGAAAAAGCTCTTGATCTGGAAAGCATCTGCTGTTTACAAACATCTGGCAAACGTCTTTCAGATGTCAGTTTTACATGCATTTTAAAAAAAAAGTCGATAGATGTCTTTGACATCTAATAGGAGATGTCCAATAGACGTATATCAGATAAGCACACAACCTAAATAATACGTCTTGCAGATGTAAATGCAAACATGTAATAGAGGTCTCCTACATATGTGTGCTATCAGGATACTGAAATGAAGGAAAATTACTTATAAATTTGAAAAGTAATTAAAATAAAAAAAGCTTTTACTTTTATATTTTTCAGTGTTTGAGAAACTTTTTTTTGCTTTACTGGAAGCAATTTAAAATAATGTTAAGTTATAAACACCACTTCTGTAAGGATGCATTCAAAGGTTGCATGCATAGTGTCCTGCTTGCTTTTCTGAAATGAGACATCCTCTGTGACATACACAGTCATCAAAGGCAGCCTCCAGAGGGCACAGCCTATTACATGTGGAACAGCGACATCCACAGTTTGGTTCCAATGTCTCACGATAAACTCACGATAGCTGTTGTTAAACTCTCTAAAACTACTTGTAACCCTTCTTTTACCCCAAGGGGTTAATTTAATATTTGTCCCAGAAGAATCCTGGATCCCCGGCCATTTAGATGGTGAATTAGGCCGGTATTTTCCTCTTTCCCTTCGTTTAATTTATATAAACTGAGTTTTCAATTTGCCAATATATTAACTTGCCAAATTCAATAAAATACAAATTTACAAAGAGGTAAAGAAAAAAGAATAACAAAGATTTATTGTTTTACATATGCAATAACTCATTTGGAGGACAAAAAAAACAAAAATAATAATCAGACATTATAGAAAAACCAAAACAACCCCTTTCTGTGTTCTGAACCAAAAACCAAAATAAAGTACACGAAAACTCTTTCCGGATCACCCTTGAGAAAACTCAATCAAGTACAGCATGTCAGTATTATATGCACAATAGCTTCTCATATGCAAATCAACTCAAACGTTCGATCGTAAACGTTGGGGCCCAGTTCGTTGGTGCACTTAAAACAAGTGATGAATTCAAGATAATCCTTAACGGAAACAAGGCACTTACGTTCTTCCGATGAGTATTTGTGAAACAATCTTCTGTTCCTCACGCACTCCACGTCCTGTCACGATCCGTCGGGAACACGAGCTGAACGCAACCGATCCACTTCCAGCGATGAAGCACGCAACTCTCCTCAGTCCCTCATGCACCAAGACGTTTGGTTGATTCACAAAGAGAGTTCCAGAGTTTAACTGTCTCTATAGCCGCCAGGCCAACGTAACACACGGCATGTTGAAGTGATGACTCGCGGGATAAAAAAAAAACTCAAATAAAATTAGATACACTTTAAATAATAACACAAAACCAAACAAGAATCGTAATAAAACGCTTTGGGCCTTATATTTTGGTAAATATAACAGTCTCCAAACGAATTACAAACTTTTCCCCGACAACAGGTCTTAACTGAAACGCCACTCACACCATGTGCGATACCTTTTCCTCATTTTTAGCTAATTTGTTACGTTGCTAATGACGTGACTCACGCCACAACGTAACATTAAGCTTAACAGTCATTGGCTGGCTTTAGCATACCTACATTGAACGCACTTTTTTTTATTTGACACAACCCGAACACAACTATGTTTGTTATTTGCTATTTTCCCAAATAAAAAAAATAAAATACATTAATACTCCAAAAAAATCGTATGTCTATTAAGTTTTTTTTTTTTTTTATGTCTGTAAGATGACAAATTTTCAGTTTACATAACCATTATTATGTGATAGGATATCTTGCTTATGATTGTGTCTTGATAAACATTTTTTCTCTCTTTTTTCTGTTTTTGTGTAGGACCGAAAACCAGTATCGATTTACTTCACAATCTCTGGTTAAACAAACCCAGTGCTTTTACCCTGTATTACTGAGTGATTGTTTTAAGCTAACTTGTTAAACAGAGCTAATCCACCATGGCACGGGAACAAGACTACTATGCTATCATGTATGGGCTGGAGGAGCTTGATTTTAAAGGGAAAGCAGTGCCCAGTGATCTTGTACTAATAGGTGAACATGCCTTTCCACTTGTCATGAATCCAAGAGGTCAGGTGCTTATGGCTGCATCTCATTATGGTCAGGGACGTGTGGTGGTGTTTGGACATGAGCATTACCTAGAATGTTTCCCTGGCCTGATGGAAAATGCTCTTAAGTGGCTCATGCCACGTAATGGTGATGCTGCCATTGTAGGGATTCAGAAGAGTTTACGTTCGGTAGCTGAAAACTTAAACCACTTTCCTGTTAAGACAGAGCTAGGAGACTTCCAGAATAGATTTGCTATATATATCACGGATGCTTACAGTGTTGAGAATTGTGCAAAGGATCTGATCGCTTTCATCAAAGCTGGGGGTGGCTTAATCATCGCTGGCCAGGCCTGGCGTTGGGCTGCTGCCCACCCGCAAAGAAACACTATAAGGAACTTCCCAGGAAACAAAGTGTGCAGTGTTGCTGGAATTTACTTCTCTGAACACTGTGGAGAAGTTGGCATCATTCCTGTTCCAAGAAACATCCCTTGTAGTTGGCTTGCTTTATCGTAAGTTCAGCAGACATTCTTAATTTTTTCCAATTCTTTAAGAAACATACATTTCACCAACTGATTTTTAATTGTTTCTTTTCAGTGTAGGCAAGGACTTTAAAGATGACCTAGAGTTCCTGCTAGAAGGTGTGTCTGAGTTTGATGTCCAAGGTGAGGCTATAGCATCTGAGGTGATGGTGCACGGACCATTAGCATTTCCTATTGCAGTCACTCCAGATGGAAAAGCATTCATTGCTGGTGCCTATTACGGGCAAGGTCGAGTAATCCTGGTATCGCATGACGTCTACATGAAAAAGGACTCCCTGTCCACTTTTCTGATCAATGCTATCAAGTGGCTTGAGGAGGGTCGCAAGGGTGTTATCGGGATTGTACCCAAACTAACCGCAGCCCACAAAGTACTGAGCAAATCTGGTTTAGCTTGCCAGTTGACTGGTTTCAGAAAAGATCTAAGCATCTATGTTTGTACTTCATACAGTGATGCCCAGTGTGCAGAGATCCAAGAATTTGTTGCTGAAGGTGGAGGTCTTATGATTGGGGGTCATGCCTGGTATTGGGCCGATACCAACTGCGGGTGCAATGTGATGACTGATTATCCAGGAAATCACATTCTCAATAAGATGGGAATGAGTCTCTTGGGCAGCACCTTGTGTGGAGGGTTATACAAAGCTCCAGAAATTGAGCATAGTTGTAAAGAGGGGTACCACTTTCGTAGCATGCTGCATCGGTTTGCTGAACATGCAAGCCTGGGGCGAGAACTGACTAATCAAGAACAGAGCTGCTTGAAACAGCTGGGCAATGACTGTGCCAGTTACCTTGACATGCGATGCCATGACAGTGCCGACTATACTTCAGTGGTAGGGCTTCTTAGTGACATAGTGAAGAAAGTAGGTGTTCCACAAGTGTGTAGTAACTGCCCTGTTGAAAGTGCCAAAGACCACCTGATGCTCCGCATTGGATCTGAGGTGTACAAGGTGTCACCCGATCCAGATGCCCTTCTTCCATACATCATTAAAGACAGACCTAACTTTCCAACTGTGTCTAATGCAAGAGTTCGGGTTACTGCCAACACTGGAGGTATGAAAGTTTTCCCACTACATATTATTTCTTGTTAAGGTTTCAAAATACTTGAACACTTTAAAATAAACATGTACTCAATTGTTTCAGGTTGTGAAGAATGGTTAAGCACAGGGTTATATCTTGCCCCTGGTATGAAGACATACATAGCAGTACCTCCAGAGATTGTTGGGAAAAACTGGCAGGTGATGAATCAAGTCTACACATTTATCTAATCAAGGAATTGTTGCTGAATGTAGTATACTTGTCCTGATAGAAAAAACTTTATTGCTCATAGGCATGTTAAACTCTTTATGCAGGTGCAGCTTGGTTGCCAAACAGATAATATTGGTGAATTAAAGGTTCTGATACGAGCTCCTGTGGTCCATGAACGATTTCCTTTGAACACAGAAATGGTCCAAATCTGCAATCTATGGGGAGGGCTCATCTACTTAATAGCACCTCCTCAAAGCAAAGTGGATGGGGTGGAAATTGTCGTGCAGGATTCAGTACAGGCTCCATATTTCAAGTCTGGTAAGAATTCTGAATGAGCGTGAATGAGTTTCTGTTCAAAACAATACACTAACTTGTTATGTCCCTTAGGAGAGACCAGTGTAGATGAATGGGTAAACAGGATTCGTCAGGCTCCCGCTCCCTGGGCGGAGCTTGAGTTTGAGAACATCATCATGACACTAGAATCAGAAAATATAAGGAATCTGGACCGCCCCGACGAGGTGGCAAAATTTTGGGACACCATAATGAAAAGCATAGCTAACCTGGCAGCAAGTCCTTCCAAGTTTCCCCGCAAGGAGCGGTTTGTTGCAGATGTTCAGATCTCTAATGGTTGGTGGTATTATCTTTGTTAAAATAAAGAAAGGTCACTATTACAATAGAATCACTTAATTACACTCCCACTGTCCTGGTGATAACACTGTTCCGCCTTCTCCCCTTGCAGGTTTCATGCATGCTGGATATCCCATCATGATGCACTCCACCTCTGCCCCAGATCTAGTAAATGTACAGGAAGCCTATAAAAGTGGTATTTGGGGGCCCATTCACGAGCTGGGCCATAACCAACAGCTTGACGTCTGGGAGTTCCCTCCACACACCACTGAGTGCACTTGCAACCTGTGGTCAGTGTACATACATGAGGAAGTGCTGGGTATAAATAGGTCAAATGCTCATCCAGACATGACTCTAAAAAAACGTCAGACTCGTACCAAGAAGTATTGCAGTGGTGGTAAGGATTTAAAAAGCTGGAGTAAGTGGACCGCACTCGAGACATACATGCAGGTATGAACATATATAACATATTTCATATAATTATCATGAAAAATACAATTATGTAATAACCAAATAACATATTTATACCTATTTTATTCAACATCATATTAAATATTTTTCCAGCTTCAAGAAAAATTTGGCTGGGATGCTTTCAAGAAAGTTTTTACTGCTTACCAAGATATGAAAGGAGTGCCAAATGACAATGCAGGCAAGATGAATCTTTACGCTGAGACCTTCTCCAAGGTGGTCAACCTGAACCTTTGCGCTTTCTTCAAATCGTGGGGTTGGCCCATCCAGCCCAGCACGCACAAGAAAATCTCTCATCTCCCTGAATGGAGTGACCATCCTATGGTCCAGTATGCATAAGAACATCTCAGATAGCTTTTAACATGTAGTGTCGGTTTTAATGTAGCTAATGGGTAAGATTAAGTATAAAATGACATATTCTTAGCTTTAATGTAATGTAATGGAAATTAACGTTTCTTATTTAATTTAATAAGTACGTAAATGGACAATTGATTCATGTCATGTAAAGTTATAAAATAATCAGAGCACTTGCTATTAACTAAAGGTGGCTATAGGCTAGTAGAATAGAATTATTTCTATAAAAGCATGCATTTTATATACAAACCATGTAGTGTACATTTTATAAATACAAAAAACTTCATGCACTGCATTTGGCATGGTATTTTGTAACGGTGTGTAAGAATAAATCATATATATGACTTTAAAGGACTCTGAATGGTTAATAGTTTTGATGTGATTTGAAAATACAAAATTAAGCCCTGTTGCTAATGCTCAAGAGATTTATTAAATTCATGTGAATGCATTGGCCACTGAACAGCTCATTCACCGGTGCATCAGAGAATTACTCAAGGAAGTTGACCATTTCATCTAAGCTGCGTTCTACAACAACTTCTCAGGGGATTTAAGGACACTTTCCTTCAGGAAAACTCATTTTAAACCTATATTTTCTCTAAGTACACAGTACTACCTTCTAACATTAAATGTACAAACATAATAACATCATTTCAGTCCCTAAAAATGTCAGCAGGCATAGTAATCTACTTTATTAGCTGTTTACCTGCATGATGTCTATTGGGGTTTTAAGTGTCCATGGTCACAGTCTGCTGCTGTGTGAGCTCATACCCATCTTCCATTTCACTGGACTATGAGGGATTCACCAACTAGCAAAGCATCATAGTCAGCGAAACAACAATGTAAGGAGCTGAATCAAAAACCTGTAAATGCAATAAGACTAATCTGACAAGGGATATCCAAAGGAATAAAAGGACTTCAAAAGAGAGTAAACAACACCACCCCTCCCTGTTGCTTTTATGACACCCTCCTCACCTCTGCTCTTCCTGCTTTCCCTCCTTCTGCCCAAAAGACTTGGCTTAAAGTTCATTAGGAATAAAGCATTATATGTCATGTGTTTTGTGAACCTATTGTTTTTTTTTATGTTTGGTCTTATTTAAAAGGTTGATTGGCAAATTGGTCTCAATTTCACAGTAATCACTTTTATTATGGAAAAGATTAAGAACTTGGTAGAACTGTGCTTTGTTGAGAAGGAGTGTGTCCTCCTTTTGGGTCTCTGAAAGTGTTCCAGCCAAGTGTGACACTGGAGCATGGGAACCTAAACACCAAAAGGTTTTTACAACAAAATTTGGGATCTCTTTGTCTGGTTAGAGTATATAAGGAAAGTGACAAAAACAACAAGGTGCGATTCTGTAGCCAGATCGGCCCGTAGTGTGGTGTGTGTCCCCATACACCATACTATGTACTTCTAAAGACCAAGTATAATGACCTTTAATGTTTGTGGACTGATTGGAGACAAAGATTCAAGCGCTTCTGTTCTGCTATGAAGTTAGACAAGGAGGACAGAGAAGTGCAACTGAGTTGTCTCATTTACGCCATGGGGAGTGAGGCAGAGAACATTTATAAGTTGTTCGTGTTCGCAAGTGAGGAACAGATAAATTACTTTGAAATCGTCCTGGGAAAGTTTAATTAACGTCATTCACGAATGTGCATGCTTTCATCAACGAGTGCCACAACCCAGAGAAAGAGCAGAGGCATTCATCAGAGCACTGTACGAGTTGTCTGACCACTGTGAATTCGGCACCATGAGAGACGAAACACGCATAGTGGTCAGAATTTTGGATAAAGATCTCTCTCGGACACTGCAGTTGATCACTGATCAGTATGCAAGGCGAAATGGTAAGCGCGGTCAGAGCAGTTGTCAGCACAGGTAAGCCACCTGTGAGGAGACAGCGCAAGCTAAGAGACAAAGTCCAAACCAACAGTCATGTAAAGTGCGGCTAGAAAAAGGTAAAGAAAGGTAAATGTCACAAATGCCATAAAATTGGACAGTGCGCCAGAGTATTCTACAATAACAAGTCAGTGAGAGAGGTAACAGAATGTCTTCAGCAGCCTTCATACTGGGTCAGCAGCCATCTGGGTTCAGTTTACAATGCAAATGGACTAGAGGAGCAGTGGATGGTACAACTGCTGATAGGGGAAACCCTTATAAAATTCAAAATTGATACAGGGGCTGACTTGAACATAGTGGCAGAAGAGACTTTTAGCAAACTAGTTCCAGCAAAGAGACTAGAGCCAGCCAATGTTACACTGGCCAGCCCTGGAGATAAGAAAACCTGTCTGAGTTAGTTTCGTTAACCTGTCTGAGTTAGGGTACAAAGGACAGTCATACCCATTCTCTGCCTATGTGGTCCGTGGATATAATATCAATAACCTGCTGAGTCGGTCTCTATCAGCTGACATGAACTTTGTAATGAGAGTGGAGGAGACAAATAGATTGGCCACTGAACACAATGATGCGTTTGGGGAGCATGGCACACTCAAAACCGACCCTGTCATAATTCGAGTTAAAGACTCAGCAGTGCCTTGTGCAGTACACACTGCGAGGTGTGTTACAATACCAATGCTGCAAAAAGTGAAAGAGGAGTTGGAGAGGATGGAGGAAAATGGAGTCATAGAGCAGGTGAAACAACCAACAGAATGGTGTGCTTCAATTGTTCCATTTCTGAAGAAAAATGGCAAAGCACGCATTTGTGTGGATCTAAAAAGATTAAATGAAGCCGTAAAATGAGAACATTTTGTGCTACCTACTGCAGAAGAGATTGTTGCAAAACTGAGTGGTGCAAAATTTTTCTCCTCCTTAGATGCAGCCAGTGGATTCTGGCAGATTCCTCTCCATCCAGATAGCTGGAGACTTACCACCTTTATTACGCCGTTCGGGAGATATTGTTTCAGGAGGCTTCCCTTCGGGATCTCAAGCGCTCCAGAGATCTTGCAGAGGAAAATGCAGCAGACGCTTCAAGGGCTGGACAAGGTAGAGGTCTTTATGGATGACATACTTGTCTACGGGTCTTTCCTTGTTAGGATAGCCGCTTTGCACACAAACAGGGAGGTAGTGCAGCCTGATTGTGGCAATTCATTCGACGCAGGTAAATGATCTCCGCTGAAACGCCGTACTCCAACACTCGTAAATCGTCTTTGGAGCAGAATAGTCACGCTCGGCTCCGAAGCGAAAAGCTGAATATGTGCTGCACCCTCTGCTCATTTATACCCGCGCTGTGATCAGTGGCAGCTGGATGCGATTAGCGCATGCCAATCTTCAATTCACTCGTTTAGATACACTCGAAGTAGATTGGTCTCTCGAAGCGAGATCCCAATTCGTCGGTCATCCGACGTGACTCGGAGTGACCGACTGAAAGAGAACTGAGGTACTTTGTAAGGCCAGGTCCATGTAGAAGGGGTCTGGCAACTGAGGCATGGGACTATTGTAGTCCTGGAGTATGGACCTGGGCTATGGACCAAAAACAGAGCTGGGAGCTACAGGGAGCCCCATAGCTGTGTCAGGACAGGGTGAAAGTTCATAGACGGCCTGCTTAGCTGTAAAGGGACAGGGTGACAGTTCACAGATTGCTTCTTTAACAGTGATGGGACAAGGTAAAATCAAGGGCAAGACAAGGACTCAGGGATGGCCTCCATGGCCATGACAGGGCAGGTTGAGGCTTTGCAGATGTCCTACAAGGGATCTGCGGAACAGGTCGACACCCCTAGGGGTTCTGCAGACTGATCAATTCTTAATCAATTTTTAATAAATATTAAAGTTAATACCAATAAAATGTGAAATTGCAAGACAAATATAGCGGCCATTTGGGTATCAAGTACATTTTCTTTTGCCTTGATATGTGAGTAAAGGAGAGTTGCCTAGAAAAACATTGTGGTGACATAAGAAACAGAAAGTATTAAGTTGCTATGAAAACACATGTTGTGCTCTTACACTACCAAGATAGCACATGTATGTCTGCAAGATCTGAAAAGGCTCTTGATCTGGAAAGCATCTGCTGTTTACAAACATCTGGCAATGTCTTTCAGATGTCAGTTTTACATACATTCTAAATCATAAAAATTTTAAAGACATTTGATAGATGTCTTTTTGACATCTAATAGGAGATATCCAATAGACGTATATCAGATAAGCACACAACCTAAATAATACGTCTTGCAGATGTAAATGCAAACATGTAATAGACGTTTCCTACATATGTGTGCTGTCAGTACTTAAATCAGTACTTAAATGAAGGAAAATTATTTCTACATTTGAAAAGTAATGAAAAAAAGCTTTTACTTTTATATTTTTCAGTATTTGAGGAGCTCAAGTATATGTACAACAGTAATGTTAGAAAAAAACAAGGAAGATATTAAGAAGATTTTTTTTTTTGGTTTTACTGGAAGCAGTTTAAAATAATGTTAAGTTATAAACACCACTTCTGTAAGGATGCATTCAAAGGTTGCATGCATAGTGTCCTGCTTGTTTTTCTGAAATGAGACATCCTCGGTGACATACACAGCCTGCCTCCAGAGGGTGCAGTCTATTACATGTGGAACAGCTGTTTGGTTCCAATGTCCTCTTCTTTTTTGAAAAACTGACGATACCTGTTGTTAAACTCACTAAAACTACTGTAAACCTGTGATTTTAATACGTTACTACCAGCAGGAAACAAAAAGTTTTGCATTTTCCCAAAACAGTTTCTATGTTGAAAAAGACTTTTAATGATTTGTTTGTGCAGTCTAATAATAAAAATTGCACAGACAAAAGAATCGTACGTCTATTAAGTTTTTGTTTATGTCTGTAAGATGACAAATTTTCAGTTTACATAACCATTATTATGTAATGGGATATCTTGCTTATACATTTTTTTCTCTCTTTTTTGTGTTTTTGTGTAGGACTGAAAACCAGCCGAAATCGATTTGGTTAAACAAACTCAGTGCTTTTACCCTGTATTACTGAGTGATTGTTTTAAGCTAACTTGTTAAACAGAACTAATCCACCATGGCACGAGAACAAGACTACTATGCTATCATGTATGGGCTGGAGGAGCTTGATTTTAAAGGGAAAGCAGTGCCCAGTGATCTTGTACTAATAGGTGAACATGCCTTTCCACTTGTCATGAATCCAAGAGGTCAGGTGCTGATGGCTGCATCTCATTATGGTCAGGGACGTGTGGTGGTGTTTGGACATGAGCATTACCTAGAATGTTTCCCTGGCCTGATGGAAAATGCTCTTAAGTGGCTCATGCCATGTAAGGGTGATGCTGCCATTGTAGGGATTCAGAAGAGTTTATGTTCGGTAGCTGAAAACTTAAACCACTTTCCTGTTAAGACAGAACTAGGAGACTTCCAGAATAGATTTGCTATATATATCACGAATGCTTACAGTGTTGAGAATTGTGCAAAGAATCTGATCGCTTTCATCAAAGCTGGGGGTGGCTTAATCATCGCTGGCCAGGCCTGGCATTGGGCTGCTGCCCACCTGCAAGAAAACACTATAAGGAACTTCCCAGGAAACAAAGTGTGCAGTTTACTTCTCTGAACACTGTGGAGAAGTTGGCATCTTTCCTGTTCCAAGAAACATCCCTTCTAGTTGGCTTGCTTTATCGTAAGTTCAGCAGACATTCTTAATTTTTACCAGTTCTTTAAGAAACATACATTTCACCAACTGATTTTTAATTGTTTCTTTTCAGTATAGGCAAGGACTTCAAAGATGACCTAGAGTTCTTGCTAGAAGGTGTGTCTGAGTTTGATGTCCAAGGTCTGGCTAGAGCATCTGAGGTGATGGTGCACGGACCATTAGCATTTCCTATTGCAGTCACTCCAGATGGAAAAGCATTCATTGCTGGTGCCTATTATGGGCAAGGTCGTGTAATCCTGGTATCGCAAGAAGCCTACATGGAACAGGAATCTCTGTCCACTTTTCTGATCAATGCAATCAAGTGGCTTTACGAGGGTCACAAGGGTGTTATTGGAATTGGACCCAAACTAAAGGCAGTGCACACAGTACTGAGCAAATCTGGTTTAGATTGCCAGTTGACTGCTTTCAGAAAAGATCAAAGCGTCTACGTTCGTGCTTCAGACAGTGATGTCCAGTGTGCAGAGATCCAATAATTTGTTGCTGAAGGTGGAGGTCTTATGATTGGGGGTCAAGCCTGGGGTTGGTCCCGGACCCACTTTGGCCACACTGTGATGACTGATTATCCAGGAAATCACATTCTCAATAAGATGGGATTGAGTCTCTTGGGTGGCACCTTGTGTGGAGGGAAATTGAGCATAGTTGTAAAGAGGGGTACCACTTTCGTAGCATGCTGCATCGTTTTGCTGAACATGCAAGCCTGGAGCGAGAACTGACTAATCAAGAACAGAGCAGCTTGAAACAGCTGGGCAATGACTGTGCCAATTACCTTTGCATGCGATGCCATGACAGTGCCGACTATACTTCAATGGTAGGGCTTCTTAGTGACATAGTAAAGAAAGTAGGTGTTCCACAAGTGTGCAGTAAGTGCCCTGTTAAAAGTGCCAAAGACCACCTAATGCTCCGCATTGGGACTGAGGTGTACAAGGTGTCACCCGATCCTGATTCCCTTCTTCCATACATCATTAAAGACAGACCTAACTTGCCAGTTGTGTCTAATGCAAAAGTTCGGATCACTGCCAACACTGGAGGTACAAACGCTTTTTTTCACTACATATTATTTTTTGTTGACGTTTCAAAATACTTGAACACATTTTAAAATAAGAATGTACTCACTTACTTCAGGTGATAAAGAATGGTTAAGCACAGGGTTATATCTTTCCCCTGGTATGAAGACGTGCATAGTAGTACCTCCAGAGATCGTTGGGAAAAACTGGCAGGTGATGAATCATGTCTACACATCTATCCGATTAAGCAATTGTTACTGCATGCAGTATACTTGTCCTGATAGATATGACTTTATTGCTCATAGGCATGTTATTAACATGAAGGGAAAACTCTTTATGCAGGTGCAGCTTGGTTGCCAAACAGATAATATTGGTGAATTAAAGGTTCTGATACGAGCTCCTGTGGTGCATGAACGATTTCCTTTGAACACAGAAATGGTCCAAATCTGCAATCTATGGGGAGGGCTCATCTACTTAATAGCACCTCCTCAAAGCAAAGTGGATGGGGTGGAAATTGTCGTGCAGGACTCAGTACAGGCTCCATATTTCAAGTCTGGTAAGAATTCTGAATGAGCATAAATGAGTTTCTATCAAAAAAAACTTGTTTTGTCCCTTAGGAGAGACTACTGTAGATGAATGGGTAAACAGGATTTGAGTTTGAGAACATCCTCATGACACTAGAATCAGACTATATAAGGAATCTGGACCGCCCCGACGAGGTGGCTAAACTTTGGGACACCATAATGAAAAGCATAACTGACCTGGTAGCAAGTCCTCCCAAGTTACGCTGCAAGGAGCGCTTTGTTGCAGATGTTCAGATCTCTAAAGGTTGGTGGTATTATTAAATACTCTCAGTATCTTTGTTAGAATATAGACTATTACAACAGAAACACACTATTAATATTAATTACACTCCCACTGTCCTGATGATAACACTG
The DNA here is from genome assembly GCF_018831695.1 of Puntigrus tetrazona. Lineage (NCBI taxonomy): Eukaryota > Metazoa > Chordata > Actinopteri > Cypriniformes > Cyprinidae > Puntigrus > Puntigrus tetrazona. The sequence goes on from NC_056713.1 coordinate 8,846,770, forward strand.
TTCCCCCTTCTCTCCTTGCAGGTTTCATGCATTCTGGATATCCCATCATGATGCACCAGATCTATTAAATGTACAGGAAGCCTATAAAAGAGGTATTTGGGGACCCATTCACGAGCTGGGCCATAACCAACAGCGTGGAGTTTGGGAGTTCTTTCCACACACGACTGAGTGCACTTGCAACCTGTGGTCAGTGTACATACATGAGGAAGTGCTGGGTATAAATAGGTCAAATGCTACCCGAAACATGACTCTGAAAAAACGTCAGGCTCGTACCAAGAAGTATTGCAGTGGTGGTAAGGACCGCACTCGAGACATACATGCAGGTATGACCATAAAATGTAATATTTGTTTATATAATTATTATGAAAAATATAATTATGTAAAAACCAAATGACATATTTATACCTATTTTATCTCACCTTCAACATCACATTAAATATTTTTCCAGCTTCAAGAAAAATTTGGCTGGGATGCTTTCAAGAAAGTTTTTACTGCTTACCGAGACATGAAAGGAGTGCCAAATGACAATGCAGGCAAGATGAATCTATACGCTGAGACCTTCTCCAAGGTGGTCAACCTGAACCTTTGCGCTTTCTTCAAATTGTGGGGTTGGCCCATCCAGCCCAGCACGCACAAGAAAATTTCTTATCTCCCTGAATGGAGTGACCATCCTATGGTCCAGTATGCATAACATCTCAGATAGCTTTTAACATGCAGTGTAAGTTTTAATGTAGCTAATGGGTTAGATTAAGTATAAAATTACATATTATTAACTTTAATGTAATGGAAATTAACATTTATTTTTTCAAGTACGTAGATGGACAGTTGATTGTAGTGTACTTTTTATAAATACAAAAAACTGCATGCTCTGCAATTGGTATGGTATTTTGCAATGGTGTATAAGAATAAATCATATATATTCTTTTTAAAAACTCTAGTTTTGAATCCAAAAGCTGTATCCTATTAAGCTGTTGTGCTAATTTTCAAGAGATTTAATAAATTCATGTGAATGTGTAAGTCTAAGATTTGCATTGGCCACTGAACAGCTCATTCACCGTTGCATCAGAGAATTGCCAAAGAAAGTCGGCCATCTCATCTAAGCTGCGTTCTACAACAACATTCAGCTCTGTATTTAGGGCAGTTGCAGGACCGCTTAAGATGGGGCAGCCATTTTGATCGATGCAGCAGTAAGCATTCCAGATGTACTCTGGGATGTTGACCCTTTTGACATTGTTCTTGATGATCCAGTTGTTAGAGGAAGGAATGGCACCGACCAGCACGTAAGCCTGATCACAGTTGGCACACTTCTGAGGTAATTTAAGGATATTTTTCTTCAGGAAATCTCATTTTAAATCTGTATTTTCTCTAAGTACATGGTACTAACTTCTAACATACTAACATGATAACATGACCTCAGTCCCTAAAAATGTCAGCAGGCATAGTAATCTACTTTATTAGCTGTTTACCTGCATGATGTCCATTAGGATTTTAAGTGTCCATGGTCATGGTCAGCTGCTGTGAGAGCTCATACCCATCTTCCATTTACTGGACCAGGAGGGATTCACCAACTAGCAAAGCATCATAGTCAGCGAAACAACAACATACAAATCTGAATGTTAGGGAAGAGTAGGGGGAAACGCCCTCATACTTTTGTCCCAAAATAACCACAAGATAAAATCAAGATGTATTTGCAGTAGAAGTTTTACCATGACGGTTATGGCTCCTTTTTTCACTGAGCAGTAAGGTTCGGCACAGTGCGGTACGGTATGCTATGATGTTCGTTTCCATTTAATTTTTGCATCACTTTCACAAGGGTACCTAGCACAACATGAGAGTGGAACTAAACTGATTGATTGACAAGAATCTTTATTTTTGTGAGTTTATTTACATTAGCTTATTTACATCACTGTGCACAAACATTTTTCTAATTTAATTCATACAGACAATAGCTACTTTGCATTCTTTTCTGTTCTTGTTCTGACTGGTGAAACGCCACTGCCCAAATCCCCGGTAATTTTACTGTATGTCATGAAGTATAATTTTAAGATTTTTTCGTGTGAGAATGTAGTTGTTTAAAACGCAGAACTCCATGGGATCACTGGGACATCAGTGCTAATGTATTCACCCGAGAGCAGCCTCAAGCTTGGCTAGTTCTTCTGACATTTGCCACTGACTCTGACGTCTCTGTAGTGATGAAACATAATGAAACAAATCATTTTGGGATACTTTATATTTAAGAGGTATTCGTGGTCTCATGCATGTTTTGTTTGTTCTTGGTCATGTTTCTGGTTAAGCACAAAGTTATATTTAACTTTATATATACTTTATATATAATATATACTTCATATCTTATGTGCTGCCCTTGGTATATGTACTGTATATAACTTGAGAGCCAGGTAAACTTTTCCCTAACATCAAGACTCTGAAGACATAAGCTCCTCGTCCACAGGTTTATTGATGTTGTAAGGAAAGGTGAAACTGAAACATACAAAATACATAATCAACCGATATATTCAAAATAAACGAAATGAAATCCCTTTTTTACCTTTTATTGTTGCACGTGTATGAATTAACAAACTTTATCTAAATTCCTAAGTTATATTTATATAAACTTAGAATGTTTGAGAAACAGTACAAAAAACAACCGCAACGACAATTGGCTACGAACCATAAGCTTCATAAAGGTAACACGGCCTTAAAGTAATGCTCAGCAATCGTAGATATAGCTAAAACAGTCAATACATACCCACGATGCTAAAACAGATGCAAGAAGTATGCAAATATAACAGTATAGCTTCAAAAAATGCTACGAAAACTACTCTCTGTGCTGAACACGCTCGCTTCCTCAATCACATGGCACAACTCTTTACTTAGGTTTCGACCTAAGATTCATAAAGGGATCACGACCAAATAAAGAAAGGCATAAAAGAAAGTTTCAGATTAAACAATAAACATGTTAAAGATAACAGAACATCTTATATTTATTTTGAACCTGACCATAATACAGCACTTACTTCATTTGCATTCGTCTTTATTTCCTCTTTAGCCTCTTATACTTTTATAACGGCTTTACATTAAAACTTTATTGTATTACTGTAATGACCCATACCGCTCAGTGAAAATGAGCCAATACACCTGAGAGAAAATGGATTTCACAATAAATTCTATTCAGCAGCAAGAAAAAAAAAGTGTTGTTTTGTAGAACATCACGGTTCTGATATAAGAACAGCAGGACATGTAGATAGGGAGAATGTGTTATTTAATAAAAATATTATTATAATTTCAGAACGAAAGTCTTTGGGGAAAAACACCCCCAGGGGGCAATGGGTAATTACTGTAGTTATTCTGTTCTGAACATTAAGTCTTTTGATTTTCCATCAGATGTATTCTAACTAGTTGGTTGAATAAAATATTAGGATTTTATATTATATTTTATATTTAAATATTACCAAAAGTTAGCATCAGCCAGCAAAATATTTGAAAAAAATGCTATTATACTTCCTCTCCTAGGATCGCCACCTTAACGTGGTGGAGGGGTTTGAGTGCCTGAATGACCCTAGGAGCTAGGTTGTCCAGGGCTATATGCTCCTGGTAGGGTCTCCCAAGGCAAACAGGTCCTAGGTGACAAGCCAGACAAAGAGCGGTCCACCTCACCCCTAATGGAAAACAATAACAATAATGGAGTTGCGACATCGCCCGGTACGGCACAGCCGGGGCCCCGCCATGGAGCCAGGCCTGGGGCTAGGGCCAGCGTGCGAGCGTCTGGTGGCCGGGTCTTGCTCCACGGGACCCAACAGCGGCATGGGGCCATTCTCCTGCGGGCCCACCACCACACGCGGCTTGACAGACGAGAGATCGACAGACGAATCGGTGCAGCTTCTGCAGTAATGCAGTCGCTGTACTGGTCTGTCATGGTGAAGGAGGAACTGAGCCGCAGGGCGAAGCTCTCGATTTACCGGTCGATCTTTGTTCTTACTCTCACCTATGGTCATGAGCTTTGGGTCATGACCGAAAGGATGAGATCCCGGATACAAGCGGCTGAAATGAGTTTCCTCCGTAGGGTGGCTGGGCGCTCCCTTAGAGATAGGGTGAGGAATTCAGTCACTCGGGAGGAGCTCGGAGTAGACCCGCTGCTCCTCCACATCGAGAGAGGCCAGCTGAGGTGGCTCGGGCATCTGTTCCGGATGCCTCCTGGATGGAGGTATTCCAAGCATGTCCCACCAGGAGGAAGCCCCGGGGAAGACCTAAGACACGCTGGAGGGACTATGTCTATCAGCTGGCCTGGGAGCACCTCGGTGTTCCCCCGGAAGAGCTGGAGGAAGTGTCTGGGGAGAGGGAAGTCTGGGTGTCCCTGCTTAGATAAGTGGGCCCCGGATAAGTGGAAGAAGAAGAAGATGATGAAGAAGAAGAAGCTATTATAGTTCATAATTCATAATTATTGATTATATTCTTTTATATCTGAAGATAAACCTGGGGTAAAATACCCCTTGAAACAAATAGAATTTTTGTAAAAGAAAATCTAATTGTAACAGGACGAACAAGAATTGACATGCAGATCCATCTGCAGGTTTTTATTATGAGACATGGTCATAAATACAGGCAGGGTCGAGCACCAGAAGACAGATATGGCAAAGGGAAAGCACAAGAATATTCCAGGAAACATGCAAGGGTCAAAAACAGGACAAAAAAGACAGAGATAATCCAGGCAAACAAGTAATAGTCCAAACAGGGGCAAACACATCTGGCACAAATGGCACATCTTTGACAACCTGTAACTGTAACTGACAATCTTTTGTTTACATAAGCAGCTGTGTAACAGATTTGGTCTGTTACAAACGTGTAACAGTAGCAGACTGCTACTTCTGTTCACTAGTGCTACGTGCAAAAAGATAAAATCTCTGTGATTATTTCTTCTTTGTTATTAGAAAATAAGAACAAAATGTATGCAAATACACATACTGTGCAAATAAAACAAAGAGTGCTTTTTCTCAGGTGAGCAGTAACGTTCAAAAAATATTATATTAAATAAAGCACTATGTTTACATTTTAGTTAAAGCAACCAAGTAACCAAGCAGGTGCTTCGTTTTTTTTTCCTTAAGTCAGTGTGGACCAGCAAATGTTTAGTTACCCACATTTCTCAAATATCTTCTTTTGTGTTCAGCAAAAGAAATAAAAGAATACAAGGACAACATGTGAGTGAGTAAATAATGATAAAAAAAACACAAGCTTGCTCCTTTTCTATGCTATTTTATTTTTTATTTATTATACAATAATAAAAAGAAAAAAAAATGCTACTTGTACAGCTTTACTGATACTTGTCATATCATTGCTGGATTGCGTATCTTTTGTTGGATCTGCTAAATGACTAAATGTAATGTAAATGTAATAATATTTGTGTTTAGTTCTGTGGCTTTAAGAGCTGCACGCATCCGTTTAGCTTTATCAGGCTCGTAGTTCGCATGCTTCATGTAAACATGCAAAAATGTCTCTATCGCACGTGTGCTACAGGGGTAAATCAATTAATCGCACGGGTTTTCCAACATATATGTTGCACTGTACAGTGCTGTCTCTCCTTTACCATTTCATCTGTTTTCACTCCTTGTGACTCTGAATGTTTCCAAATTCAACAACATTTGGATAAGTTGATAAAATAATTAAATTAAGTTGCACATTAACGTACATGTAGTTAAATATTGTTTATTTTTTTCCAGAAAGGGTTATAAGTGACCCATGTGAACAGCACTGGTGTCTGACCTCTACATAACCCAAGAAAGGCCCTAGTTAACAGAAAAAAATGGTGCCCTCCAATTTATGCTCACTGTTTGCATTGTTGATCACACGTCAAAGGTAAATCAAGGACAGCTTTATTTTTAATAGTGAACATGTTTCTAGCTAGATATATCAGAATAGATGACTTAAATTTAGCACATTGCCTATTACTGGGACACGGCTGCAATAAGGGACTAAAGAAAAATGTTTAGAATATAATAAGTAATAATTTAGCAATAATTAGGTAAACAAAAATAGATAAATAAAGGTGGATTTTAGTATTATTTATATACTATTATGGCTTATGTATGGTTAGCTTTTATGTAATGATTTCATTTAAGTTTTATGTTATGCTTTTGCTTTAAGCTTACATTTTGTGTTGACCTTCACAGAATAGAAAGTGTAAGAAAAGTGTAAGAAGCATTGAAAATCCCCATTTCCATTATAAGGGCAATAATTAAGATGTTCCAGTGAGCAAAAAATGTTACGTATCTACCCGGAAGATGACATGTGTCTATATCTTCCTAATGCATGGTGAGAGGGAGAGTTTGAGCGGCCAAAGACTGTCCAAGTATCACAAATGGAGAATTGCAGAAAAAAAGTTGAGTCTTGGGCTGTTGAGTCAGTTGAGTCAAAAGTTGAGTCAGAAAAAGATCAAACAGCCCATAAATCAACACGTGTAGAAAATGAGTGAGGTGAACTAAAGAGTTGAAGTACCAACATGGAGCTGTGAATCTAAAGGGTCTGGAATGTTTCCGAATAAATGAATGAATGGTCTCTGATCTTCTCATGTGTTCTTCAAACTCATCAGGCATCATAGGAGAAAACTCAGAACCGTTGTCTTGGGAAAAGACTGTTGCAATATTTGGGTTCCAATAATTATGGTCAACATGAGCTATGAAGCGTTCATTTCACAAAGATCTCCCTCCACTTTCAATTGCTTTAGCTTTAGGTTAGAATTTGTACAATTTTGAATGAAAGAGCATCATCTTTGGTTAATGCAGATTTTTGCCTTTTGTTTAGCAAAGCAGCAGTGTTTTTGTTTATTAAAAGCCTGATCATATTAGCTTCCATACTGGCATATTAACAAATTCTTGAAATACACTTTGCATCTGAGTCATCATTCCAGAGTTAACCAACACTAGATGGCAGAATAGTGACAGAATTCATGTGCCATTAGAACTCAGCAGGTCTCTGGGCCTCAGATTCCTACAGAATATATAACAAGCTAGAAAAATAAGACCATCTGTAGGAATTGAGTATTTTTTTATTAAGGCTTGTATTCATATTTTCCTCATCCTATACATCTACATATGCACTTAAATTATCTTAATCTATTGATAACTCTACTGAAGTAAATGTAAAAATAAGATATCAATCATGCTGAAACATTAACAGTTAAACAATTCCAAGTGAAAAAAATGTTATAAATAAAGTGTATTGCTGCATGTTATTTAAATAGATGTTTTAAACGGTTAAATCTTACATATTAAAATCACACAAATCGGGCAAATTATCACAGATGCCTTTATGAAATGGTTTCAAAACAAACTCTTTGAGACAATGTACCTTAAAGAAGCCGCATATCTGTGATTTTCAGACCCGTTGCAGAGCAAAGGTGTGGAACGGGCCGAATTCAAACATACTCCATCCACTCTCCTCCTCTGTGTCCTTTAAGTCTATGCATTTCAGATTTATTCATACATTTCCAATATATTTATGCATGAGTTCTCTCCACTCACCCCTCCCTGCCTGCACACCCCATCCCATTACTGTAATCCATCACCCCAGCATCATCCGCCATGCAAGCAGCCCCTGAGTTGCCATGGCAACCACCTCAGGCCCCAGCTCTTTGCAGCCGTGCTCTTATTGGAAGGAAGGCTCAGGCAGTCTGAGGCTGTCTGGTGGATGTGGTAATTGGCTTGGAGTCTCCAATCACTCCCCCCCACCTTCCAAAACACACACACACACACACACACACACACACACAAACTCAAACACATATGCACAAATAATGCAGCAGAACACACAGACATTTTTGATTTAGAAATGAATGTTATGGACAGAATTTAGATTTGAGTGCAAACGGGTTTAAATTTTGTGATTTGCTAAAAGTCAAGCTAGAAAGGAAAAGACAGGCATATTGGAATTCCAGTTGTGTTTGTAAAAGGAAAGTTAGCATTCATATGTGCTTTTTTTCTCTGGACCAAGACTAAATAATTAAAATAGCATGGCATAAAATACACCGATTACTGTTTAGTTAATTGCATTTCTCCACAACAGGCAGGCAGAAGGTGCAAATATCTGTTTTACAATTCACTCTTCCAATTAAAAGCAGAGCTTTACAGTACAGTGTCTGCTAGATTGCATGTCATTTATCAAGATGTAATGTTCTAGTTGTGGGGAGAGAGAGAGAGAGAGAGAGAGAGAGAGAGAATGAGAGAAAGAGCCTTATTTTATCTCACAAACAGTTTTAAAATGGTTGCAGCCAGTCGGTTTTCTAGCACTATAGCGGAGGAATTATACGGTGACCAGTATTAAAGTATTAAAAGTGCTACACCTTTTCAACCTAAGGTCTCAAATGCCGCCAAGGTGTCTATTTTGCAGCGAGATATGTTTCATTTAAACGGCTTTTATGTCCCTCTTAGAATTTACCGGGGCGTTTTTCGCTGCTGTGCCTTTAAGAAATCTAGTTGCACACTCTCTTCACATGTGAAATGAGTAACAGCTCTTTTCTGCACTTTTTCAAGGGCTGTGGGGTTTCTGTTAGGCCTGAGACAAGCTTGAAGCAGCAGCATCATTGAAAAAACCTCTGCCTATTGCTTTGTGAAATATTCATAAATCGGGGCTGCAACCAAGGAGTATTTTTATAGTTAGATAGATAGATAGATTCATCTGTCAGTTATTTATTGTTAATCTGCTAAAAGAAATCTAATAAATGGTATTTAAAATAATCAACAATCATTGCAATTGCATGGATATGAAAAGAAATAGTCAGTGTGTATGTGTGCAGAAAAAAAAATGCAGGGCTTGCCCTCTAACCCTAAAAAGTGCAAAACCATAAAAAGACATCAGAAATTAAATCATTGCTATTTTTCATCTTATTAGTACCTAATAATAAAATGTAACAATTTTTCCCTCAAAACTTGACTTTTATATTTAATTTTAACTTCCCCTAGGATATGTTGCTCCTTTGAGGTTATAATTCACTGACAAAATAGCTATTGTTTATTAGTGCTACATGGTTATAATTCCTGAATAAGTCTCTTTTTTGAAATAAGTTGCGCACTAAAATTGCTATAAAATCAAAGCCATGTCTAACCAAGTTATGTTCCAAATTTGAAGTTGATATCATGAAAATTGTGGTACATATATCAAAAATAAACATTTTTAATGCAGTGTGTGTGTGTGTGTGTGTTTACATCTCGATTTTTAGTAGATGCAAACATTTAGAGACAGATTAAAATATAAGCAAAAGCTGAACAATAGCTTTGTGCACTCCAACATGTAGCCAATAGATCAGCTTTTATCGGAGGGCGCGCGTTCAATAAAATCAAGTGAAGAAGTTTAACAGAGATTACTCTGTTGATACCCTTTAAACAAAATGGAAATTGAGTGCCTACAAGTTTTTTGTGTATAACATAATTTTTATATGTACTTTAACATTAACATGGACACGTAGGCTAAAATATAAGCCATTTATATATAACATTTAGGAGGTACAAAGAAATACCTTTTAGCTTTTACCGCCACGGTGACTGTACAGTTACTGAGAGTGCACTAATCATACGACCTCATCATATTTGTATAATACTTCTATGGTACGTTTGTCCCTTTAGAAGCTTGAAAGCTCCAGTTCCTATTCATTGTAAATGGAGAAAAAATAAGAGTTCCTTATTAGCTCAACTACTTCGTAATTGCTCTAAAAGATCCAAATAACTGATGTAAAACACAACCAAATAAACCCACATATAAAATCTCGCATTTTAGCGCCGCTTCACTGCAAACATCACAGAAGACAAAAAGGGATAATGGTACTTTTTTTTTTTTTTTTATTTCCTGCTTGTCAAAATGGACAGAAACAAAAGAAAGGACATTCTTTAAAATGGATCACTGAGCAGCAGTCATCAGAGCCGCTCAGCTCCACGAGGAGCACCCATTTCAAGTTCAATGAAAACAAATGTACAACTCAGTCCTGAGTCAGAACACGCTTCTTTTCTCCATACGTCTGTTTTATTTTTCTATGGACAGTTACAAGAAAGGAAAACACTCACGCGTCCTCTCGCACAAGAGTATCTTTTGTGTTCGTGTGTCGGGTGGGGGGGACTGCAAGCGAAAATCACAGCACAACAATACACAGGTAGAGAAGACCCTGCAAAATCAGCGAGACAATAAAGACGAAAAGAGCACAGATCTCAACCGAAGCCGGACGGAGAGAGGACGCAGCGGTCCACGTTGAAACGGAAATGTGGTTGCTCACCATTTTAATGATCTGGTTAAGTGCTGTGTACCCATAATGCCACTCATACTCTCACATCACTAAGAATACAATCACATCGTTATGACTCCGCCCCTCATCAATAAAGGCTTGCGGACTAAAACATATTTTGGTACAAACCGATCACGGCCCCTCTTTTAGCTTGACAATCGTTTGAAAATACTACAGAACATAAAGGTTAGTTTCTAACCAAAAATCTCACCAAGGCAGACAAATCATGACGTTTTTTCCCCCTTAACACTTTTAAAAGTAATTTGTGCGCCACTGGAACTGCAAAAAGGATTTCAAAAGACTTTTAGAAGCCCTTCCATCTGCCATTGGTCACACATACAGACAGCTCTGCCTCCAAACTCTTGCTATTGGTTGAGCCAGTGTTGCTATGCTGGGCCACCCAAACAAACATAGCAACGTTTTGAAAACGCCACAGAGCCACAGTGTTTTGGCTTCAGGAACCGAGAGGGAAAGAATCGACACATTACATGTGTATTTATTGTCCGTAATCGATACCAGCACATGCAAAATGTGTCCGTAATTTCATCTCGGGTCTAACTGCTTTGATTTTATTATCAAAACTCTCCAATAGTGCCCTCATCCAATAAAATCACACAGACTGTGCAAAATAGTCCTAAGTACAAAAAAGAACAACGAGGGGTTGGCTGAACAGAGAAGTCGATCTATCAAAATGTGAAATCAAGACTATTTCTACCGAAGACGAAACATTTCTACAGCTCTTTGAAAAAGAATCGAAAAGATTTACATATCTGGCATCAGAGTTGCCAATGGCGTAGCGCTCATTAAAACCATAAACTGGAAAATTATACAAAAATAGAAATAACCCAATAACATGGATTAATATTCCACCGGCAGCGTAGAAAAAGCTGCTTTCACATTTTGATGCATTACAGCACATGGAACATTTCACTTGAGTCTATAACATGGACTGATTCTGGAAAGACAGAGCACTTATCTATTTACAGCAAACGTCTCGCAACTTAAAGCTCAAGGACTCGGTGTAGAGAAAATGGCAGGCAGTCTTTTCAGTTAGGCCACGGATAAGAGGGGACTTTGGGTTCAAAACAGTCACCTCAGCACAATCGCACACACGCACACACATGCTGCCGTCCCCGTAACACTCCTCTGGATTTAGCTTGACATTTTTTCTTCTTTTAAGCAGGCTGCAGTAGCAAGTCTCAGAACACAAAGCAGACTTACAGATAGTAAAGAGCTCATTCTACAAAAGAGGCGCACAATTTTCTTGTCACAAAAAAGGAAAAATGGCCCTCCAAAGAGACCGTGGAAAAAAAAAAAAAACCAAAAAACCCAGAGTCTCCAAAGCTGGTCTTCAGTTTGTCCAGGAAATCAAAATCGATGGCATCTGAAATCGTCAGAATGTCAGAAACCCCTCCCCGTTTTTCGATACGCCCCGCCCCGCTGCAGTCTCCGCCCACTTTCATTCTGCCGTTTACAGGTTCAAAGTTCCACGAGAGTTTTAAAGCGCACATACATACAGACGCAACTTCCCCAGAGAGGGTCACAAACACAAAAACATTATTGCAGATTAAGTGTGCTTTCTTCGATTTTTTGTCCTTAAATGATTTAAAAACGATACTATTACAACATGCAAGCAAGTCATCATAAAAAAAGAGAACAATCGAACATTTAACGCCCTGTTTTTAAAACAAGGACAGACGTTGCCCGATAAATATACACTCTTAGAAACGCACCCTGGCTGAGAGGGAATTTTATGTTGGCTTGTTCAGAATAGGAAGAGAAGGTGGGGGTCATGTTGGAAGTACGGAATAAATCAGCAGATTTTTGAAATCTGCGTCTGCTTTTCTTTTTTTTTTTTTCACACAGAGCAAATTTTACTCTGGCTTGTAGACATGCACCTCAGGCCTTCCTAATAAAGGGATCTATACTTACGAAAACAGCTTGCAGCATTAAGTCTTCCCTAAAAGTGACCGATATTCTGGAATTTTCCGGATTCAATACAAGTTACGTTGATTACCACAGAAGTCATTTCTACTGGTCCCTGTAAAATGTGCAATAATAAAGAGGGGTGGGGGGGTATAATGTGGACGATTTTTTGGTCATTTAAAAGCACAAATGTGAAACTTGCATTATTATAAAACCACTTACACTACTTTTGCAGTTAAAATGTCTGTTAAAACTGTTGTTCTCATCATTTTTATGGTTGTTTTAGGCTGATGTTGTCATGGCAACAAAGTTATAAAATTGGACGTAACTTCACAGAAAAGGTCAGTAAGTGTTTTTCACACAGAAATCATGTTAACACATACTGTTTGTGTCTTCTGGCTGTACTTTATAAAAAAAGTATTTAAATACAGTTTGGTTATTGTAAGTGCCTCACTAGCTACATTGAACGTATTCAAGTAATCCATTTAAAAACGGATTGATGGCTCAATCGGACTGAAAAGCTTTCATGTAAACAACTCCATCAATCCGAATGAAATTTCAATCATATTGAATTGACATTAACGCAGTGGCTTTCTCATACGCAGCAAATGTGCCTCACATACTGTATGTGCTGAATTTTTGCATGGAATATATATATATATATATATATATATATATATATATATATATATATATATATAATGCGCATGTAAACAAATTATGTGATTAAAGCATTTCGGGGTTCATATAAACAGATCTTCCATAATCTGAGGTCAAGCAGAATCAAAATGCAGTGCTTGTGAAGTGCAGAGGTCTGGGTGGGATGGATTCTTCAGTCCTGCTCCCTCAGTGATATGTTACATTTTGTCTTGTTGACGCCTACAACTTCATGTTTTGTTCCGCTCGTGTCCGCTAAAGCCCGCGGTAAGAGGTCGACGCAGATTTTTCAGTCTCGTTTAAGTGTCATAGCCTATTTTTTTCCAATTCCCACACACACAGCGCTCTCAGATCTGAAGTGCCAGACTTTTGTGTTAAGAACTTGTTTCAATCGTCGCAGCAGGAAATAGAATTTACTGTATAGTTTGGCATAAAAAATTAAAAAAACATTGAGAATATCCAACCATGCACCTGTAAATCGTTTCTTTTTTGTTGTTTCTATTCTATAGAAACAACAAAAAAATATATATTTGTATTTCGTCCCTTTCTCTCGCTTTTCCACACACACATATACTGTATATAAATGACTTTAAATGTGATTTTATTTGATTGATAAGAGACGGCGTGTGCGGGACAATGCTTATGTTTACGTAATCTTATTTCCACAACTATAAAAAAAAAAAATCCCAGAATTCAGACTTTTTTGAGTCAGAATTGCGGTACAGATTTGAGTCAGAAATGCGAGTTATAAACTCGAAATTCTGAGAAAAGTTATTTTAACTTGAGATAAAATAATTCTCTTTTATTTTTTAAACAAGATTGCATTGGATCCAGCAGATCCCAACCTCTCCCTCACTCTAACTACGATTTTTTTTTTAAAGAAAACAAGAGACCAGTGTTGCGGTAATCAACATTATTCCACAAAGGCTGTCCATTAACTTGTATCAAACCGGGAATATTCCTTTTAACGCAAACTACGTTAGCGATATATCACCTTTTAAAAAAAAATTGACTGTGATGTGTCGCAAGAACCAAAAGTTGTACCTTCGAGGGATATGAATTATTGAAGAATTCATTCATCTCTACAACAGAAGTCTAATTACAGCTAGAATAAGGCCAAATTGAATGACTAAACACGATCTCATTACGTGCTGGTGTCTGCTCCTGAAGAATATACAGCTAAGAATCAATGGCACGCTGATACCATCGCTCACTAGAGCTAAACCAACCGAAAGCTGTGGTGAGATCACGTGGCACTCGTCTCTTTTGCGGTTGGTGCGTCATGTAATGATGTCACAGAGACTCCTCCCACTGACACGCCCCCCTCAGACTCGTGTAAAATGTCTCCTCAGCGACAAACCGTTTGGCACTACTCGTCTAACCACCGTAATCTGGAGTCAAACAAGAAGAAGACCTCTCTGATCCATGAAGGAAAGAACTCTTTGGAGGGACTGTTGAGGAAAGGTCTGCTCGAGTCCCAACTGACGTACAAAAATGTTAATCGCACCCTACGTTTTCCTTGCAGTCACCGTACAGGCATTGGGCGGATGAAACATGTTCTCTTCTGGTGGATGCTGGGGGAGTCTCTTTGGATCTGTGATGATGGGATAGAGTAGGATGAGACTGCTAGGGTGAAGTAGGGCACGGAGATTAGGTTAGTGTGATGTAGGCGGACGCTTTTTCCTTTAGCTGGCGCAGACACAGATGGCAACTCCAGCTCCCTGCAAAGGAAGAGCCACAAATGTTGTATAATATTGAGGCGTGTAATATTTGGCCATAGTTAGAAATATAAGTACTTGTACACCGCAAAATGTATTGTTTATCAGTATTTTTGTTTTTCTTGTTTGTTTTGAGAATTTTTTGTCTTGCATTTAGACTGTTTTTCTTATCACATTAACAAATACTGTTTTGTTGTTGAATGCACAAACCTCTAAAGATTGGACTCAAAATAAAATATATTATATATATATATATATATATATATATATATATATATATATATATATATATATATATATATATATATATATATATTATTTATTTATTTATTTTTTCAAATATTATTTTATATTATATTATATTTAGGCAAAAACGTTTTTAATTATCATTTATTAGTATTTTTGGTAACAATTTTGTAATAAGGTCCCATTACGTAACATTAGTTAATGCACTGACTAACATTAAGAAACAACGAACAATACATTTGTTACAGTATTTATAATTTTTTTTTTATTAACTGATGTTAATTAATTAAAAAACTAAAAACACTAGATTAGCTAGATGTATGCTTAAAGCATAACAAAAAACATACACAAATTGTATTTGTTAATAAAGCATTTATTGATGTTAATTAATATTATAATAATATTGTCTAAAAAATATTATGTAACTATTATGTATCTATCTTCTGAATATTATATACGTATACTTATGTGTGTGTGTGTGTGCATATATATACTTATTTTTATATTTATACAAATTAATATGAAAATAACTATATACTTAAATATGGTTCTATAATATCTACTGTACATGAACATATTCGAAAAAATAATAATAGGAATACGACTCAATTTCACACATCAATTTCAAACACATTCAAGCACATACCCTCTGGAGGCTCCGACATAGGGGGGCTTAGACAATACATGTGATACCCTCTGTCACAATCATCACAGAATAAAAGCTGATCCTGTAAAAATAATGCAAGTTGATCCTTGTATGCACATGTCCCCAAACGCCAGCGCTGGGGCCCTGGATTAAACAGTTGAGAAACACAACAAAGAGTGCACCGTTTGGTCCGTTTGACTTACATCGTTCTCCGATGTTCCGCACAGGCTGCAGGACTTGCACTCGATGCACTGCCAGCGGTAGGTCCTCACCGCCGCCGTCATGTTGACCGTGAACTGCAGGCACGACGGATGACCTGCAAAGGCCCGAGAAGAAGGTAATATGTTGAGAAAATTAATAAATCCCATTTCCGAGCGGAGCTTACACGGGTACGGTCGCACCTGATCGGCCGCAGTCCGCACAGGAAATTAGATCTTCAGGACAGCCTGTTTTCTTAGAGCCTCCTAGACAGAAGTCGCAGTAGCCGTTCGGGATGACAGAACCATCGGCTGCTTTTTTGGCTGCAAAGAGAAGAGAAAAGCGCACACATTTAATTGCAAAAAAAAAGAAGTTAAAAATATGCTATTATAAATTAATATTAGTTGTCGTGGACTAACAATGGATATGTTTTTCAGGTGTATTATACTATTGTTCATCTGTATTTGACGATCGTTCAAACGTAAACCTACGGCACCGTTCAAAAGTTTGCGGTCTGAAAGATTAAATTAAATTTAATAAAAATGTATTATTTTATTTTAACGATGCAATGTATTCAGCAAAAATGCATTAAACTGAACAAACGTTATAGTAAAGACACAAATTATGTTGCATGTCAAAAATATGCTGTTCCTTTAAAATGCATATTTATTAAAAACTGCAAAATATTGTATTTTGTTTTCCACAGATATTAAGCACTATTAAGCACGATCAATCACGATTAATCAAAAATGATTAAATAAATGTAGCCTTTTTTTCCTGTTAGAAATACTGACTACAAACATTCAAACGGCAGTGTAGAATTATTCCAGTGTTGTTCACTGAGAGCTAATTCATTAGCAATAATTTGAACCTTTTTGTCAAGTGTTACGAGAAAGAATGGCGTAATGAATATACATACACATGAGTCTCATGCAATGCGATGGTAAATATAAACAAAGTTGTTTGCCGTTTTGTTATTCGCCCCAAAAAAAATCACATGTCTGACGGCTCAGCAAATAAGTATCATTCATGCAAACGCAAAAAACATTTTAATACCAAAAGCTTTCTTCAAATCCCACCCCTAAATATGAGCAATAGTGCGAGCAGCGCTAACTAGATGTGCTCGTACGAAGCCCGCCGGATCGTGTAGTGCGTTTCTGTCCATATGTTTCCTATCACAGTGTTATATGGGCCTGCTGAAGCCTGCAGTCGGAGCGGAGGGAGGAGGACGGGCTCTCCACTGGGAGAACTGGAGGTCTGTTAAATATTGTCACAGGAAGAGAGGAAACTGCTGTGGAGACAAACAAATACACAGCAGGAGACTGGTGTATATAATTAACAAGCAAGACAAGGACGGCTCTGTGCAGCGCTCGGATCGCCTTGAATTCATGGCTGAACGGTCTGGCTTTCAGCCGGTTGAATTTAGTGCAACAGTGCAACTGCTTTCGCTTGCGTATATATGGTTGAACAAACGTATGTGGCAGTGTAAAACACACACACACACACACACACACGCAGTGATCATGAGCGGGTGATTTGGAGAGCTCTGGCCCTCTCCAGCGAGGTCATTAATCCACTCCATCCTCTAGAGATCCTATCAGTGGGGGAGGGAGCGTGTGTGTGTATTAGACAGAGAGAGAGAGAGAACGGGGGAATCTGGGCTGTTTTCTTCCCTAATCTCTAGAGAGAAGAGAGAGAAAGGACCAGGATAAGATAAGAGACAGAGGAAGTATTAAAAAACCCAGTGCAGATGAAAAAGTGTCCACAGTCCAAACCTCTGCGCGAAATCATACGCAAAATAATAGCGCATGCAAAAGTTGAGCGGGGCCAGGACTTTCTAATTCAAGGTGGCACGGAGACGCACGGCAGAGCTTGTGGTGTGTGTGGATATCAGCAGCAGCGTCGTGCTCGGGAGCTGTCCAGGGTGCTTAAAGACACGTTTCAGCACAGGTCAGGCCTCTGAACAGTGAGAGAAAGAGAGCTGGAGGTACTCAGACTGTCTGCGGTCCACTGTTTCACTGCTATCTGCTTAAAACCCTATCAGAAATTCTCACTTAATGCGTTGTAACACGCGTATAATTCAATAAATACATTCATTTCATTTGTTGTTTCTGATTTTACAAATAAGTCTTTGTATTTGCTCTCGGCGTTGCAAAATGCATGTTAATGCTTTTGTGGAGGGAATCAAAAGAACACCTACAAAGCTGGAAAAATCTTGTTTCAGATTTCATTTCGGAAGCATTTCACTTCTATCAAACTTAATGCATTTGTCAAACAGTATAAGCAGCAGTATTAGAAACAATATAAACAATTCAGATTAGATGTATATCAAATAAGCTCTGGTTACATGTTTTATGATGATAATATATGGACAATTATTATTCTTAAAATTGTTATTGTTGTTATCCACGCCTTGTATAAACATATTATTATCATCATAAAACACAAAGACAGTGACCAGGGTTTGATTTTAAAACATACACCACCCCTACTACTACTACTACTAATAATAATAATAATAGTGCAATTTTATTCAATAATTATTCATTAATTTTATTCATTAATTACTATACTTGTAATAATAATAATAATATTAAGGATAATAATAAAGTACATGTTTTATTGTTATTATTATTATTATTATTATTATTATTATTATATTATTGTTGTTGTTGTGGTTGTTGTTATCCAGGCCAAAAAAATTATTATCATCATAAAACATAAAGACTAGAGACCAGGGCTGGTTTTTAAAACATATAATAATAATAATGTTGTTATCCAAGCCTGATAAAGCAGCAGCAGAATCTGGTTGTCAATCTTGTCTTTGAGTCCTTAATACGGTTACATTCACACACAGTTCAGATTTAAAAGCAGCTGTCGGTTAATGAAGGTCTTGATGAAAGAACTCGAGGCGCGATTAGACTTACGTCGTGTCAGAAAGTGATAAGACTTTCAGTTTTACGTACGCTGCCGATATTACTTCGGTCACTGTCGCTATGGTTACCGGCAAGGAATATGAGTTTGACTCTCGTTGCGCGTTCATACAGACAGATTTCTTACGACCGTAAACTGTGTGAACGAGACGCTTCGAGACTCACACCTGTAAAGAAAACACGGTTGTCAATCCAAAACACAGAACTGAGAACACTATTCTGCAGCTGTGTGAATGTGGCCTAAAAACATTTAATGAGCATTTAATGATTATTATAATAATAATAATCATAATGTTGTGGTTGTTGTTGCTATCCAAGCCTTAAATACAGATTATCATTATCATAAAACATAAAGACATTTGACCAAGGCTTGTTACTACATAAACATATACTACTACTACTACTACTTAAAATACTACTACTAATAATAACAATACAATTATTATTATTATTATAAAAAGTAATCACCATAATCATCATCATCAAATAAACAATTAAATTAAACAGTGTCACAAACTAATTTCTTCCATGAAAACAAAACAGAGGTGTTGGTTTTTTGTTTTTTTTTATAGCCAGTTTTTTTTTAATGTCTAAAAACAGCTCTTAAATAACACTGTGAAGTGCCGCTCTCTCAAATCCAGTGTAAATCTAACACGTCTATGACACTTGAGCACAGCGCTTCAAGAGCCTTTAAAGAAATTCTCTTTCGACAGTTGCTGTTTCCCTGTGAGCTGATCTGAAATCAAGACAGCCAATCAGACGGAAGCTTGGCGTTTTTTGTGTGTAACCAGATGGTCAGTCGATGGTTCTTTGGCCCGAAGCTGAGACTAGCATACAGTGAGCAACCAGTTTACACTTGCCATGCAACTCGCTTTAATATTCAGTGGGTTAAAATAGTAAAAGCTAGTTTAAATAGAGGACGAGAGGCTTGGAATGCAAATTCTAAGGATAATTACTGGACGCTGGGCAGCTCACCGAAAATAAGGAACAAAAGACTCAAAGGTTAGCTCCACATTCACACTTCATAATTAGAGCATAAAAAAACTGGTGAAGGAGTGAAGTGCACTCCAGAAAGAGTGCTACAATCTGTCCTACACCAATATTGGCTGCGGAATATGACATGAGGGTGAATACATAATGACTGCGTTTTCATTTTTGAATATTGAACTATTCCTTTAAAGAATGCAGAAGAATTCATTTTATAGAACATTTGACCTCATTGTTTAATATTTCTAAAATACTATTATGGTTTTTACTAATATTATGAATTAGTTTATACTTTCCATGTTCATTTTAATTAAAATAATTAAATGTATTATTAAAATTAATATTTTATAATAAATTTAATGTCAATTTTGTTTTGTTAATTTGAAGGTATTATTTTTTTAAATGTCTATATGTTTTTAATGGCTCTAATTTTCAATTAAAATTAAACAGTTCAATTTACTAATATAAATACAATTTAAATCTATAAATCTCTCCACTGAGTGATTTTCCACTGTCTACAATAAAAATATTTTATATATATTACAGTATTTAAAATCGCATGTAGAGATGATTAAAATCACTAGCATTTAGTGAAACTTATTTTTCATTTAATACTGATTAATAATAATAATAATAATAATAACTATTATTCCAGTTAATATTACATTTTATTTCTAACCCTGATTGGAATATAGCAAAGATTATTCTTATTATTCTTTAAATAATTTTTTAAAATTATATATATATATATATATATATATATATATATATATATATATATATATATATATATATATATATATATATATATATATAAATAAATAAATGTGTGTGTGTATATATATATATATATATATATATATTTCTATATATATATATATTTCTAAATATATATATATATATATTTCTAACCTATTAAAATTTGTTTTAGTTGGTTTAGGGATGTTAAAAAAAATTGTAGCTTGAATGAAACCTGTTGTTTGTAGACATTAAGATTTTAAAGTGCGTTTTGATTTCTTACAGCTTCGAAAATTCTTACAGAATTAAGAAGTTATGAGAAGAAATCTATTCTTTTGTCCCTCTATCTCAAAGCCGGCTGTGCTCACGAGTCCCTGAGGAGCGCACGCATACACAAACACACATCTCCCTCTGAACAAACCCTCCGCTGCCTCATATGTACTAAACACAAAAACAACATATATGTATAAAATAAAGGCTTGAATAAAAGATCTGAAAGAGCAGAGAGTGAATCAGCAGATTCTGGCACAAGAGCGGGGCTGCCCCGTAGCCTGCCTGACTCCAGCAAAAGCCCATCAATGATTAAAAGCCTGCAGTCGTGTTTAAGGTGTAGTGTTCGAATGTCAGCCACGGGCAATCAATCCTGCTTTCTCCAACATGCAGGCACACTCACGTACACATATTCACACAGAAAAGAAAGATGGGAGGACAGAGAGAAGCAGACAGATGCTCTGTTCCAAAATCCAGCGAGCTGCCTCCATAGGCGGCGTGTTAAGGCATCGTAAGGAGCGATCCCCACGCAAAGAATGTTCCAGAAGGTAGGAAGCTTCATTACCATGCCCTCTTAGATACCTCATTCCTCATTTCAGTCACATGTTTCCTTTGTGGAAAAGGAAATCCCAGAATGAGAGTTCACTTCACAAAACTCAAAACTAGAATGTCGAAAAAATCTGTTATGCAGTATAAAAAATATTTTAATCTATAAATATATATATAGAGTTGTACACTAGTACATAGTTACTGATGTCGGATAGAACAATAGAAAATAGAAATAATAGTAAATGTTTTTTTTAGATCTCAACAGACGATTCATCAAAAATAAATGTATTTCCATATAAACGTTTTTATATAAAATATTTAATTCAATAACAGTAATAATAATCATGATCATCATCATAATAATACTCATTTTGTATTTAAATATACTTATAATTATTATTGTTGTTATTAATAGAATTGTTATACATTTATATATAAGAGTTTGAATTTCATTCAATATGAAAGTTGTATTTAAGTAACATATTTACATATAATTTACAATAATTTATAATAATAATGCAGTATGTTTTATATTGCTAATATAATATGATTATTAAACAGTGAATTTATATATGATTATTAATTAATTCATTCATTCATTCATTTAGGGGCAAAAACTTAAGATGATAAATTCAACATGAAGCTTATATTTTAAATTCAATAAAAATAATAATAAAAACAATAACAACACTTTCCACTCATAAATATGCAGTTATTTTTATTACTATTATTATTTTTATTTTGTTAATATAATATAATTATTTTACACTGTATGTATATATATATATATATATATATATATATATATATATATATATATATATATATATATATATAAACAAATTCTTTCATTCAAAAACAATAACATGTTATTTCCATATACTTTGTTTAAAAATAACAATAATAATAGATTTGTCTCGATAGTTCATTAAATAACTTGTTTAATTAAGGTATTATAAGATGCATTTCATTAGCTAGTATCACGCTAACACCAGACTCTATTGAAGTTGGGGCAAGTCTCTCACGCAGAGCTGCTGCCTATGAAGAGTTTTCCAAATCAGTCACTTTTGAGTTTCCCTGACAGTTAGGAAGCTGCTTTTCTAGAAGACATCTGTCTATGCAGACAGCAGACAGCGAGGCTGCACACTAGGTACTGGAACAAAGCCCTACATTAACACAAAAAAGAAGATGTGAAGAACAGAGAGATGAGTCGAGCCAAAAAGAAAAACATCGATAGATAGTTTTAGAGAAAGACGCAGGAGTTTCTTTGCCATGCCTTCCCACCTCCCCAAATCTTTCCCAATGCAGCATTTGGCCAATTACGAGGAGAATGCAGGCAGAACAGCACACTTCACAGCTTTCAAGTGTGTCTGCAGCCCCATGGGAATCCAAAGACATAGATAGGAAGAGGAATCCTCAAATACCCCCCCTCCCTTATCATTTCTCGCTCTCTCCGCACCCCTCGCCTTCTCCAAATGATCCTATAGTGACACCATTCTATTTTAGCAAGATCACACGTCTCTAATTAGGACACAATCGGCTGGGAGAGAAAGCAGCTCAAAGTAACAGCGCCACGGGAAGTTCTCGCAAAGCACCTGTTGGCACAAAACCGATCCATGGTCACGCGCCCCAAAAAACTTGGGAAAATCAAACTGGAATCGCGCATTTTAGCGGCTTCTCTCGCAGTGATAAAGATGATTCCGCATGCCTGGTCTGACGTGCGCGTCACCGTGACTGAAATAAGGGTTAGGTTAAAGCTTAAGGAGAAAGACAGATGCACATTTAGGAAGTCAAGCAGCGCATGAGTCACTGAAGGAGCGCGATATCACTCTGCACCGTTTTTGATTTGTCCTTCAGTATCTTAACAACATGCACAGATACATAAACGTGACAAAAGAATAGCGTTTCTTTTCTATTTGAAATCTTTCGCCACATTAGAAATGTGTTTGCCATCGGTTTTATCAGTTGAACGAGTCTTCGCTACTTTAGTAGTGTCCACATAGAAATATTAACCGGTAACAGTGATGATTATGATACATTTTTATTGCAAAAAAGCATCTTGCAGTGATTTCTGAAGGAATAAATTACATCCTAAAATGTATGGTATCGCATCCAAAATAAAAGTTACTGTGTGTACTGTGTATATATATAATTTAAGAAAAAGATTGTTTATATATTATATATATATATATATATATATATATATATATATATATATATATATATATATATATATATATATATATATATATATCAGTTATACAAAGTATAAATATATACATGCAAATATTGCACATATTTTCAAAATATATACATAGTATGTATATATAAATACACACAGTCCACACAGATTATTATGTAATTGCAATTAATCACGATTCATCATTTAACAGCACAAAAAAAAATATATGTATTTATAAAAAAATTTATTTCTAATAATACAACAACACTTTCTGGTTCAAATCTTATTGGCCGAGAGCCTTTTCCAGGTGTGCTATATTCTAAATGTACTTTTAAGAGTTTTTTAGGCAAGAACATCAAATATGTAGTTTGTTAATAAAGAGCCATTTGAAAATTTGCTTCAGTGTTTGCTTCAGATGTGAGATGAGAGCGGCTTTATAATTTTTGACTGCATAGCAGTTTTTATGATGGCTGTTGATTTATTATTCAATAAATAATATTGTATATAAAGAAGGAAGTTATTTTTACTTTAAACTTCTGTTTGTAGGATGCAGCCAACAAATGCACTGAGCGGCGCAGATACCCTTAAAGGGATAGTACGACAAAGATATTGCTTTCCTCTGTCATTCAAACCAATGTTTTATTGTGAATATGAGTATGAGTAATCACAATCACTCTCTCATAATATTTCATATAATACGGTGACATTTTCTAATTAGTTACGGAGGATTCAAACTTGAGATCTGAATCCATGTCTGAAGAAAACAGTTTGCACACTTGTGCCGTCGAACTGTTGTATAATCGCAATATCGCACTCATAACCGTGCGATATGGCTGTATATCAGCACTGACGATTGCTTACGGCCAAATCACGGCCGTGCTGAAATACAGCCGTATCTCACTGCTGCTAAATTGTTTTTTGTTGTAATGAAGGTCATATTTACCCAAAATACTCCTTTATCATGCGTCTTGTACTGCGGTAAACCTCATACAATAGCGTCTCCCGAAACGAACTAGCTTTAAAATAGGACATAAGAGGCACCTCATTAAGTTTTGCTGCAGTGTGGATGGATTTTACACAAACAAACGACACATTCCACATACAAACCCCCTCCTGAGCTCGGCTTTATTACTGCTACATCTTTGCCTAATCAGTTTTTGAGGTTGCCCGCATGCTGCACCCCACTTCTTGACCATGACAAATGGGCGGACTTCTGCTTTTAATAACCCCCTTCATCATACTACCACAGACACACACATACGCATGTCCATGTATGCCTACACATAAACAAACAGCATTTTTGTATAATTGGATTAGGAATGCAACCAGACAAGTACCAATCATAAATCCAATATATTGGCCAGGACAATTAATTTGTTGATATTTGGCCATTTTGACATTATTAGCATCGAATGACATATAATGAGTTTTGTTGGTATAAATGAATGTATTCAGCTGATGTTAAAAAATAACTTGGACTTTAGTAAAACCAACTGTGCAAAATTATTTTAAGCAATTGGAAGTATATATATATATATATATATATATATATATATATATATATATATATATATATATATATATATATATATATATTTCCATATATAATATATTATATAATATATATAATATAATTAGTACTGTCAAATGATTAATTGAGATATATACATGATATTAATATAAATATATATATATTTTTTCTATTTTAAAAAATATAAGAATATAAATATATAAATATATATGCACATAATTATTTCCTAAAAATATTTCAATAAATACAAACGCATGCATGCATATATTTAAGAAAAATATGTTATTTATATATTAAATATATTTATATAAAATTATATATTACAAACACATATATTATGTAAACAAAAACTTTGGCTTTAGATGCGATTAATCATAATTAATCATTTTACAGCATTAAATATAACATTTTAGAATATTTTTTTATTTATATTTTGTAAATATTATATTACATTAAAATATTAAATTATTACAATATCATTTAAAACTAGTTTGATCACAGTATGGTGAAATATAATATAACTTATTTTAATATAAAATATTCTTTAAAATAACTGTTTTCTATCTATTTCAGCTCAAAATGTTCATATAAAAGGCATTTTAGTCTTGTATGGGCCTCAATTGTTTGTCCAGTCAGTGGCTGAGTTGCATAACAGACCTTAAACAGAATGACATTGTGAAAGGAGAGGAGGATCAGCTTTTGGTGCATAATAAAACCTGATCTATGGTTGCGGTGCAGTCAGTCTGACATGCACACACACACACACACACACACACACACACACACAAGCCGATGCTGTGAGAAGCATGGTGACACAGAGCTCTAGTATGGAGTATGGAGCAGCAGATACGCTCAGAATATTCTGCAGCTCAAAAACACTGAATTAATGCCATGATCACACCATTCTTGCAGTGTGTTCACAAAAGCAAAACTACTCTGCAGAACAAAAAAGAATAAAATAACACAAACTCCAGCGTAATGAAGCTTCAAGACAACATTCGCAGAAATTGACTCTATATGCGAGTGGGAAAAACACATTCCAGTGAGACTTTTCCACCCTCCAACTTTCATAGAACAGATGGAAACTATAAACATTTGAAAATCAATATTTCCAACTGCTCAACCATGGGATTGTGAATCCAGAACAACTTCATGCAATATATATTATACTTATGATACTCCATGATACACCTGATGCTGAATGACTATATATATATTATGCATGTCCTTTGATGCTTATGCTTATGAAGAATGTGAATGAGAGGTTAGGGGTGGAATAAGCTCTTTTTTGGGAGCATATGCAGAATTTGACTCTGTGCCTCCCATCTGGTTAAACTGAAGAGACTGCTGTGCCATAATAACAACTGCTATGTATATGCGCATGTCATTTTCAAGGTTAGGTCACTTACTAGAAGTAAAAATACTTTCCAGTACACAATACAAAATGTCATGATTTTTTTTATTATATATAAAAAAATAAACAAACAAAAATATAATGAAAAATAATGCATGTGATACATTTTTGTTAATAATATGAATAATAATATATATTAGTGCTGTGAAATTATTAATCGCATTACATGTATGTGTATATAAATTTTTATATATTTTTCTTAAATATATACACATGTTTGTATGTATGTATATATATATATATATATATATATATATATATATATATATATATATATATATATATATATATATAATGAATGTATACATATTATGTAAACAAATCTTTTACATGAGATACAATTGCAAGTAAGCGTTTCCTATATATATATATATATATATATATATATATATATATATATACACACACACACACACGCACACGCACATTAAAATTAATTCATAAATTCATTAAAAGTAAAGTGATTAACTCAACAGAAAATGTATTTTTAGTTTCTGGTGCTAAACTTTTTCATCTCAGCGTGTTTACGCGTACATGTGAGAAAGAAAGTGAAGAAAAGAAAGAGCAAAGAAAATGAGAGAAAGGACGGCGTGGTAAGAGTCTAAATTATCCTAAGGAGGCAGTCTAGCCAAACAGCCCTCGGCCCTCTTCTTAATACAGAATAGCAAATGAGGCAGAACGCAGTATAACTCAACACTACTGTCTGCCCTCATATATATGCCAAATCATAAAGAGAATTCAGCAAGTCTCTCTCTTTCTCTTTCTCTCCATCTCTCTCTCTCTCTCTCATTCTCTGATTTAATGAACCTCCCTCCCCTCCATCCTTAAACCTAGAGAAACTCCAAACTCCACTGCCTCTCTCTCTCTTTCTCTCCTTCCCTGCTCTCGATGTACATATAACAACCTATTCTTTATAGCGGGAGTCTGGCTGGCCAGTCTCCATGGCAACACTATCGCTAGGCAACGGCCAGTGCTCTTCCTGCTTTGTTGCGGAGCAGACAGAAGTGCAGCTGTGGCAGGTACGGCTGAGGCCTAGCGGAGCGTGGAGTGCAGACAGGTAAACTCACACAGACAAGTATACTTTTGAGTCTACTGTATAATTAGACTTTTCGTGAGACATTTTTATGTAATGCATAACCAAAGTATTCATAATGTCACATCATAATGCACATAATAAAGCACTACAGGTTTTCACAAGCAACTGCAAAGGCAGTTTTATAAATTCAAATAGCTGCCTGTTCCAATTTAAAGATTTTAATTCTTTTAAAGACTAAAACTCCTTATTTTCCAAAAATTTTCCTTATTTTTATTTTGAAAAATGTTTGTCTTTATTCAAAATGAAGTAATGTGTGTATATATATATATATATATATATATATATATATATATATATATATATATATATAAACAAAAATATTTACATTTATATGTATATTAATGTAATATTAAATATAGTATACTATGTAATATTAATATATACATGTAAATATTGTCTAAATATATACTGTATGCAGTGTGCCTTTATAGAGTGCACACACACATCTATTATATTCACACACACACACATATATATATATATTTTTTATATATATATATATATATATATATATATATATATATATATATATATATATATATATATATATATTATTGGCATTAATATAAATATATGCATGTAAATAATTTTAGAATATATGCCAATATAGGACAAATGTTTCCAGTCTAATCCCATTTATACAGGCTTAACACAAGTAACACAAGTAAAAATACCCATTTGTTGTAATACAGATAACATGATTTTAAAACGTGTTTGATTATCTAGTATTGTTTAAAGGCTCTTTGAGGCATAATGCTATTCATTATTGCTTTGTTTTAACCAGGATAGCATGATTTTTGCCATCAGTTTATTGCAATTGACTGTTGTGCTGCTGTTGATAAGTTCAGCCTCCTCTCGTTCCCAGGTGTGCTGATATGCCATTATTATTTGTGCCGTGATTCAGCCTCACAATCACGATTCCTCTCGTACAAACAGCATGAGGGAATTCATCTGAAGAAGGGAGTCATTCCGAGCTTTCAGAGCAGTTTGCTTACCAGCCATAATCACCGCAATTGTTCATAAAAAAAGAGTATGTGATTACTCAGGTGCTTGTGTATGTGTTACATGTAGAGGAGAAAAATAAAAGCGGGGAGCGGGGAAGAGAGGGGGAAAAATGAATATAATTTAGGAATGAATGCAGAAAGCAAACAAACAGACAGACAGACAGAAAGACAGATCAAATCTGACCTTCAACGCTATGAAAAAAATCAACCCCCACCACCATACAAAAAAAAAAAAAAAAAAAAAAACCCTGCTACCCTTCCAACTGT
The DNA here is from genome assembly GCF_018831695.1 of Puntigrus tetrazona. Lineage (NCBI taxonomy): Eukaryota > Metazoa > Chordata > Actinopteri > Cypriniformes > Cyprinidae > Puntigrus > Puntigrus tetrazona. The sequence continues at coordinate 8,875,390 of NC_056713.1, forward strand.
CCTCTTGCTGACCGTGTGTCTTCATAAACCTCATAAGCTCTCACTAGTTTATTCGTTCGGAAGAACTCATTTCATTTATTCGGAAAAACATTTCCGCGATCTCTCAAACGATGTGCTTTGCTTAATGATGGTGATGGAAGTCTAATTTGAAAATATTTCTTGAATAAAAAGGCCCAATCTTTTCATCTCATCTTTTCATAAATAAAACGATTATTAGATATTACATATTAGACGAAACTTTAACATTAGATAAAAAGTGTTCAAATATAAGTTTAAGTAAAAGCACCAAAAATGGAAATGAGTAAAAGTGAACTAAAAAAAATCTAATAATTATAAAAAAATAAAAATAACAAAATTAAAAATTTAAATTAAACTAAAATTAAAATGGAAACTGAAGATATAAAAGGCTATTTTAAAGCGATATTATTATATAATTAACACTAAAATTGTATCACCAGTAGATGATTAAACACACTAATTTTTACAGTATAATCTTGGCTAATATTTGCTGTACTTTCATATTAATTTTAAACAGTATACTATGAGTTAAAAGTGAACAGAACCAGGGATGCTGTAGAATCATCTTTTTATTATTATTATTATTATTATTATTACAGTAATCTCTTTTAAATCTCCAGAACGTCCGAGATGCTGAGATACCCAGTACTATGCTGGCTTTTGCTTCCCAGCATGCACTAGGACATAAATAAATGATGTTGTTGAATTTTTAACTATTTGTTGGGCGATCCGACTGTCATCGTATTCTCATAGGTCACTTGTATCGTAACGTTCAGGGTTTATTTTGATTGCCACTGCGTGCAACAGTATTTCTCAAAACCCATTACTTCCCTTTCCGTCCGTGCAAGATTATGATTTCTGTGCTTTAACATTCCATATTGCCAAATATAATATAAACTGCGAGAGTTAAGAGCTAATCATAGTGTCTGGCTTCTTGTCTCTATGTAAAACAATGCAAGGCATTGTATTCTGTAACACAATTACACTGGAAGGGAGAAAATTAATTAAAAGTTAAGAACTTCTCGGCTAAAGGGAATGTTAATTATCATAATGAAAAAGAACACAACTATTTATACTATTATCTCGCATTGCAGTGCGGTTATCTTTTTTTACCACAGTATGTAGGACAGAAAATGCCTCCGATTTTACTTTAAAATTCAGAAAATTAGGGTTCAATCTTTGCAAAATCCTGACGTTTTTTTTTTTTTAAGAGTGTGGGTGCAGAGTGTGTGTGTCTGTGTGTGTGTGTGTGTGTGTGTGTGTGTGTGGGGGAGGATTTTAACTAGAACTCCCAAATCCAATTTTCAGGTGCACATCTAGAGGGTCGACCTCAAATGCAAACAGCGATCCCCCCGCCATCTAGCCCTCTACCCTTTCTCCCTTCACACTGACACCAGACAGCACCCCCAACCACCCCACCCCCGGACCCTGCTGGACAGCCCCCAAAAAAACCCCCTCCGTCCCACCAGCAGCAGCACAACACTATATGAAAAAGAATATGAGCAGGCATGAATTTTAATGCAGTCGCTCATCTCAGCCAAGCAGCCTCACTTCTGCAGTGGAAATAAATAAAGAGGGGGGAAAAAAAAAAAAATACAGAGAACTGATAGATGAATCTTAAATCAAAAGGAGATCGAGCGAAAGGCATAGGCAGAAAGACAAGGGTGATGGGGGAAAGAGAGAGAAAAGGATGGCGAAGGAGTAGAAAGGGGGAAAGACGGAGAGCGAGAATGAGAGGTGAAATCTCATCTCTTGGCTGAATAATCTGTCATTCATCAAACCGATAGAACGGAGGGAGCTAGAACAGCCGTAAAACCAAATAAAGCCAGAGGATGGGAATTTCGGATTTGGTCCGGCTCCAGTTCTCTCCATTTTGAGTTGGACGGCTCTAGCTATCATGCCTACATCTACATCTTTCTCTTTTGGTCTAAATATTGCATGAATAATGCATGGGCCTAGGTTTCATTAAAACCTCTCTTATTAATAATATTGCTCGTGGTGGTGGAGTAGGGGAATATGGGATGTGTGTGTGTGTGTGTGTGTGTGTGTGTGTGTGCGAAATGAGAAAACGTACCATCCTGCAGACGCTCGCGTTTGCGTTCTGTTGGAAAATCCTGTAAAATTGAACCACTAATATTCTGCGCTAACCAGCTTTGGAATCAAAAAGCCAGTGGCGGTAAGAGGTAAACAGAGCGATGGGCAGGCCATTTCAGCCTAGCACTCAGCCAGATAACTCTGGGAGGCAAATGGGCATGATTTCACAAGGACACGGCAATGAGGTCGCTGTTACCTTGTCTTTGTCAGGGGAAAAAAAAAAAAGGATATAGACCGAACACAACAAAGCCATAAACAAGGAGTGGAAGATTGTGATACTGATACATGGCTTCTGCATGATACAGTGCGCACTGCAGTGCAGAAAAGCACTTTCCTAATCAGTATTTTTGTCTTCGTGTACCAGTAAAAATGTCAAAACTAAAAATGTATTAAATAAGGCCAATTTACATGTGCAGAACAAAAAAATCATAATAAATCAAAGAATATATAATGTTTTATATGTAAACTACCACTCAGAAGTTTGGGGTCAATGCTATTTTTATTCTTCTTATTATTTTTATGTAATAAGTTTGTAATAAATACTTTTATTCAGCAAGGACACATTAAACTGAACAAAAGCGATACAATTCTGTTTAAAAAAATATTTCTATTCATCAAAGGATCTTTAAAAAAAATAATGCATTAAATTAAGAAGCACAACTGTTTTCATTGATAATAATAAATGTTTCTTCAGCATCAAATCGGTTTATTAGAATTATTTCGTAAGGGTTATGTGGCACTGTAATTATGCTGAAAATCCAGGAATAAATATTTTAAAATATATTCAAAACAGTTGTTTTAAATGTAAATAATATATATAAAATTGAAATATGTAAAAATAAAAAAATATTTCATAATATTACTGTTTTTACCTTAATTTTTCTTTTTTTACATAAATTTTTACTTTCATGCAGCATCGGGAACATAAGAGACATTTCAGAAATATAAAAACTACCCTTAACTTCTGAACAGTAGTGCATATAAAATATTGTCATAATTATTATTTTGATATTATAACAATTTCATTATAATATTTTTTACATTTTTCAGTATGATTGGTCTAAAATGTTTTAACCAACACCGTGAAATAATTACCATCTGACAAAGTTGTTTTTAATAATAGTAAAATAAGCTGTTTTACTGTGTTCTTGATCAAATAAATTTCAGTTTGGTGACAAAAAAAAAATAAATAAATAAAATAAAATAATTCTTACTAAAACCAAACTTTGAACGGCAGTGTAAATCTCACAGAACTGTGTTAGGCGTATGCTTAAATATTCCCAATGAGGTAAAATAAATAAATAAGTAATTTAGGATAGGCTGTATATGATACATCAGGTTGTTGTCAGGACATTTGTACCGGACAATGACAAAATACTGATTATAATAACTGCAGTGTGGCTCCTCATAGTAATGCATGTGTGAGATGATTAATACCCTTTTCCACCAAAATGGTGCTGGTGCTCAGGGACGTCGCTCAGAATCGTACCACATTTTTACTTCAGAGCCAAATGATGAAATAACTGTTACTGCATAACCAAGTCTTTTTTTTTTCCATACAGATTTTTGGCATATCGCATTCAAATCCATTTCACAGAGGCAAAAAAAAAAACACACACACATTAAATCCAACGTTTTTTAAAAAAAAAAGCATCTCAGTCCAGCGGCTTTCAAATCATTGTTATTTTTGCCATTCTGTGCATGTAACATTATTACATACGAGTCAGCAGTCTGGGACACAGCATATGCATGAACGTGTAAAACATGCCTTGTGACTTTAGCCCCGCGGCGAGACGTGAAGACGTGAACAGAAGTAAAAAGTTCAATTTCTCCGTCGTGCTTTTCCAGCTATTCTTCGTTGCTCTATGAGAAAGTCTCTTGGCATCTCGCTGACTCATTATATCGTAACTCTAGCAGATATGGATATCGACAACAGCGTCTCCACAAACCGATCCGAATTCACCACTGGCGAAAAAATGACAGTACCGGATCCAAATCGGATTTGAGTGCAGTGTGAACACAAGCTTTGCTAAGCAGTCTTTCGCTCGTGGTAATAACCATAATTACAAGATGACAGGTCGCAGATTCTACTGCGTTAACGTCTTCAGGACCAGATGGATAATAATATAGCGGCAAACGGATCCAGGCGTCGTTGTTGATGACAAAATACTTAATAGCGATGTTAATTCACCACAAGAACAAAGAAAGAAGAAAACCGTTGATATTATAGGAGTTCAGTATGAAAAGAATAATAGTAATCAATTCACACATATTTGTAAATAAAATCTTTTTATTTCAGACAGATGGGGAAAATAAAGTGGCTGGAGTAGCTTCGCAGCACAACAAAAGTAGGAGGAAGAGGACAAAACAGGGAGTCAGCTGCTGCATTGCGCACTTCCAGTCAGCTCTGTTGATTAGAATGAACGATCTAGTTCGGTCATGAGTAGTTTTGTAAACTTTAAGTGAACGCCGCCCCTGGTTCCTGGCGATAACGGTGCCTGGTTTAAGACCAGCAGGATTACGAGGCCGAGTCAATTTGGTCCAGGCCAGAAGCACCTTTAATTCATTGGAAATGCGTGGAACAGGGCTAGATTGGACAGCGGCTCCAGCACCAGCACCGGGGTCAGTGGAAAAGGGGTATGAGAGTGGGTGAGTTGTGTTAGAATAGTGGTACTCTGTGGGTTGTGGTATGAGTGTGTAATCCATGGCTGAGGCTGATGCTGGGCTCACGTTTGTGGTTGTTCTTGCGCTGGAAGGGCAGTGTGTGCCGTTCGGAGTCTTCCTCACCCTCTTCGTCTGCCAGGTGTGTGTGAGTGTAATGGTAACTCAAACCTGGACGGTTCTTGTAGCGCTTCCCACAAACTAAACACAAAGGAACACACGAGGAAATAAAGAGAGTTGAGTTGTTTAGGTTGTCGTTTGGTTAATAAAATAAAATAAAATAAAATAAAATAAAATAAACTTTTTTACAATACACTAAACTATAAGAATAAATAGTTAATTTTATTTTAATTCAAGAAATTAAAAGTATTTAAAAATATTATATGTGTATAGTAATAGCTATTACATAGGTGTTGTTGTTGATATTATTATTATTAATTGTAATAATGAAAACTTTTAATTATTAATTTTAGTATTTAAATTATTTTAAATTATAAGTATTATCTTGTATAGTAATACTACTACTTCTACTAATACTACTACTACTACTACTACTACTACTAATAATAATAATAATAATAATAATTAGTAGTAGTAGTAACTTTTGGTTAATTTATTTTCAGATTTTAAGAATGTGAATGTGTGTGTGTGTAAAAGTGATCACTCGACACAATTAAACTTGACGTTAAATATCTCATTATCAGAAGAACTGCATGTTTATATGGCTGTATGGTCCTCTGTTACTTGTTCTTCCATTCCTTTCCCCATGCTGTGTTTAATAATGAATGTAGAATTCTATTCAGTGTTCTTTTGTTTATTTGAGCATGATACTCACTGTCACACACATATGGCTTGTCTCGATCCTCTAGGGATGCTGGTTCCTGTCTCTTTCTCATCCCCCCAACGCCACATGCCTGGACACATCAAAAATCGCATGTAAACACACACAGATTCGTTTACAGTTGGCAAGCAGTCTATTTTACACAGGTGCGGCTAAAGAAGCATTGTTATTCTGGCCTTGCGGAGCCCCCGTCCCACTTCCTCCTTCAAGCTTTAAGCAAATCCTTTACACAGCATTAATTACACCTAGCACACAATTATCGCAGCATCTCTTCCACACACTGCCGGATAACTATGTGGGGTGTGAGAGATCTTAGAGGAAGTAGTGTGCCCCAATTAACAGCACAGAAGGTGAGAGATTCTAGGGACTGAATCGAAGACATTCTGTTTTTTATTCTTGTATTTTTTTTCAGTACTGAATCTCGCATGCATTTCTAAATTACATATTTATTATAGAATTTATATATATATATATATATATATATATATATATATATATATATATATATATATATATATAGTAGTCAAATGGATAGAAAACATTGATCAAAGTTGTCCTAAAAACCAAAATGTGCTCGTCTTGGGAAACTTTCATAACCTTTTTCGATCTACTTCAAATGTATTATATATATTGAGTATTATATATATATATATATATATATATATATATATATATATATATATATACATATATATATATATATATATATATATATATATATACACACACATATATATATATATATATATATATATATATATATATACATATACTGTATATATGACATAAAATACAGTATATATTGTACAAATATTTAGATGTATTTACATATGTATTTATATTCATATAAGTATATTTAATGAATAAAAGCAACATATTTTTCGTAAGCATATATGTGCATGTGTGTGTATTTACATTTGAATTTATATAATGTGCAAATGAATAATTGCCCAGAATGTATTAATTATATAAAACTTAATAATCATGGCCTAGAATATATACAATATTTATGACTATTTCCTCTAGTTTCTGCATAGACAAGTACTGATTTATCATTATCATTACATGCCATCACACATGCCATATTTTTAAATCCACATGCCTTATTTCTCATTTCACTTGTGAACCTTGTATCTGAACAAAAAGTCTTCCTTCTTCAGGCTGTGGTTATTTCATGCCTTGAATGCATTTCTGTACAGAACCACTTACGATTCCTGCCTTTCATGTATGTGGGGTTATAATTACAGATGAACTTCGCCATGTTTTCAGTGTGCTATCACACATCAGGTGTTGTCTTTAAAGTGGTATTAAAGGAGGTTTTTCACGGCTGTTCGGAAGGAGCTGCTTTGAATCAACACAAAGCCAGTGGAACGCAATGATGAAAGCTACACAGGGATCAAACCTGGAGATGTGCTAAACAGCCATAATGGATCAATGGCTGATGAGCTACAATGGCCTGCTTTGTTCAGACAGCAGCCTTGAAGAAACAGGAATCCTAGATTAAACAAAGAACCTGCAGGGCTCTCTGCAAACCTGTGATATATTAATACAAAACCTTGGGTTGCGGGTTTAATTGACAACAAGAGCAGAGTTTCTCAACTGGTCAGCTTCAACCTAAAAACCTTTAACATGTTTGCTTTGACAGCAGGAAACAAAATAATACCGAATGTAAACGATCGAGTGTTTCTGACAATATAATACCGCATAGTTCTGAGAGCGAAATCAATTATCTATTCAAAATCCATTGCATCGAAATTATGATCCAGACCCATGAACTTTTGGCTCGGTACTCGAATGTTGAAATGAGTTTTGAAGCAAACAAGTTGAGTTTTGAGTAATCAGCCTACAATACTGTATGATTCACTCTTGCATTAGTATGATTCATGCTAATTAATTTGTGGCTGCAGAACATGTTATAGTTTCATGTGTTTTACCCGTCCTTTGGTGCGATTCTTGCGTTTGGGAACATCCTCCTCCATCTCATCCATGTCCAGCTCGTGAGGAAAATCACCCACCAGCAGCTTCTGTGACCACAAGGAAAGACCAGCACGTATGAGTCAGATGTTCTGTACGAACAACGCTAGAATGTCAAACAAGCTGGTGCAGGAAAGACGAATGGGAGAATAAAGAACCCTAAGAAAAACCATATGGAAAATATTCTTTATATTAGTTGGTAATGTAATGGTATTAAAGGTGCAACGTATATAGGATTGACACAGAATGGTTAAACTAGGATCTGCAGTCCAAATTCAAAATATTGGAGACAATACACAGGTTTTTTTTACACCTGGCTCCTTCTCCTCAGATTTGAGACAAACTACACACGAGTGCACATGGCAATAAATGAAATTAAATACGCTGAGTTTTCCACTAACTGCATACTGCACCTTTAAGCAATTCGCCCAGGTTTATCCTTTCATAAGCACACACAAAAAAATGTTTTTAAGCATCTAGTTGAAACAGTCTTTTGAACATGTAGATGTTGTTATATAAGATGCAGTGGATAATGCTAATTATATTACGGGGGCCGTTGAATGCTTGAATCTGATTGGCTGACAAACATTCTGAGGCGTAATTATTTTCATGGAAACGCACGGTGAAGGTAGTTCCGGGCAGCTGTTGACCGCATTACAGTTTCGTATCGCCAATTGTTTTGAGTCATTTCAATGGTCCTTACAGCAAAAGATCCAAAACCCACAATGACAACGGCCAAAACAAATAAATATAGTAAACAGTGGAATTAAAAAAGAACTGACTGTGTTCATGTTTCTCGCTCTCTATCTCTCGCGCATATAAAGTTTGCACGCGTTAACATAAGTGTTAATGTTCTTAGCGCTACTCTGATGATTTTATCAGTAACATAACACTACATGACTTCTCACATCAAGCGAGGTAACAACAACACTGCTGTTCAGGAAGAAAAATGTACTTCATGTTTCACTATAACTAGAGACATTGCTGCTGAACACTAGGTACTCTTTCTCTGAACTTAGAAATCTGCTCTCATAACTTAGTTATTAACTGTATCAGCCTGCTATCAACGGCTTAAGCCTCCATTACTGTGTCAATCCTATATATACACCATTACAAACTAATGTTTACTGTGAACTAATATAATTCATAATGTCGTTTTCATTATGATTGTCCTACTCATGATAGATATATAAGTAGATATTATCTGATTGATGTCTTTTGATGACAGTATAAAAAAAAAAAAACTAAAAGATTAGGTATAACAAATTCCATGCCCGGAATTATTGGCATGGTTAAACAATCTGATCATCCCAAATAACGCGTTGTTAACATAAAAGATCCCACTTTATATAACTAATATGTACTTCAAATAATAAATGTAATGTACGCACGCGGGGTTCTGTTTATTAACCGCTTGAGAGCCGGAAATTACATAGAGCCAGGCAGAGTAGAACTGAAAGCACAACTAGATGAATTAGAATGGAAGCCGTATGATTAAACATTTGAAGTTTCACAAAATACTGAATAATTTTTTCATTATTGATTGTACATCATACAAAGGTCTAAATTATCGTACAAATCTGGCAACACTGTGTGAATTATTTTTCTAATAATTCAACGGCCCTTCATCAGTTATTCATTACATGTCATGTATCATTAATGCGTATTGAATGGAAAAGGTTTTAGGGTAAATACCTATGGTTATGAGTTTAATCAAACTATTACACTGCGTCAACGCCAACAAGTAACACGCGAAGCAGTGGCAATGCCATGAATTTAAACCCTGTGTATGTTTTGTTTTTCTCCTAATAAAATCACACCAGCTTGTTCTTCTGAAGTATTTCAGCTTGTTCACCTGGAGTATTATGGGGAATTGTTTTTGTTTAAAATAATGTCATACCAGCTTGTTCTTCGATTTAGCTTGAAACTTATTGAGGCCTAAAGCCCTATTCACACCAAGAACGATAACTATAACTATAAAGATAACGATGTCCACGCCAAACGATATGGTAAGCGCACATGCGTTAAATTTTTCAGCTCATTATGGCAGGATTGGCTGTCAATGTTTGTATTGTTTAGCAGAGAAAATCGTTTCTCTGTGCCTTTGTTATAGTTTGGTGTGGACTCTGCTATTCTTCAATATTTAGAATGATGTCAGCGTTATATTCATAGTTATTATCCTTTGTGCGAACAGGCCTTTAGCTGTTTTACTGAAATGACGTCGCACCAGATTGTTCTATGTTTTCACTTGAAGTCTATCGTGATGTTTGCTGTTTTTGTCCAAAATGGCGTAACACCAGTTTGTTTAACGCGAAGTATATCGAAGCCTTGACTGTGATGATTGCCTAGCAAGTGCACAACTGTAAGCGCACTCAAAATATACGGCTGTGGGAAGTGAACAGCAGTAGCAGGGAGGCGCACAGCTTTTTAACTCCTGCTGGGGCCTGAGGCGAAGCAAGCAGCAGGATCACAGGTCCACTCCCAGGGGACGAAACGCTCTAAAGAGTGACTCTTAATTGAAGTGCTAATTGGTTAACTGTCCACCCCTGGGATAGATGTCATGTTGCGTGCAAAACAGGGAGGGTGGTGACACTAGTGACAGCTCCATCGACTGACAGGCGGGTTCATTAGGATCTATAAGCATTCACACGTCGACGCGGTTAAATGTAAGTACCTGTAAACCCCGAGACGTTGAAAATGTGCAACCGCACTCCGCAAAAATCAATAGACCAACTTTGTCAAACGTACTGACATAGACACATACACAATAACAAAAATACACTCACAAACATACACACTTTGTGGTTAACAAGGAAGTCTGCCAGTGGGGGCGTGTCAGCCCTGCAGGGATTTGTGTTACTGCCAAAAAGAGACACAAGTACTACAGAGAAACCAGAAGGGGAGAGAGAGGAAGGGAGAGGAAGACGGCAAAAAAAGCAGAAAGAAATGCTGAATGGAGTGGTGGGAAGAGCGTTTTGGGTAACCAAAAACAAGACATAGGGACAGTGTCTCAGTGTGTAGTTTAGTGTGTACTTCAGGGCAGTGTGTGTAAAACCTTCTTTATCTAGTTGACTACTGTGTTGTGTTTACAAAACTGGGAGGAAACCACAGTTAAGGAATCTTTCTTACCTGGCATTCACTCATGGGTTCCTCCTCTTTTGTTTCAACCTTCTTATCCAGCAGTTCTCCACTGAGGAGTGACTCCAGAACAGGACCCTCAGGAACACCCCCTTCTTTCTTTAGTGCTGCTTCATAGTCTGGACACACCGCAAACAATTGTCACGCCAAGGCATTTCTAAAACACTAGGTCAGACAGTGTTTCTGTCATTTGTTTAAAATCTTAAAGTAAAGAAAATGTACAGAAATTGCATGTAAAACCATTAACGGTCTCACACAAAACCTATAATTTAATGATAAAGCCATAGCCATAGCAAAGCAATGAAAAAAAACTGTAGTTCTGTTCAAACTGTGTGTTTGCAAGATTATCCTGTCGAAAAAAAAAAAAACAACATATGTTGGTTGGGTATGTTTGAGCTGGTCCTAAGCTAGTCATAAGCAACTAGCTCCTGCTCAGGACCAGCTAATAACCAAATCAGGATCATCTTAAGCCAGCTCTAACCAAATAAGGACCAACTTGAAGCAGCTGCCATGCTTCAAAATGTATCTAACCATGCTGTTTTTTTTCAACAGAGAATATAATACCAAGTGTCCCAAAAAAGGGTCTATTAAAGGGTTACTCCAGCCCAAAATGAAAGCGAAGAAAATACTTTTTGTATGGAAATAAAACAAAAAAGAATTACTTTATTCAATGATTCGACACCTTAACGTCACTGTAGAACCATTTTGGAGAGCATCTGCTGGCATAGCATACACTCTTCGGTGTCAATCATGACGTTTCATAATATTATGTTAACACTAGAACTAATCTGTAACTACCATTTTGACTGTTCATGCTAGACTGAACTGAATGCCATTTTTGTCATATTATATTTAAAATTCCAGGTTTTACAATGTCATATTTTATGATGCCATCACCCTAAAAAAATATATTTTTGGTAATGTATAATTGTGTAAGAGCTAGACCTCGCTTGTTCTCCCGGCAAACAAGAGAGCAAATGGCAACAAATATGAAACCGTGCAGAATATTCTGTTAGATAAAACATGTTGAATTTTGGAAATTATTATATATATTTTTTTAAATACATTTTTACTATACTTTACAGCGCTCTGGAGTTATTGGAAGTGTTTGGATTACATGAATCAGAAACGATTATATATAGCCACCAGTGGAATCATAATGCATCAATAAATGGAAGGCCATTATAATGGCTGTTTTGCGTAGCATTGCAGTAAGCTATTTTTGATTTCATGCAACCAGGCTCTCAGCCTAACATACCTGGAACCATGGCACAATAGTTTTTTTTTTTAACAAAAGGGAATTTCAGCTTAGCACTAGAATATAAAAACCAACTCGAACAAAAGTTGCTAGGCAACAGTGAAAAGTCGCAAAAACTGAAATTATACGCCGTTTGTAATGCAAACAGCCATTTCACCACTTTGGCCATTCAAGGTAGAAATACTGAAAACTCTGTTGTGTTTTGTAATTTTCTAATAAAATAACAACATTAAAACAAAATATACACAAATTTAGGAAAAGTCAGGGTATCATAGCTATATTGGTTGTTTTTTTAGTTCTAGTGTTGAACCAATGATAGCAGATGGACTTTTCTGACCTTGTCTTTTATATTTTTCTGGACCTTGACGGTGAAATTTACTTGGCAGTCAATGGGACAGTCACAAGTCTCCTGGTTTCCGTGCAAAATATGTTAAATTATGTTTAGAGGATGAGCTTTTACGAGTTTGGAACGACATGGGGGTCAGTCACATTTTAATTTTAGGATGGAGTATCCCTTTAAATTGAACTGTTATGCATGTATTTTTTGGTTATCACCTTAATATAACTTCCTAATATCAGAGCACTGTAAAATGTGCATTATTAAGGGTCAAATTTAGTTTTGACATAACAATGCTCAGTTTTGATGAGAATAAAAGACTTATTGCAAAAAAACCACCTTTCTAATTCCAAACTTATTTTGGTCTTTTTAAAAATACAGATCAAGTGAATATCAAAGGTTTCTGGTACTGCAGTTCAAAGATTCAAAGATTTATGTTTGTCTTTCTCAACACCGACTTTCTCTCTCACCGATTTTAAACTCAATGGGTCCGAGACGTGGATCTTCTAAGATGTTTAACCGTCTCTTCTTTCTCCAACAGCGTGCAGGATAAGTATAGAGCTGCCCCGGAGCCACACCTGGGTTAAAAAAAGAACAAGAGCCATTGTTTAAACATCAAAAACTTGACCTCACAACAGAAATCCCCAATATAGTGAGATGTGTATATACTGTACACATAAACACACACCTGGCCCACGATGGGTCTTCTCCATCCATATGTAGCAGTTACTCTGTGCTACGCCTGTTTGGGAGTCAAGAAAGGGCAGGCGCATGGAGCGTTCAGCACAAAGTCGAGCATTATAACTGCGGCAGTGCTCGATGGCCTCACGGTAAAACTCCTCACCAAGACTGGAAACAATTAAAAAAGGGGAATGTCTTTACAAGTATGCTTGATTTCAGCGCTCAAAAAACAATATTTATTATTTAAAGGTCCCATGAAAATGAAATCATTCTTCATCCGTGCGTTTGAAGCCATCTATATGCTAGTGTACACTTAAACATTGACCAAATTCATATTTTAGCACATATGCATTCAAAATTAACCAATTTTTACCCCTACTGGGAAATTAGAGCAAAAAATATCGATGAGTCACGTTGAGCTAAACAAATTTCTTTCCAAGTCACTTCAAGGGGTCTTTAAATTTTCATCCAGCTATGCAGAGAACTCTTTGTACCGTCATGCAGGAGGTGAATACAATTCTTGGCTTGCATCTTAACTGGAAAACATCAATTTAATTTCCAGCTCTGTTAAGGATATACTACATGCGCATTGTAATATACTGTACAGAATTTCACTTAAGGGTAAAGAGCTCAGGTGTTAGGAACCGCTGTTTAAAAACACTGCAGCACGAGAACAGCGGTGTGCATTAATGGTTCATGTGGCAAAAAAAAGAGCGCACTCAACAGTTCTGTCCTCAAGAGTATGTTTGTATGCTCGAAACCGGTCAGGACAAAAGTACCGAACAGTGATTTTATTGCTGAGGCTGCACTCAGCAAACTGCTGTATTTGTAAAACAATTTTAACATCACTCATGAATAAGTCAGTAGCAACTGTTATATATTGCTTTACGTATGAGTAAATTTACATTCAAATTTGAATATATGAAAACATATGACTCAAAGTCTAATGTGATTGTTTACATTTTTGCCGGGGTGGATGGGGGCTGCCTCGTGAAAAAGAAGTGCACTTCATTGAATCATTTACTAAAAGCGCTAGTGTACTTCAAATCTTAAAGGTTATTTAAAATTTTTAATGAACCAAATGCCACTTAAATGAGCTTAAAAAGAGCACACTTTCAAAAAAGTGCTTTGTATATTAATTTAAAAAAAATATTACATTTTTATTAAAGGTTTTGCTTTAAAGTACATTTTAAGATTACCATAAATGGTGTTCAGTACGTTCAGGCAGTACATTTAATCAGAATTCAGTAATTATGAATTTATTATATGTAAAGATATAAGTGGAAGTGAAAAAACAAGTTAAACTAACTGCATTTAATATAAAATTAACTCTAATATATTTCATTTAATTGCAATTAACATCCAATTAAGTGTCTGAAAACATTACATTCAGCTCACATGTGGAGTATATTATTTATTTTCTCCTTCTTTTTCTTCTTCCGCTTCGCTCCAAACACAGAGTTTAGCAATCATTATTTAACAGTGCAAAATGCCAAATGACCAATCAAAAGCAAGTATTTCAGAGTGAGTCATGTAATAATGTTTGGCAATGTCATAAATCAAAGTGTTATTGAATTTAGTCCAGATATTCTTTTGATTCTGCTCTAGTTTATTCAGGATTGACGTTTTTCTGTATTTTTCTCTCCCATTGTTAACACAAGGAAAGATCAAAAGTGCAGAAATAATTGGGAGATGCTTAAAAAGGCCTGACAATACTCTCCTTAACCCTGCTCTCCTGCGGTTGCCTTTTCTTCTGTCCTTCTTTGTGCAAACGCACTGAATAAACTCCCTGTTATGTTATAAGCTATTGTAAAAATGAGCCCCATGGAAGTACCGGTGAGTTTTGGGACACAGTCCCCGGTTTCTGATGCGTCATCGTTTGTTTCATAGTAATCAAAAGCACCGGTCTGCAAACCGGAGTGAGAAATGAAGGAAAATTGCATCATGCAACAATGACCGCATCCCTGAAACAAGTCTGATAACAAATTGACAGAGGCTTGAGGTGATGTTGGTGATGTAAGTGTAAAACCATTGTGATTGGTGAACTCATCCGTTTCTCCTTGCGGGGGAATGATGAAGAGCCCTGTGGCTCAAGACTAACAACGCAGTCAGGCTGAAATAAATAACCCTCATTTCTCCAAACAAAATGGCGGCCAGAGCAAAACAACACATTTTCTACCTAATTTAGTCCGTGTTTGATTTTGGGGGCCACATCCTGGTCAATCTACGCAGGCTGGAATCAATCCTCAACATGTGGGTTGAAAAATCACTAAGTGTGCAGGGGCAGTAAATTACAGTGCATCGAATGTCATATGCTCGGGTCCACCAGAGGGGAAATATTAAGTCCTGTGGTGAAGTGCTGTGGGCTCCATTTAAACACCTCTACACTCAGCAGATACTCAGTCTGTGCTCAATCTCGCACAATAGACCAGGCAATATCTAAAGGTCAGCCAGCGAGTGAAAAACAAAGTTTGGCGTCTCTGTGATTATGTGAGAAATTGTTCTTCAGAGAAAGTCCTTGTCAAATGAGCTTTCGAGACTACCAAGGCTTTCCGATTGGAGTTACTGTGCGATTTTTTTAAAACAGAATACTCTATAATGGGCCTCTCCAACAGGCGAAAAGAGTTGGGCACAAAACTGCGGTTCCCTCAACGACTTCCTGAATCGGTGAGATAAGGTGGCTTCTCTTTATGGCAAAGCTTGTATTCATATCCCATGAGCACAATAAAAAAAACTATCAATTAGATTGTAACATACATAAGGAGCCCTGCACCTAACATCCGAAAGAAAAAAATAATATTGAGATTTATTACCAATATACCAATTCGTTGTTCATTTTAGTCAAATAATTTACCCCTATTGGCTTTGAAACACAAAAGAAGATATTATAAATGAAATAATAGTTTTGGTTAACACTGATTTCCATTTAGTTTTTGACTATACAGCATAAGTCACTTTTCAAAGTCTCTTCTTTTGTACTTGTGAATGTATTTGTCTACCAGCACTTTTCAAAGTCTCTTCTTTTGGATCAAGGAGTTTTATTTACATGAATGATGGCAGAATTTTCCTTCTGATTGGGCTGAAAGTTTTAAATAACCCTCAAAGCGCATTTCTCCAAACAAAATGGCGTGCCAGCAAGCATTATGGAAGGATGATAAATTGATAAATTCTACCTAATTTAGTCCGTGTTTGATGGAGAAGCGCCACATCCTGGTTATAAATCTCCATCCAAAAGCTGGAATGGGGAATTTCACTGATAGCTGGATAAACATTTTATTGATTCAACTTAACTAATAAACACAAAACTCACTAAATATATGGTTTATCTGAGGGCAGTAAATTACAGTGCATAACCACGAATGTCATAATCACACTGGTACAAAGGGTCGCTGGTATCTGTAAGGACAAACGTGTAACAGAACATTAGCAACAACGCTTTTTGGTAAGTCCTGTACACTTTATAGTGCTGTGGGCTCCATTTAAACACCTCTACACTCAGCAGATTGATGTCCAGTCTGTGCTCAATCTAGTTACATTAGACCAGGCAATCTCTAAAGGTCAGCCATCCTAAAGTTTACACCCCTGGATAAAAATTCCAATTACTCAAAGTTTGGCGTCTCTGTGATTATGTGAGAAATTGTTCTTCAGAGAAAGTCCTTGTCAAATGAGCTTTACCATTCTGAGACTACCAAGGCTTTTCGATTGGAGTTACTGTTGCGATTTTTTAAAACAGAATACTCTATAATGGGCCTCTCCAACAGGCGAAAAGAGTTGGGCACAAAACTGCGGTTCCCTCAACGACTTCCTGAATCGGTGAGATAAGGTGGCTTCTCTTTATGGCAAAGCTTGTATTCATATCCCATGAGCACAATAAAAAAAACTATCAATTAGATTGTAACATACATAAGGAGCCCTGCACCTAACATCCGAAAGAAAAAAATAATATTGAGATTTATTACCAATATACCAATTCGTTGTTCATTTTAGTCAAATAATTTACCCCTATTGGCTTTGAAACACAAAAGAAGATATTATAAATGAAATAATAGTTTTGGTTAACACTGATTTCCATTTAGTTTTTTGACTATACAGCATAAGTCGATGTGAACCAAATGTATTTGTCTACCAGCACTTTTCAAAGTCTCTTCTTTTGTATGATGAAGAAGGGAAAAGGAGTTTTGGATTTACATGAATGATGGCAGAATTTTCCTTCTGATTGGTTTGGTGACAAGTTTTCATGTAATTAATTGGTTTAACTTGTCAAACGCATAATGCGTGCTCAACCCTGCCAAAAGGGGTGCTATAGCAAGCATTATGGAAGGATGATAAATTGATAAATTCACACTCAAAACGAGGCAGAAGTTGTGATAAGTCCATGCGCATCTTTCAGTGGAGAACGGTTTTCTGAACAGTTATAAATCTCCATCCAAAAGCCAGAGGGCGCTCTCACGGAGAAACCCATGGGGAATTTCCACAGTGATAGCTGGATAAACATTTTATTGATTCAACTTAACTAATAAACACAAGACTACGACAATATATGGTTTATCTGAGTACATAGTAACTAGATATGTAAACAGTATGTAACCACAGTATGTAAGTTCACACTGGTACAAAGTATTCACATCTCGAATGTGTAACAACACGCTGGTATCTGTAAGGACAAACGTGTAACAGGACATTGGCAACAACGCTTTTTGGTAAAGAAAGTGTTACACTTTATATTAAGTAAACGATTCCTAGAGATTTACTATGGAATTACTCTGATGTTACACGTATAAATTGTGGTTGATGTCCAGTATGTTACACTTCATATCGTGGATAGTTACTGAAGAATTCCAGATCAAACTCCTCTCACTTTACATATCCCTAAAGTTTACACCCCCTGGATAAAAAAATTCCAATTACTCAAATACATATTGCTACAAAATGTAGTTATATAATTCCTGTTACACGGGTACTAAGTGAATTGACAAAAAGTGTTGCTACCAAGGTCCTGTTACACATCTGTACCAACACATACCATTCTGTGGGGTTGTTACATGTGTTACATAGTTACAAAAATATTACAATAGCTTTAGCTAGTAGAACACTGTGGTTACATACTACGTACACATCTAGCTACTATGTAAGTACACAGGATTCAGGGCCACTTAATATAAGGGGGGACCCGTACATTATTCTGCATAAGAAGCCACATCATCTCACCGAAGGATTTATTTTAAACACTCCAATGACTTTGAGTTTGAGTTTGGAGTAAAAACGTATTAGTAAATAGGGTACTTTAACGTGCGATCAGAAGGAGCAGTATTTACTACACAGAGAAGGTACGCAATCCATTTCATAATATTGACATTACTTCCTTATATCGATAATATAATATCGATTTTATTGTCTGTGCCATTTTTACAGAAGCAGTTTTACTGACAAGATGCAAAGACTATCACATACGATTTATCGCCCAGCCCTGACATGCATTAGCAATAATTACTTCTCTTATTGTCAGCTTTTTGATCAGCTACTTTCGTCATGGGGCGACCATTTGAGGAGAATCTTGTTGAGCGTGTAAATTACAGTTACTCAAAACGTCTAAGCATTCGTGACGTCCCAATATTCCTATACTGTGAGCCTGCTGGTGGTTTAAATGTGCAGCCACCTTAGCAAAACTTTTTTTTGCAACTTTAAGCTGGACAATACGGCAAGTTTGAGTGAGCAACTTGAGAGAAACCAATGGAGAATCTATACAGGGAAATACTGCACCAAGCATACCTGTTCTTAATGACAGTTCCACTTGATTGCCTAAGAAGAGAAGAAAAAGACAGAAATAGACATGAGCAGATGCAGACAATATCTGATTCCTATGGAGGTTTTGGAGAAAAAACAAACCAGCAAACAAAAAAAGAGTATCAACATAGATCATACATTAAGTCAGATAATAAAGCAACAGAAATGTTTTTTTATTGATGCCAGTATTTATGAATACCATGACCTACAGCAGCAGCAATAATGCACATGCATACGTAATATGATTTAAAGGGACAGATCTTTCTAAAAAATAATTCTCATATAGCTCAAAACACGTATACCTTTATTTCTGTCGGCGCAACACAAATGGAAATATTCTGAAGAAGGTTTCTGCTATTTTTGCCAAAAGCAACACTAGATCCAATTTAGTTTCATTATGCAAAAAAAATAAAAGTAAAGATATTAGAAAACCTTCTTATGAAGAAAAAAAGAAAGCCATACAGGTTTGGAACACCATGAGTATATTACAGAATTGTTAATTTTGAAAGAATCGCTCCTTTAATAACAGCATAGGAGACACAAAATTAAATAAGCAGAATAATCACTCAAAAGTTATTGCAAAATTTTAAAAACAGGATGTGTTTACTATCCACTGACAAGGCTTTCGGAAGACACGCTTCTGTTAATTGGGCGAAGCGTGCTGATGGTGATCATTTCAAAAAGACCAAATACCAGCCTGATTAACTGGCCCGGCTGATATCTGAAACCAGGATCTGGAAACCTTGACCGTTTTCTGATTTGCCACATGAACAGCATGAGGCAGCAGCGTGCTGCAGTTTAACAGCTGAAAGGAAAAGCGGTTACAAGAATAGCAAACGGAAAACACGTCTTATTGCCTCTTTAACTACGTTACAGAGAGATGCATTATTTGCGGTCGTTGTATTCACGCTATATGAGAGCTCCAAAAACATTAGGTATCTTGGAGGAAGAATGGAGAAATGGGTTAGGTTAGCTAATATAAGAAAAATCAATAAGAGGAAGCAAAAGCCTGGAGCAACCCAACCAAAGTTTGGCTTGTGTGCGGGCAGAGCTGGCCAGGAATGACATCCACGGGGAAAAGTGTGTATGCCAGTGTGCCACGAGGAAGAGCTCTCACTTCTTTGTGTGTAAAACTATGCTTAGAGGGAGTGAAAGGTCAGAGTGTGTGTGTGTATGCCGTTGTGTGTGTGAATTCGATTTTAGCCTTCAGATAGTTGATGCTGAGTGTTATGATCTGACTTTGATCTAACCAACCAATGAGACAGCATAGCAGGAGAAAATACACACATAGTTTGGATCCCATTTCTGATTCATATAATATATCTTGTACAGCAATACAGTGATGTTTGAATATGTACCAGGGCAGCTTGTACCTGTGATTATTTTTAACAACTCCACAGTTCAGAACGTGCTGATACTTTATTTATCGGTTAATCCGGTAAAAGATACACGCATGTAGTTTTATGGTGGGCACCTTCATGAGTTCATGTATCCCCTCGAATTATTAAAGAAACCTTCATCGATTTTTTCATTAATAGCCTACATTTCATATGTACATTTTTTTATTTCTTTCTAAATCGATTTCTTACTTTAGCCAATTTTCTCGTGGGAAAGAAGGACTATGTCATTTTAAAAATAGTTATATATATATATGACATATAATATTTTTTTCATATATATGATATATTAGTGCTGTAAAATAATTCACGATTAATTGCATCCAAAATAAAAGTTTTTTTATGTATATTTCAAAAACGTATATATTTAAGAAAAAATTACATTTTTATATTTTATATATTTTCATATATAATTTTATACATGTAAATATTTAAAAATGTATGTTGTATGTGTGTGTCTTTATATATACATAAGAAATATACACAGTACACACACATTTATTATGTCAGCAAAAACTTTCATTTTGGATGCGATTATTAGTTTCACAGCAAATATATATATATATATATATATATATATATATATATATATATATATATATATATATATACATATGTATGTATGTGTGTGTGTATATATATATATATATATATATATATATATATATATATATATATATATGTGATGTGTGTGTGTGTGTATGTATATAAGTGTATATGTGTATATATATATATATATATATATATATATATATATATATATATATATATATATATATATATATATATGCAGGTTCTTGTCCTCCATACATAACTGTTGACTTGCAACCACAACTTCTGCAAAACCCGACCCAAGTAGAGAGCAGACAGAATCCAAACAATTTCTTCCCAATAATTTTGTCGCTGTAGACTTGGGCCCAGACTTGAAAGCCTTGAAAGGAAACGGGTAGCGAAAAAGACACAAATGCAAAGCAACTCACCCCTGAGGTTCAACCCTCTGCCCCTCCCCCCTCTGCCTCTTTCTAGTCTGAGCACAGAGCCGTCAAGCCCCCTTCTCCATTCCATCACCTCGCTCTTGTGTGTGCTGCTAGTGGAACAAGTCTGGCTTTCAGTAATAAGTTGACAGCTGTAGAAAATGGCCGCTCTCGGTTTGTTTGTTTTTTTTTTTTTCTTTTACACAATCTCATTATATTATACTGTGGCGGTGGCCTTGAAAGCTGTGAAACGTGTCTTGCTGGAAGACGAGAGAAAGCCGGCCATATGGAATTCAGTCTGAAAGTAGGCCGAACTCTTTGAATTCCAATTTTCTCGATCAACGCCTGTTCCCTGCAGTTCTCTGCGTAATTTAATCACAGCTCCTCGTATCGGAGGTGGCCGGCGTTTCGATTGTGGATGACAACCTATGGATTTCTTTAATAGAAGCGGGGATCCATGTTTATTGTGAGGGAGAATTTGGACAAAACCGTTCAGGCCGGGCTTTAATTTGTCGGCACCAGTGACAAATGGAGCGCAGATCTAATCAGATACATCTGTGGCGATTACTCTTGTGTTTTCATTACATTTGAGTTCGGTGCACGGTGTTGCTATATTGGCAGCATATATCAAAGCAAAGGCTAATGAAAGAAAGCATCCGAATTATAATCTACTTTCTTAGAACTATTTTTAGTAGATGCTGCCCACTTAAGAGGCCTTTTTTGCATCTAAAGCCTTTAAAGGGAACCGTCAACATGTAAAATCCTGTAATAAAATGTGTTCGGCATTGATAACGCATACTCGAGACGATATGAATGCACGCGTGTAATAACCACTTACAATTTACACAAAGAAAGCCAGGCTGAAACACAGACACGCACTTGCTAAACAAAGGAAAGCAAGAACCTCAAGAGCGGGATGCCTTTTCCCCAAACCATATGAGAAGGAAAAAAAGATGATTGGAGAGGAGCGCATAGCTTCCAGCATCCACACTGTCACTCCTGTGCAAAGCTCAACTATGACCCTCAAAAATAGAACAACCTCCAAAATTAGCTCTTCTTCTGTAGCCTATTTAATTGAAACCAGCGAGGAGGCAGAGGGAGATGTTGTCCAAATCCGTTTTAAAACTTATTGGTGTATACTTCATTATACTCACTACACTAGCAGAAAACTCCCCACAGTGCCAATTAGTCTCAATTAACGGATGTCCTTTTGAAAAGTAACAGAGAGCTCCCTCTAGAGGCCGCACTGTGTCAGTAAAATACCAAACTCGTGTCTCAAGATATGGGATGCAAAACACATGCACACACACATGCTTGAAAAATCGTTTTCATTTTAACTTATATAAAATCATTTTCATTTTAACTCATTTATAGTGAAACTCTCGTGTGCAATATTCTTTTGTGGATTAAAAAAAGATGTCTATGCTCCAGAGTCCTAGAAAAAAAGCTTAAGACCATTATTTTTATGCCAAAAATATTTTTTAAAGATTAAAAAACACCTGTATTTTGATTATATAGCATTTGAATTACTTTTTCCATCAGTTGGTCAGTGAAAGTAGGTATATTAAATAATGTACTTCCAGCTGAACATAAACTTCCCATTAATTGAAGAAATGTATTTAATAATTTTTGCTCAAAATCACTTGCATTACAGGGTTGAACTTATAGAATGCAGTCAACTGCAATCTGTGCACACATAAAAAAAAATAATTCTTGTAACCAGGAATAGATTCTATATATATATATATATATATATATATATATATATATATATATATATATATATATATATATAAATCATAAAATTAGTAATACTTTTATCATTAAATTTGCCATTTTATTATCAGTTCAGCACATGATGTTACAACTATGACAGTTTTATTTGATTTTAATTCTTGTACATAGGTAAAGCACAGCTGACTGTTCTTTCTTATGTTCATTTTATTTTATTATAGTTTATCTAATATGTACCCTATAATATTTCTTAATAATAAAAAAATATGTAAAAAAATACACAAGATCTGGGCCTTTAAAGCTTGTTTAAAAAGTCATATAACACTTTATGTCTTCGTGAAATGTGCCAGATAGTACTTTAAATCTGCTATCTTTACATAAGCGTCAAAAACCCCCCAGATGGTAGTACCATATACTGAATGATTTCCATATTCAAACCAGCAGTCCAGGGTACTTCAAAGAATACTATGGTACTTCTTTATAAGTGGATCTCAGCGTCACATGTGGGTGTAAAGGACTTGCAACCATGTTGAATTGCTGTGGCTGGTGCCACTGATGGTGGAGGTTGACTAATATGTTGATGTGGCCCACGGTATTTCCACGAGCTTAGGACTGTTAAGAGAGGATATTGGCATGCCCATCCCCCACCAGTACTGTAGATTACACTTCGCAATAGCAACCTCCTCGAGCACCTCTCCCTTTTCGTCATCCGCCCCGCTACCCCTCCCTCTTCTTTTTCACTAGACTACCCAGTCAAATGATTTATCTCATTTCTTTCTTCATCTGCCTCTCTGCCTCTACAGATGTGCTGGTGCATTTCCCTCAGCCTGCTGAAGACTAGCTCACTAGGCACTGGAAGAACTGCAGCACATTAACAGATGCATAGTCAAAACTCAGCCCTGCATTAGCCGAGGCCAAATGTTACATAAACATTTATAAATCTCATAGACTTAAAAGAAAGCGCACGTTGATTATGTTGGACAGTGGATAGCCGTTACTGTTGGATGTAGGATGATTGTACTAAAAAGAGAAATGGTTTTTTGAAAAGTTTTGTGTATAGCGAATTGTAACGTGCACTTACGAAGACGACTAAAATGCCATGCCAGTAGTTGGCGATGTTGCTTTGTACGGAAAAGCTACGTCTGCACACATACACTTTTTACTATAGACTTATTACGTATTGGGAAGATGGAAGACGTCGCCGTTTTCACATTTTTTCACCATTTTTCGCAAGTTGACATATGTTTACTCTTATAATTTAAAAAAACGTACATACCGAAATCCATTTCAAACGTTTGTGGTTTCAGGACGCCAAAACGCAGCTCTTCTGTAAATGTACAGCCAAAATATATAATGTTTTTTACATTTAAAATTGCACAGTCTAACCGCCCCTTTAACATTCAAATAAAAACATTGTCGGAAAAACAAGAAATGAATACTAATATGAATATAAGGGACAGGCAAGTCAACGGTCAGCAGACGGTCAACGCCAGGCCTATGGAGAGTGACAGTCGGGTTAGTTGTTTGGTGTGTTCCACTTGTTGGCTCTCGACGGTTTCGCATCAGACTCGCGTCGGTGGCAATTTGTTCGATTCAATGTGAGATCATTTTGAAATGCAAAGGTTTTAATAACAACATGAGCCGCTTAAAATAATTAAAGTCATCAGTGTTACTGATATTCAAAATGGTAAGCAAGCGCTGCTTTGTTTACGTTTCGTAAATCTGTCTTTATCTCATATATGTTTGTTTTTTTACGATTTTATGCATATGACAATGTTAATTTGTTTGGTTTTGGTCGAATAGATGTGCTACGCTTCTGCTGCTGAATCTATACAGGATCTATACAGGTCCTATATAGACCCCCGTCAGTCCCATCAGTCTGCACCATCTAGGGTTTCATGACAGAACTTGGCATTCGATTGTAGAGACCATTGGTGTTAATTGCTCTAAAATCAATTTAGGATTACAGTGCTATTTGGAAATGCAGCCCAGTATTATTTTACAAACTATTTTATGAAGTGACGAATTGGAATGATGCGATTTGTATGGAAACATATAATTCTTAGGACAAAAAAGTAATCACAAACATCCTTTAACACTAAATATAAGTCAGCCGGGTGTAAGCTGTGATCATATGAACAAATTAGATCCTACAAATACGAATTAGTCACCAATTCAACAAAATGGATAATAGTTACAAAATCCCATGAGAGTGTTTTAACATTTAAATCCATCAAATGCGCGCATCTCAAAATCCAGTCAACAACTGATGAATACAACTACGTTCCTGTCCTACATGTTTTGCATTTCTGAAAAGCTTATATACTTAGATGTATGTCACAATACAAAAAACCCCACATCTGTTTCAATGCAACTTTAAAGGGCTGTTTTTCAGCACTGTTCACGGATGCATTAAATCTATTCATATTTTATACAGCAGCCGAAAAGAGAAGATAATCTTTTAAAATGAAGCGAGCATATTATTTCTCCAGAGATGGAGATGGACAGTTAACATGCATGGGAGCCTCTTTATTTCAATCAAAAGTCCATTTTCTTGACTAAAAAGTGTTTCCAAATAAATTTTTCTCCAGTGATGGAGAAATAACAGTTGGGAGGACAAAATGGCATTTACTAGACAACAAGCAGCACGTGACATATAAAGCACTAGCTGTTTGCTTCAC
Source organism: Puntigrus tetrazona (assembly GCF_018831695.1). Lineage (NCBI taxonomy): Eukaryota > Metazoa > Chordata > Actinopteri > Cypriniformes > Cyprinidae > Puntigrus > Puntigrus tetrazona. Next base: position 8,900,962 of record NC_056713.1, read on the forward strand.
GTTAAAATGTCACCAAACGCTGCAAAATGTTGGGTATGTTCATTAAAGATACCAACTTATGTGACTTTTTTTCATATGAATTGTAAGTCTATGGTTTTACCCTCGAACACTCGTGGAAAAAAATTCATCCCAGTTCACCCAGCACAAAGCCAAAGGATGCACAAAGCAGCATGAAATTAGTTCCATATTCATCAGCATCACCTTGGAGAGGAGTTTCGGTTTTAAAAAGTGTCAAAACATCTCATTTGTATGCAGAGCCAAATGAGATATTTGAAACGTACTCGCCAAAAGTGTTAATGCTGAAGATGCTCGATGAATTTTCAGAGATTGTCTGCTAAAGACACCTGCGTTCCGCCGTGGACCGCGGCGCTCGCAAACACCCTCGCTCAGATGAAATACCCAAGATCCTTCGTTGCAGTAGAGAACCATATATCCTCAGAGGCATTTGTCTGCTATATTGAATTGCCCTGCTGTGTTTGCTGGCACGGGCTATGTGTTCACATAAATCGTTGCCTGTGGTGTAACATGGACCTGATGTCCTGCCGCATGTTCCACTGCTTGAAAAGACTGCACGACTGACAGGAATGCTTACAGGTGCACTTGCACGGTTATTTCAGTTGGGTAAATCCCGTTGCTTATTATTATATTCGCGTTCGCACTGCGCAAAATACATATTTGGGGACCTATCAACCGATTTGTGAGCATTCACCTACGTACAATCTGAAACTCGCCCTCTACCTCGCACATCTCGTGTGATGCTCTTTGCAGATCGTATTTAAGCTTTTATTTTCCCCTCTTGGACAATATATAGTTTCCTTTAAACGAGTATTCCTATGGATCTCCAGTGAAAATGGCTAGCGGGACAGTTTGTCTCGTAGAGAGATGAATATTTCAACCCTGTGCGATTTAATAATATCTGAAATCTAGGGAGAGGATCTATCCACCTAATAACGGCGAAAGAAGAACAGCTATAAATCTCCTCTGATGGACCCACATTTAGCAATGGACTGTGCCATGCAGCGCTCTTCTGCTCCAAATGCATGTTCTGATTCATACTGACACACACACTAGTGCTCAGCACAAAGTACGCACGAGTCTCACGAGGCCGGCGATGCTCATGAACATGCAAGTTGGAGATAGCGCGCAGTGGACATTAGGCGCTAGCACCTTGATGCATACCTTCCTGTGTGAAAGCCGCGGGAATGAGGGATATTCGTTCGCTTGGCAGTGCTAGGTACAATCGTTATTTGTTTAAAGCGCTGCCCTATAGGCGATCTCACTTCAGGCCAGCCTCTGATTGCGTTACGCAGCTAAACCGCGGCAGACCACCAGCTCGACGTATCAGCGAGATCGAAAAACAAAGTCATTCTCAATCAAACAATGCTTTTGTAAGAAGAAGATATATCTCAAATAGTGTGGCTTTGTTGAAGAGTGGTGTGATATTACTTTTCGAAGTCATAAGACTTAGGACATAGAACAATTTTCACCTGGCAGATGATAAATTGGGTGAAAAACCCATAGACTTGCACTGATGGAAGGACACAAACAATACCTAAAGTCCAGAATATTACAGAGGTTTGAGAGAGAGCGCATTTCTGAGCTTGGGCTTGCAAGAAACAAACAAAAACACCCTTTTTTACTGTACACAGCATTCAACACGTTCTTATTTCATACAGATCGTGTTCGTGCAATGCAATTATTTGCATCATTTTTTGCAATAAAAAAGTGTGCATGAAAGCCACAAATTTAATCGTCAGTTGGGCACGAGTCGTTTGTCAAAAAGCCTGAATTAACCTGAATTGGTCTGCAATTTGCCAAAACATAAAATAGTTGGGAAGTTTCGTGTTTTAAATATTAATTCCGCGTAAATATTTAAATGTGGTGTTTTAATATTTGAGAAGTTTATTTGCATAAAACAGATAACTCCATTTTTAACTATTTTCAAAAATCATGTTTTGTGCATCCCAATTAATCTCAATCAATCAGCATTTGGGTTATTTTGATTAGGTTAAAAAAAAAACTGTTAATGCATGAGATTAAAACACAATAATAACATGATAACTTAATAAAACACATTTTTGAGAGAAAACAAATTTTATATATATATATATATATATATATATATATATATATATATATTAAATATAAACAAACAACAAAAATGTCCCATACTAACCCATAAATATAACTGTTAGTTTGAAATAAGCTGATTGTGCAGAAACATAATAAAAAATGACATTTGGCCTTTACTCAAAATTCTACATAATTCTAAAACATAAAATTGTTCAAAACATAAATAGTTTACTATTCACTGATAGATCTGTCTAACAAATTTGGAACTGCCAAAAGGCAAAATAAACATTTGTTAACTGGTGACATGGATAATATCAATGGCAATAATCTCAAAGTTGCCAAATATTGATCCATTAAATCAATAGTATTTCTCACTATCTGAGCCGCAATAATAATAATATTGTGATTTATTACATTTATTTTACAGTTATGCAAATAATGTATTTTGAATTTGGATTATAAATTAATTTTAATATAAATGAATAAAACATTTAATAAAATAACCTTCTTGTATACAGAATATTATTTTTTTCCAAAAAAAGTGAAAAATTTGAAAATAACACAATCGTTTTAAAACAAAATTCCGTTATTCTATCATCATTTGTTTTTTTCTTATAGGACCATACAGACTAAAGGGAACAGGACTGGAAATGGTCAGGACTCAAACTATTCTCCATTTACATGTGTAGGCGCAAACACCTCTTTGAAAAATGCATTACAAAAACTCAAAACAGCGATTCATGGTATATCAATATAGCATTACGACTTACCATCTTTTTTAAAAGGAATTCTAATGTCAAGACGTTTTTGCATGTTTTCAATAGCTTCTATTCTCCAAACTACTTTACTCAGATGTTCGCACTGACAAGACTGAGTCATCAGGAAGCGACACCCTCCCTCGGCCTTCCTCGGTCGGTCCACATCTGATGATCTTCCCACAAGGTGTCTCACCTCCCGAAAAAGAGCGAAAGGGAGCACACCACGCTTCTCTAACCTTCTAAACAACTCCTAAGTTCAAGTGCAGCGCCGCAGTACACTATATAGACTACAGATGCTAGCGGTGCACTATAAGATCCCTGAGCAACAGTGTGATGACTGACAGTGAGTTAGGTAGCTTTGGAGAAATAGGTCATAGAGCTAAAAATACCTATCTGTGTCTCTCTCTCTCTCTCCTCTTGAAGACAAAGAGAGTCTCTCTGGAAAAAAAAAAGTGAGTGAGTGAGTGAGTGAAATGAAGAGAACAGCCCACCAGTCTCAGAAGAAGAAAAATGCCCTTATAGATTTGCAGCCGCTTATGCAAACAAACATTAAAAAGGGCCCGAGTATAGAGATTGGGAGGAAGGATCTAGAACCGGGTGACAGTCTTCGGCTTAAAAAGCGACAGTGTGAAGAATTATAAAGATCTCATTTTCCTCAGAGCAGTGAGGCAAAGCGGAATAACTATCCAAGAAGTCCGCATTCCGCATCCTACGAGATGACTGGAAGAGACAGGACACCGTCACTTTAGGAAACTGGGAGAGATAGTGGAAGATAGATGAAAAAATAGAGACAGTAAGTGAACCTGAGTAATTACTAGAGAGATGTGAGAACCAGTGGAGGAAGCGAGGCTGAACAAAGAGAAATACGCAACGGGAACAGTGGGAAACTATTCCAAAAGATTCCCAATGAAAAGCCATCATTTTGGTGAAGGCATGCCAGTTAGCAGATAATCAGCAATCAAGGCAAGCATAATTTAATCACCATCTTTTAGAAATGAGTGATTTATAAAAGCCAGTAATGTAAATTAGATTGGCTCCTCAACTGATATCTCCTCATGGCTTCAGAAGTACTGCACTTTAACTGGGTTCTTTGAAGAGGGTTATTGAAGAGCGTAACATCACAGTAATTCAGATGCTGATTGCAGCCCGTCTTTCCGTTCATTCATGTTTCTCATGCAAATACCTCAAACGCACCAAGACTCACACCTGACCTTGTACGCGACTAAAAAACACCCATCCGCAGTCAACAGCGAAGTTCGCCGCTCAGGGAAGCCGATCAAACCAAAAAGAACCCTTATGAGATTCGGGCATTTTTTATGTATGAGTTACTTGCATGAGTCACTGAATCAAAACTGAGGATTTACAAAATCCACAGCGGTTTAATTCCTTTGCAGAAAAGGAGTAGATAGAGCTGCTGAAGTTAATCAAGGTGCTGTGGATGATGTTAATGCAAAAACATTTCACAAAGTGTAGCCTACCGACAGTTAGTGCATTGACTAACATTAATGAGCAGCTAATAATACATTTGTTACGGTATTAGTTATAAATAAATCGCTCATTGTGAGTTCACGTTGTCTTATGTTCGTTACAAAAGGCTAATAATACTAACAGATACAACTTTTGGTTAAAAGGTTGTATTAATAAACGCTGAATCTAGGTATTAATGGTTTAGCCAATGGCTTCCGTTCAGAAAAGTCACGTGAGGCAGGAACTGTAGGTAGGATAAGGCGATAAAGCTATCTGCAGCACACATGCCAATGCATACTTAATTTGTCAAGTCTGAATGCACGTTACTATTGTAAATGTTACAAAACACTTGTCTGAATTCAAATGATGTCGAAGCTATTCGTTTAAATTTGCGTTGGCGGCATTGTAGAGTAACCGACACCCGAATGGTATTTCACGTGTATTACTCTAGTTTATTATTCTTCCATGCATTGTAAGTTACCGAAAACGCTATAATTTGTCATAAGGTGAGAATATATTACCTCGTAAAACCCTGCAGGCCGTCTACCGAACTCTGCGCGCGCGCCGCTCTGGTTAACGGTTTTTGCGCGAGATTTATGTCTCGTGCGATTGTGCGCAAAGTCGTTTCCATTCACAAAGCTGAAACAGTATGAATAACAACGTTATCAATGTAAGTAGTCAAATGTTCGGTGGCAGTGCTCAAAGTGCTCCATTACGTTGTATTAATTTTTATTTTTAAAAATAATATTTAAAAAAAGTAATTTGGCTGCGTTTTCGACGTTTTCACTTTTTTTTAGACACACATTCAGACTTGCGTCAGCCTATATGTAAAGATATATTTTTAGCTTTGGTTTGGGTAACGTTTTAACCCGCTGCACTGTGGCGTTACCAAACTGCAACCAAAATACAACGTTGTGGAGACGTTGGGTCCAGGTAAGCAATCGTGGCAGTTACCGGAGAGAGAGAGAGAGAGAGACGCAACCTCCCGGGTTAAAACCCCGGCACAAGTGCAATTTCCTCATTATCAGATCCCTATAAAAGCTAGACTCACGCGTTCGCGTTAAAAACAAACACGTCTCCCCGTTCGGAAGGTCCCCGTCTCTAGCAGACGAATGTAAAGCAATTTTTGGCACCGAGCCCGTGTGGCGTCTGCGTGCCGCACGCCGAAAAAATGTGTCAGTGTGCACAAAGGAATCCAATGGAAACTTCACAGAATGTGCACTGATGCAACGGCGCATAAGAGATATCAGATGTTGCACGCCACTAAAAACGTCACGTTTAAAACACGCATTCGCTCTAATCACACTAAGAAATCATTTTGGACGATGCATGTAATTTTGCACCGCCTAACGTGTGCGATCGGCGCGTGCAGAGCAGCCGCCGAAAACCCCATTGGTGTGATAAACTAACATTTTCCGGTTCTGGCAGTTCGCACCTAAACGCTACGCTCTGACAGACAAGACCGCGCGCGCCAGTTCGTTTTGTTTGACACCATATTACACAAAAGCAAAAGCGAAAAGGTTGAAGCATCGCGGTTGATCTTGCGACTCGGCGACCAGAGAACTCTCCGTTTCCAATACCAACAACTGTAAGTTCCCGGTGATCGATACTGACCAGGGACGCCGGGTCAACATTCTCCACATTCCTCCATATCACTGTGCATATGCAGAAATGACACCCGAGACCCTGCACTTTACAACATGCCATGTTTGCCCAGATGACAAAATGTCGTCGCGTGCATTATGATTTATTGCATTTCAGCACGCGTTCGTAGTTTAAACCTCGCCGGCATTTTTACACTTTTAAAGGTGTTTGCATATTTTGTGAATTACAACGAAAGCTTGCCCGTTGCGTGACATGTATTCCACAGCGCGCAAAAATGTAAATATTTTTTACTTACGATTTCAGAGGATTTTGGACCACTGTGGCCATTTTGATATAGAATGATACAATGTAAGACTGCAGATCCCCGGTATTGTACATGTAATATAGCAGCAATTTCAATTTCATTCATTCTCTGGGGCTGCGGCTGGATCGGCCGGCCAATAGGAGCGCGGCTGACTGACGGTCGATGCGGGGAAATGTAGTTTTTATTCCCTGGTGGCGCCGGGAGACAGCTGTGCGCGTACTACAAATAGCACAATGCACTGCGGTTAACTGTATACAAGTCCCGCCTTGATTTTGGATGGGCAAGCCAAAACATCTACTGTAAATTCAAGGTTGGATTGCTGGACTGTCTGTCAGTATTTTTGCTCTCATCTCAGTAGCTTCTTATAATTCGTAGACAATTAGAAATATTTTTTTTTAGAGAGCGACGGGCAACTTAGCTGTGAAGAGCGACGAAGTCGATATTTCTTATCCTGCTATGCATGGATTATATTATATCTTTTAGAGATAATCCGGTAGTCACTGATCAGTTTAATTATTGCATAGCTTTTTCTTGCTAGGTGTGTGCTCTGCATATCATTAACGCAACTCCATTGACTTCTGTTGTGAGCTAATAATAGTTTTCATCCTCTGAATGCGACCCTTAAAACTTTTCTGTATTTTTACACTTTAATCAAATCAATTGTTGTTAAACACTTCAATCCAGCCTGGCCTTAAAACGTGCCTCGCGCAAGGAACATTAATAATTCTGCTATGTGTTTTTGTTCCGCTTATGCAATGAGAGAGGCGTACGACTAAAAAATGGTGAATATTATCAGCCAGGCTGACCTCTATTAGACATGAAATGCCTGCAAAGGGCTCTTCAGTCCAGTTAACTGCAATGGCGCCACTTTGAAGGCATTCTGTGACATGTGATATTTATAGATCCCTGCTAACAAATATTTAATGAACCTTAGCGAGCTCTATGGAATGACTGAACAAAAAAAAAATGTCCTGTTGATTCATAAGGCATCGCTGCAGAATCGGTGCATTTTGGGGGGATTTTAGAGTCGTGTTAATCTTTTTTCATGTAACACGTCGCTCTGCAATGAATACTAAAACTCTATTTAAACATCAGCGCTATTCTCTTAACAGCATTTTCACTAAATGTAAAAAACTTTGATTTCCTGATCATACAATAACGAGACTTTTCGTGGAGACTCGTTTTTTATCGACCTGATACTACAGTGCAAACTTCTGTATTCTGCACACAAAGGCCGCCACGAGACAGTTGACGATAACAGCCGCTAGAGGGCGTAAAAAAGCTCGACGGTTCACGACAGCACACAACGAAGTAGCAACAGCGCCCTCTTGAGTCCAGCTAGAACAACGACTAGCGTAAACAGTAGTAGCGGCTAGCAGTCCTGGGACGGTTGTAGTTCCAACTAGCTTTCCTGGGAGTTGTGATGGTTTCAAAGCTTCCGCGATGTCTGAAATGTTGCTGAAAGATATGGAAGACATTTCTCTCGGGCCTGTTAAAATGGACGAGCAGAAGGAAAACGGACGGAGTTTTCTCCTGGTGGACGAGAACGAAAGCTTGCAGGTTTGTTATTGTTAGCTTCTGCGTTAGCCGTCGAGCTATTAGGTAAACAGCACATGTAGGGTCCTAGCTGTTTTAAAACGCTTTGACAGGTCCGTTCCCGAGCACGCCGATGGCCAACTATTGTATGTTTAATTAAAATAACAAACGGATAAACTAATCCTAAACTGTCAACACGATTGCGCCAAATTTGACAGCATTTAGGCATCTTTAGCCATTGATCAATATTGATTATATCAAAGGTTTGTTTAGTTTTTTGTCACGCTAATGGTCCACATGCTACAGCAGATGATGCATCTGTCAAAACAACGCTGAATTATCTCGGTTTATACTGCTGTTATGGCAGTAACATGATATTCAGATGCACTTTGGTATTAGCACGGTATACCGATGTAGTAGCAGTTATCTATGAGCTAGACACCCAACGTTGAGAGTCAACAATGACAGTGTCACTTTGTGTAGAGACCCAAAAATGAAACTTCATTACGCGCTTACTCTTTTGTTGTTTCAAACCCGTGAGACTTTCTTCCTTTGGCGGAGCACAAAAGGCAGGGTGACTCATGCATCATTCATGATGACATAATTGTCATTTTAGGTGACCTGTCTCTTTAAGATTCTTACAAACGGTGACAGACAGACAGACAGACAGACAGTTAGGTGGGGCAGGCATCCAAGAGGAAGCCTTAACACAGAGATTTTGCAAACTCATTGTGAAATTACAGCAGAAGACACCCAATAATGCACGCAGGATGAATTGATTAGAATAAAAATTCTGCATGCATCTAAAACAGAACTGAACCGTCCTTGTTGTATGTTTGTAGGTATGTAGGGCCTGTACGTCTTAGAGGTTTTCTGTTAAACATTGTGAACTGCTCGCAGATGTGTGGATTTTGTTATATTGTTCTTATTGGTTATGTTTGTATAAATCATGTAATATTATATTTTATTTGCATATACGGTAGTGCTTTGGTAATATGGAATTGAAAACTGAAATTGACTGAATTGATTTGGTAAAACAGATGATGGATGGATGGATGGCAAAAAGATAAACAACTGACAGACAGATACATGGGGCAAAGATGTCTGCATCAAAATAAATTCACAAAAGTGATTTTATGTCCATAGAAAACACATTAAATGTAATTAAAGAGTCTACTTTTGGGGTTTTGAATATGTTTTTTTAAAAATAAAATGTCAAAAATTGTTTGAAATTATGTTGCATTGTCATTCAGTGTAACACAACATTTTTAATACTTAAAACTTTAAACAACATGCTTATCGACTTGTACATATTAAAATATATAAAAGGATAAGGAAGCGTATGCGATTTTATTGTGTTTTAAATGAGTAAAATAGTCTTAGTGACAAATGGGCACAAACTAGGATAGTGGCATAATGTAAATAATGTGAAATTGCAACTAATTAGTATTTGGGCTAAAAGTAACTCATCTTTTGTGTCATAAAAATGGATTTTTGTTGTAAGTATGCCTGACATATGATTCTCTTCTTCCCCCAGGCCATCAGACTCCTCTACACAGACAATTGCCATATAGACAGATAGATAGATAGATAGATAGATAGATAGATAGATAGATAGATAGATAGATAGATAGATAGATAGATAGACAGACAGATAGATAGACAGACAGACATATATAGACAGATAGATAGACAGACAAAAAGACAGATAGACAGACAGATAGATAGATAGATAGACAGACAGACATATATAGACAGATAGATAGATAGACAGACAAAAAGACAGACATATATATAGATAGATAGACAGACATATATATAGATAGACAGACAGATAGATAGACAGACATATAGACAGACAGACAGACAAATAGATAGAGTAACAATTGCTGTAAACCTGATGTCTCTTAAACTCTTTCTGTCTTCCAGGTGAAGAACGAAGCAGAGTTTTTGCAGAAGTTGGGCTGCAGCGCTGCTCAAGGAGTCAAAGTGCTTTCTATCTTCGGTAACACAGGCGACGGCAAGTCCCACACGCTCAATCACGTGCTCTTCAGCGGAGAGGAGGTGTTCGCCACGTCCCCTTCTCCGTCCTCGTGCACGGTGGGCGTGTGGGTCGCCTACGAGCCGCGCCTGAACCTGATCGCTGGACACGGAGGGCCTGCTCGGGGCCGCCAGTCAGCAGAACCGCCGCATGCGCCTGCTGCTGAAGGTCCTGGCCGTATCGGACGTGGCCATCTACCGCACGCGGGCCGAGAGGCTGCACAACGACATGTTCCAGTTCCTCGGGAGCGCGTCGGCCGCTTACCTGAAGCACTTCACACCTGAGCTCCGCGCTCTGTCGAGCCGCTGCGGGCTGGACGTGCCTCTCTCCAGCCTGGGACCTGCTGTTATCGTCTTCCAGGAGACTTTTCGCACTCAGCTGCTAGGCCAGGGTAAGTCAGAGCGAGCAGACTTTCACTGTTTACAAGGCCTGCAGTGTTTATCAATATGAATACAGCATTTTTCTGATACATCTTGTTGCCAAAGGCTGTTGTACGACTAGCCTGGGGGCAAAGGGATTGCTGTTTAAACTTGGGTCTGCACGCCCTCATGGGGCCTAAACACATAGCCATGGGGGTCTTTGAAAAAGTCCTGAATTTCAGAATAGAGGAGAATCCCGCAGGAAAAACGCAAGTTGTCAGTCAAACTGAAGGCTCTATTTCAAACTCGGTTGTTTCATTGTTCCTGCTTTTATTTCTGTCTGCTTAGTGATGAGAATTTCAATTCGTTTCATTGTTTCTCTGTAGACAGATCTTTTGAGAGATTTCATTTGAATCAGTAATACATGGACCGTAATGTTCGTTTTTATCTGTTATTTTAATCAAAAATGCATTAAATTTTGATGCATATGACTAAATGCAAGATGAGCATGTTTTTTCATTTTTTCATTAAAATTTGTTTTGAATTTGATGTCATGAAGAAAAACAAGATTTATAAAATCAGTAATATGTCATAATACATTTTAATAATTTGTCGTAACATATTTTAATAATTTTTGTACTCTAATGTGTTCAAAGTGTGAGGATGTGTATGTGTGCATGTAGGTGTGTGTGAGTGTGTGTGTGTGTATATATATATATATATATATATATATATATATATATATATATATATATATGAAACCAAGATGAAGATCTTACATAAAGATATTACATAAGATATAACACAATATTACATCTTCGGGTGTCAGGTTGCTTTGCAATACAAAGCAACCCAACACTTGCATTCTTTGAAAATGCGTCCTTTTTATTAGGACACGTTTTCAAAGAAATACATTTTCTACTTTTGATGATTTGACAAAAAGAAAAATCTAAACACTGGAGGTAACTTAATGGTTAATCAACTAGTTATCTAACACAGATTGCTGGAAAATCCCAAGACGGTGTGACTCAGAGGTGTGGAGTGTAACAAAGATCACAATACTGCTCGGTTATAATTATGCCCTTGGGGAAACTCCAGGTTTTCAGCATGCGACAAGAGTTGTATAAAACCCGTCCAAATCTTTAAATCCCTATAAAACTTCTTTCATCGCTTTTTATTTTGAAACGATTTGATTATTGGCTTCCGATGAAGTGTGTCAGGCTTGAGAAATGTGGGTTTGGTTTGTTTTTTTCACCCAGATGGCTCTGTCCCGGGGCAAGCAGACACACTGCTGCAAAAGCGCTTCCATGACTTGGGCCAGAGCACAGACGCCTTCAGCTCCGTTCAGTACGTGGGCACCCAAACCGTCACTCCCCCCACGGACTACTCCCAGTTACTGCAGATAGTCAATCAGCAGGTGAACAACACGTCCCAGCGAGCCCCGCGCCAGCCTGCCATTGTGTTCAGTGCACTGCAGGTACGTTGCTTTCTGTGTGTGTGTGTGTGTGTGTGTGTGAAGCGACCCTAAAAAGACATTAGACACCAAAAGCTTTCATATTTGGTTTGATGTATTGCGTCTAATGCAGTTACAGCAAATGTACATATTTAAAGAAGTAGCTAAACAAAAAAAAAATGTAAATGTCATAATCATAAAAGAGGAAGTTTAGCAGAATGTTCACGAAGCTTATTTCGTTACATTGAAAGTAAAGGGTGAGCAGGGAATAACAAAAAAGTGGTTAATCTGACTAGGGCTGTGACGGTCGCCGTGACAACCGCGGTGGTATGTCTATTGCCACCGGCGATGGTGCACATGATGCCACACGCTCTAATGTTAATACACAAATTTCCATTATAATGCCATGTTACATCGCGTTTCCTTTATAATCTAATTCATACACACAACAAGCTCATTTTGCGCCGGACAGAACATAACTCATATGATAAACGTCATCACCGTGTCGACTAATGATGTCAAGCGATTAATCACCGTTAATTGCACCTAAAATAAGCTTTTTTGATTACATAACATATCTGAGTATACTGTTTTTATATATTATGTATATAAATACACATGCATGTGTATAGTTAAGAAGAAGGTGTTGTGGTTAAATTTTTAAATATTATATATTATTATAGTATATATATATATATATATATATATATATATATATATATATATATATATATTATTATTATTATTATTATTATATATTATTATTATTATTATTATTATTATTATTATATAAATATATACATGTAGATATTTTCTTATACATGTAGATTTGTGTTTATATATGCTAAATAAATATAAATTATGTGAACAAAAACATTAATTTTGGATGTGACTATTTGACATCACTAATGAAAATTATTCATAAAAATCACCAAATCAGCATATCAAAAGGATGTTTGAGGGATCATGTGACACTTAAGCCTGGTTGCTAAAAATGTAACGTTTCCATTACGAGAATAAATTCTATTTTTAAAATGTATTAAACTAGAAGGTAACTTTTAAAATGGTAGTAATATTTACAATATTAGAATTTTTACCAAATTTGAAATCAAATAAATGCAGCCTTTGTGAAGGTTGTTCAAAGATCTCACCAATCTTTTGAACAGTAGTGACTCAAGTGTCCTAAACTACTCTTTGGGGTCAGTGTATGCATGATTGCGTTCACCTTCGTTCACCGAGCATGCTTGTGAAAATGAGCTTCACTGGACTTCACTGCTCTGCTCTCTCTCTCAGGCCTTGAGCAACAGGTTCTGTGGTGAGATCTCAGATGACAAAATCAGCATATGCTCCTTTTTTCCTGATGAATATTTCACTTGCCCATCGGTCTGTCTCAGCTGCAAGTAAGTCCCCGCACGCTTCGAACCGTAGATTGAATGTTGGTTTTTTTCTTTTTTTGTTGAAAACACTGGTGTACTGTCTTTGACGCATTAATAAATCAAGAAAATTGCTGCTTTGTCACACATCAGACTCTAATTTCATCACATCACAGGGATCTCTATTCAGCATGCAAATGTAATATATGGAAATGAGTTGCACATGAATGTAATTAGATTGTTTGTTATTGTTTTATCTTGTGCGTGACTTAATAGAGCAGTACTTAAGAACTAGCGAATCATAACTAACCTCTCCAAAATTCCACGGCTTTAGTGTTCGGTGTAAGAATGGCATGAACCACCAGAAAGACGGCGTCTCTCACATGGCTGATGGGTTATGCCAGTATGCCCATCAATACAACAATAAAGTTCTCATTTGTAAGGTAGGAACACACTTATTTTAGTTTTATTTGTATTTTTAATTCAATTATTTTTTTTTGTTTTTTTTTAGTTCAATTTCTTTTAGTTTATTTATTTTTTTGAGGTTTTATGTTTAGTTTAGTTTTTATTTTTATGTTTTGTCTTGCTTGTTTTTGTTTTTGTTTTAGATTTGTTTTTGTTTTGTTTAATGTAATATATATATATATATATATATATATATATATATATATATATATATATATATATATATATAATTGGGCATTTTTTAATTTTTTTACAACAAGGTGTCTTTTGTTAACATTTGTTAATGTATTTGTATAACAAAACATTTAATTCAGTATTTATTTATTTTGTTAATCTTAGTTCATAAAAATACAATCATTCATTGTTAGGTCACAGTGCATTAGCTAATGTTAGCAAACACAAGTTGCGATGTTAATAATGCTTTAGTAAATGCCAAAATGTTCATGTAAAAAAAAAATAATAAATAAAATTCTCACTTAATTGAATTAAAATTGTTAAGACTTAGCGCTTAGATTTAATGAGATTTACCACATATTTCCTGTTAATTGAGGTTTTAGATTAACCGGTTTGCAAAAACTGTCCTCTATGGATTATATTTCTCAATTCGAAGGATTATGAATAGATCCAAGGGATGATAAATCATTTCTTTTACCCATGCAGAGGTGCTATGAGAGCGGAAGGGAAGTGATCGTCATACCGAAAACATCTGCCTCCACAGATAACCAATGGCTTGGTCTTGCCAAATATGCGTGGTCAGGGTAAGTAAGGTTGTCTGAAATTAGCCTCTAAAGCTGGTCTCCGTCCATGCCCTAAACCCCGCTCTCGTTCTACAGCTATGTTTTAGAGTGTGCCAGCTGTGGCATCATCTACCGCAGCAGACAGTACTGGATGGGCAACCAGGATCCAGAGAGCAGTGTGGTGCGGCCAGAGGTCAAGCATGTCTGGCAGGGGGTGAGCTGTTTTTCCGCCTTCCCCTCCGTGTGCCGACTCCATCGATGCTCACAGGGGTTAATGTCGTTTGTATGCTTGCAGACCGATGCCTTCCAGACAGACCATCAGAATGCAGCTCAGCGGGTTTTGGATGGAATGAATTACATAATCCAGTCAGTGACCGAGTACAGCTCAGGCCCCACTAAAGCCGTCACTTCCTGGCTCACGGACCAGGTCGCTCCACCCTACTGGAAACCTAACTCTGAAATCGTTGTGAGTTGATACGCCGTGTAGGAAGAGCTGAGCAAGTGCATTGTTTTATTATGTAAAAATGCCACGATTGTCTGTTCAGGAATGTCATGGTTGTAAGAGAGCGTTCGAGGAGGCGGAGAGGAAACACCACTGTAGGGCATGCGGGGAGGGTTTCTGTCAGGCCTGCTCCACTCACAGCATGCCAGTGCCCGAGAGAGGCTGGGGAGGCACTCCTGTACGAGTGTGCGATGCCTGCTACCGGCAGGGAGGACCCCAGCACGCGGGACAGGGTGAGGGCATCGTTCTTTAAAAAGAAAAACAACACTGTAAAGCCTGATTCGCACTGAGACCGATGCTAAAAAAACGAGGCTAACAGTCAACGAGTGTTGCTTTCACACAGAGCGTGAAACCTTCTGCTAATTAATCCCAGTACGCTAGGTGCGTTTTCATCTCGTATATGGCTTTTACATCATCTACTGCTTGATACACAGCATTAAATTATAAATAACTTTGGGCTCTGCATCACTCTCTTTGTATTTTATAATGCTTGTCATTTTTCATAAACATCCGTTATCGTTATAAAAATACCATAAGCTACATAAAAATATATACAGAAAATACATCATATGAATGTAAATGTATATATCTGTGTTCAGACACCAATGGCAATATTTTCAGATGTAACTGACAAAGCTGAATTTTCAGCACTATTATTTCAGTTTTCAGTTCTTTTAATATGCTGATTTGGTGCATTTATTATTATCCATGCAATTTGGCAGCAATCACACTTTAAAAAAATACTAGATATAGAATCTCTTTCTATTTTAGCTTGTCATAAACTCGAAATATAGAATATATAGATCCATATTAATATGACTATACTTTTTTTTTGCAATATTTTTTGGCAGTATTTATTGCTTTTTATGTGCTTTTTTTGACTTTTGTTACTATATGTCTGGTTCTCAAACGCTTGCACGGGTAAAAAGGGGTTCTCACACTTCTTTTTCAGTTCTTCAACGGTCTAGTTATTTAGATCCAAAATACTAACAAAAAAAACCTTTGAATTGTAAAACTGTCAACTACACCAATTCAAAAATGGTTAATGAAACGATGAAGTTTTCTTCGGATAGTCTTAACGTATACATTTCTATGGAATTCCATACAAATTGTGCTACTGTCGACATATTTTCACCGATTCTGCACGTGCTTACTAATATCGATAGATTATTTGGCCTTGTAAAAACGTAAGCACTACTCTCCTGGGTTGTTGAGTTTTTAATGGTCTGTGTGTGGGATGTTTACTGGTTTGCTGAGCTGAGACATGACCCTCTCTCTTCTTTAGTGGCCGTTACAGAGCCCCGGACGCTCGTCGCCCGCAGAGTGACAGAAGTAGCCCAGTCCACTCTGGATATGGTCTCCACCGCAGTGGACTACCCTCTATGTGAGCGTTACCATAGTGTTATATAGCTTACGCAGAGCCAATCAGTTTTTTTTAAACATCATATCCTCTTTTCAGGCTTCGTAAAGGGAGTGGCGAGACCAGACTACTGGATCCCAGACCATGAGATCACTCGGTGCCACGGCTGTACTAAACCTTTCACCCCCAGCATGTCCAAGCATCACTGCCGGGCGTGCGGTCAGGGAGTGTGCGGGAACTGCTCGATGAAGACCAGGCCAGTGCCCTCTCGTGGCTGGGACCACCCCGTGCGAGTGTGTGACGGCTGCGCTGACAGCAGGGATTCCCTGTGACCTTGCTGCGCCTCTTTAGTGCCGCTTCAATACAGTTTGGTGCTCAGATGCAGGTTGTAGGCAGTTTTCATCAGCCGGTGTAATCGGGGCTGGGAGGAGGATGAAACCCACTGCAGTTGCATAGACAAACACTCAGGCTCTTCAAAGCATTAGAGAGCGATGATATCTGGGTTATATTTCATCTCAAAATCAAAAAGGAAAAATGGTATGTTGCATAATGAAAATCAGTTTAGTACTGGGCAACAATTAATTGTGATTGATCGCTTCAAAAACCTTTTTGTGTACATAATGCACTTATGTGTGTTTGCTGTGTATATTTATTCTAAATAAATACACTCACATGCATGCATATATTTATGAAAAAATGTTTATATATATATATATATATAATATTTTTCCTATATATATATATATATATATATATATATATATATATATATACACACACATAATAAATACACACACATAAAACTTTTATTTTTGAAGCGAATAATCATTGCCCAGCATTAGTGTATATTTATATCGCATCCAAAATATGTTTTTATGTGCATAATATATCTGTGTGTGTGTGATTGATATATATATATATATATATATATATATATATATATATATATATATATATGTGTGTATAAATGCACACATACAGCATATATTTTTAAAATATTTACATTTCTGTTCATATAATTTACATTACAATTTATATTTAAATATAAATAAAATATACAGTACACACATGTACTTTGTAAACAAAAACTTTTTTAATCATGGTTAACCGTTTGAATAATTATATAATTTTTTTTTTTGACTTTGGGATGAATAAACAACCCAGAACTGTTTTATTGTTTCTAAGATTTGCTACAGAACTTAAAAAGAAGAAAACAGAAAATACTAATTTTGATAGATTCTAGCTGTTGATTATAGTGCTGGCACTGAAACGAAACGCCTTCTAAAAGTGCATTTCTGTAAATAATCTGTCGAATTAAACAACGTCTCATTGTTTCCCAAAGATGTAATCTCTATAACTAAAACACAGAGAGCAAGAGCAGGAGATATTAACATATCTAATACATTTGTAGCCTTTACCTTTATAGGGACAGTTTTCTATTTTATGCCAGGAACGAAGCAGCAGACGTAGACAAGTTAAACTTAGAAGTCACATTCCAGCAATACAGTTTCTCTCTTCAGTTCATATCTCATTGTATTTTATTTTTATTAGCATTGTTCCTTTCTGAAACAACGACTGCACTTTATCTAATATTTACTATTGTGGTCAACTTTCTTTAGTTGAGAGCCATACAATCTAATACGTGAGATGCAAACTGTACATATATAATGAGAATGGAATTGCTCTACAGCTTCTAAAGTGCCTAATGGATCTCAACCACTATCTTGAATATAACAGGATGATTTCTCGGTGTGGGTGTCTGACATTTAATACAGGCTTACACTAAACTCGGTGCAGATGACTGAATGTTGAGCTCCCAGCACGATCGCTCTGTGGTTTCCTAACATGTGTACAGCTTAGAAAATGGCTTATATAAGGCACTTTATTCATATCTGATTGGAGAGAATCCATGTGGAAATTCTTAAAGGGATAATTCACCCGAGATATGAAAAATATATCATTCACTCACCCTTATATCCATCCATTTGGGTGAACTATCCTTTTTTTTTTTGTTTAGTTTTTTTTGTGTAATAGAACAGTCTTCTATGAAGGGATTTAACCAAAGCAATGGTTTTAATTGCATATAACCGAACCTGCATTCGACAATCCTGCGATCTTTGTTTTGATTGGCCAGGTACTGTTTTTCAGGCTTCTGATCAGAACATTAAAGTTATTTCAAAGCAGCCTGCCCTCTTGATTCCCGAGGTAACAGACATCTACGGAAAATAATGGGTTCTAGCGCTGTAAGTGAACAAACGCGAGGTCGTCTGGAGGTAGAGGTCTAGATTTCCTGCTCAGGGGCCTTAAATAGATGAAAGGACGCCGAATCCGATTTAAATCGTGGAGGTTGTGCTCGCATTTCCTACATTTATAACATTAGCGTCCGGCAAACGGCCTGCCCCCATCACATCTACAGGAAACCGTCTTGAGAGCTTTACCGATTGTAATGTCAGCACTTGCGCGAGCGTCATTAAGCATCACACGCGCACTGTAAAACAGGGCTGTTAATGGGGTCAGGTGACCGCTGGGACCGGGCTGTTACCCAATAACCAGGCCAATTCTCTTAGGCCGGTCAACAGTGACCATCGACACGCGGCGTCTAGAGAGCAGGGCTGCTAAAATGCCAGCGTAGCATGCACTACAGGTCAAAAACTGGAACCGTTCAAAGTTTAATTAATTTTTTTTTGATCACTTTAGATCAAGATCAAAAACGCTTGAATTAAATATTTGAATTTAGTTTAAAACGCGGCGATTTTTTGAAAATGAACTTTTGCGTGTAACACAAAGCCAACGGAAATCTGAAATCTGAACGCGCACCGCGTATAAAGTCGCCGTCTTTCGAACGAAAGAGTCGACTCCGAATCATTGAAAACGAGTCGTTTTCAAAACGAGTCCGGCGACGTCAAAGTGAAATATTAGCATATTCCCCGCCCACTTGATGGTCTTTTTGCGTTGCTTTGAGCGAAAATGCAGATTCATTCTTTGCCACCAGGTGCCTCTTCTGGAGCTTTAAATGGCATCGACCACTGGAGGGGTTTGGAAAAATGAATCGTTTTGGGAGTCGTTAAACAAATAAGGTAAAAAAAAAAATAAATAAATGCGTATTATTAAAAAAGTGTTTTTTGACTTGCATGCATGTCAACCTGTTGTTTGGGACTCCCAAAACCAGATTTCATAACTCATAATAGGGGTTTAAAGTTAAAGAATTTTGAATATTGATAATAATAAGTGTGTGATGATCATATAAATAATAATAAATAATTATTACTCTAAATGTACATTTAGTACATTGTAAAAGTTCTTCACTTTATTTAATGTCTTTAACTTCATGTAATTATTTGTTTTTCTACAATAAGCAAAAATAATTTGTTACGCATTTTCAGTAAAACGAAAATAAAAACAAGGCCATTAACAATGAACTTATAAGGGCAATGCAAAGCTTTGTCGTATAATTGCTGTTGTTTTTGTTAACAAACTATAAAATATTAAGATTAAGATTTTATTTAAAAATAGCTGCAAAAGCAATGTTTCTTACATTTGTAATATACCAGAAATTAAGCTAGACAGAAATTATTATTAGTAATAATAATAATAACAAAGCAAATAGCAAAATGCTAATAAATATAAAGAAGAAAATGGAAATGCACATAAAATAATAAATGCTCCAATAATAAATGGTCATGATTTAAAAAAACATGCAATGAGTTGCACTACCACACTTTATCCAGCAGGTGGAGGCATCTCTCAGTTCATTCAGGATTTCACTCATTGTAGGATCTCACACAGTGGACCTTTTTATTATATTTGCATCGTTCTATAGTTTATATATACAGAACTTCACATGTGAAAGCCTGCTGAATAAAAAAGGAGTCGACTCGACAGTAGACCTCACTCGGTTCAGTTAAGGATAAAAGGATGAAAATAGCCCCATGTTACCTGACTCCACTGTTTAATCCAACACTCTTTTATAATTGATATTGTTCTTGTACAGGAAGAGAAAGATTAGTGCAGCAGACGACGATCTGACATGAATACTTAAGCATTTCATTATTTTCCTGAAGGTCTTTACTCCTAAAGCGTGCACAGTTGCACAAGAAAAGACTCCCGACACGTTTCATACCTCAGTCCTTCATCGGGACAGGAAACACTCCAGTTAGGAAAATTAAAGATCATTTATATCGTGAGCGTGATTTTTGCTCATCGCTGGGAAAACCTGTGAGAAGTGTACTACTTAAAGAGTTTTTTAAATTCTTAATAAAAAGCCGTGAAACAGTTTTCTCGTTTGAAAAATGCAATTTCATTTGATGACTGGATTTCAAGCATCGTTACTTAATTCTTCAGTGTCACGTGATCATTTAAAAATCATTATATTATGCCGGTTCCCTGCTTAATATTACTGAGAAAAGACGGAGAGAGGCAAATGATCTTGTCGTCTCTACTTGTGTGCCATTGGCATCCACTGCTCTAGTCCAAATCCTTACATGTTTGACTGCAAGCTTGTTTATGGGTCTCTTAAAATGCGCGACATGGACAGATCGGTCCGCTGCAGGACGCTCTCGTGCAGTTTTTGCGGTTATCTCGCGCGGCAGACGCACGTGCCGGGACAAAACCAACACCAAGCATTATTATAATTCCCTAATCCCAATTTCGCGCGTTATTATTGCAGCGCCGACGCTCCAGGTTTGCTTTAAACTTCATTTGGGACATCGTTTTGTCCGAATGCACCCACGGACCGCAAACGTTACTAAAAAAAAAAGTCACAAAAACTGCTCTGAATGCTTACATGTAGTGTCTGCTGTCGTACTGGAAGCCTTCGTGAGGTTAATTTATATCCCGAGCCAGCGCTTTTCTGCTCACCGCGGCTCTTTTTGGGTGTTTATTAACGGCTGTTTTTCCTTCGTATCCATGGAAACCCATCCCGCACTGTCCCGTTTTCTGCCTCTTCCACGCATGCGCTCTGAGGGCGCAGGACAATGAGAGGAAAGCCACCGTCTCGCATTTTCTCACGCTTCCCCGGGGAAGACGTGGCGCCTTGCTCGGGTCCATTTAACAATTCTGATCTTCAGCTTCTGCCGAGACACAAAGAGGCACTAATAGGCAGTCCTGCCGGTCTGTGGGCTTGATGGTCTGTGACCATTTCATTTTCAAAAAGTCCATTCATAAATCTTTTCAAGGGACTCTATTGGAGCGCCGTGAACAAGAGGGGCCACACAGCGTAATGGAGCAGAGCATAACATCAGTCCGCTGTTTAGTAGCCCCGGGGCCATATCGAAGACGTTATCAAATCTTATTTAAACGCAATAAATACAAATTATAAGAATGAAGAACATGTCTGTTTTTAAAATACAGTAACTCAATAACTTCACCAGATGAAATTGCACATTCTGGTTATATTTTGCCGATAAACTGTTTACTAAATATGTAAAAGGTATACAAAAATTGACATTTCATATATTTATTTAACGTATTGTTTATCATTGTTTTAATTATATTTCATTGTTACATCAGACGCAATTAAATGTTTTATGTATTTTTTAATTCTAATTATTTGTGTGTGTGTGTGTGTGAGATATACAGATTCATTTCATATGTATTTTAAATATTATTACATATCCATTTAATAAAATAATTACATTAAATTAAAATACATTCAGCATTATTTTAGATTTTTTTGGGGAGGGGGTGAATCAATAACATTCATATTCATTTTATCTGCAATAAATATTCAAACAAAAAACATTTTCTTTTTTCTCCTTGTGGTGATCCCCATATTCTCATTACACACACACGCACACACACATACATATATATATATATATATATATATATACACACACACACACACACACACACACAGTGGGTAAGGAAAGTATTCAGACCTCCTTTTTCACTGTTATATTGCAGTCATTTGCATTTGCAAAATCATTTAAGTTGATTTTTTTCATTATTGCACACACAGCACCCCATATTGACAGAAAAAAAAACAGAATTGTTGACATTTTAGCAGATTCATTAAAAAAGTGAAATATCACCCGGTCCTCAGTATTCTGTGACACTCATATATTTAACTCAGGTGCTGCCCGTTTCTTCTGATCGTCCTTAAGATGGTTCTGAGTCCAGCTGTGTTTGATTAAACTGATTGGACTTGATTAGGAAAGCCACACACCTGGTCAGAGCAAATGAGATCCATGAGGTCAAAGGGAGTTTTTTTTTTTTTTTTTTTTTTAAATCTGGAACAATTCAGTTTTTTTCTCAATATGGGGTGCTGTGTGTACATTAATAAAAAAATCTCCATCTCCTCTTTGCATACATGAATCAAGCCACCAACAACGGTACCATTGTTTATATTATATTATTTATTTATCTTTTATACAATGTAATTACAATAGAAATATGTAGGTTTAAATACAAAATTCTGTAAATAAAGATTAAAAATAAACTCCACTGGTTTGTTATCACTACACTAAAGTTTACAATCAACTTTATGAGGTAATTTAATTCCCTGGTTTTGAAAAAAAAAAAACCTAGATTTTGTCAAGGGGAGAGCGTGGACAAAAAAAGAGCCAGGGCAATCGAGTGTAATAAATTCACCAGTTTGACGCCACACGACATCCGCTCGGCCAAATTACAAATGCATTGTCTTTGGAAAAAGGACTATTTTCAGATTCATTGTGCCACAATACACCCGCTTGACCCTGTAATAAACAATTGATAAGAAAACCGGGAGGTCGATTTCTAACACATGACGGTCAAAATGGCCTTTTGAAACAGGAGTTAAAAACATTGTGCCTGCCTCGAATGTCCACTGCTATTAAATCTCCACAGGAAGAGTGTATTTGTTCACCTCGCCGAGCACAGTGTGCAGTCTGACTTTGATCATCTAGCTTTGACACTTGGAGGCTCCACACACTCCGGAAAGCTCATTCAACGTCTTATTCGCACACTTGGATAATTCCCCAAGAAAATAAAAATACGACCGTCGAGCATTACTGAACAATAAATGTGCCTAAATGCTCCACGCTGGAGAAAATGTGAACCTCTTGAATGAGCGGCATCCGAATCTATTGTTACGATAACTGCGTGAGATCTTATAGCGTAGAGTGTGTGTGATTATTCGCCTGCAATTAAAGACAATTATTCCCATTCTTAGACCAGAGCGAGTGAAACAGTGCTGACAAGAAACAAAAGCCAAGACTAATATGCATATTCAATGTTTTAACATACTGTAATATGGGATATTTTAAGCATGCATGAACGGGACCAAATGACTCTGTCCCTTTAAGAGTCTGTGTAGTCGTTCCATTGCTTGCAAAAACGAATCTTTTTTCTAAATTTCCTTCACAACCACCCATTTAACACATTTTACCACCCTATAATGGTCATAGAGTTTCTGAAATACATTCATAACAACTGAAAAGCCCTATGAAACCAAATAAGGTTGACCAAAGTCATATTTTTCATCAGTTCGGATTATAAAAATAAAACTATAAACCTCAGAAATTTTGTTCCAAATCTCTAAAGGGTTACTAGAAGTCAAGGTCACTACAGTGGCATTTCGGTCTAGTTTTTGCATTGCATGATGGGTCACCATCGTATAATCAGGGTTGGAATGTACCTGTTGGTGGAACTAACGGCATCCGCTTGATTCAGAGCGGATCCTTCAATGGTTCTGATTCATTTGGAATTAATGAACCTAACGGCCACAGAAATGGGCAATAAATAAAGTAAACTGAAAGCATGCTATTTACACCACAACGTAAACTCAGTTCTACAAGATAACGTAACCCAATCATAATCATTTGGTGTATCGATTTTCAAGTCGCCAATTTATTCCACCAGTAATCCTTTCACCCTGTTCAACGTAAATAAATAAGGGAAAACCGAGAATAATTAAAATCTGATTAAAAATAACCATTCTAATCAAATAAGAACAATAAATAAACTTCGACCATCGTCTAATTTCAAAATATCCCTTCAAGCAAAATCATTCATTTTCCAAGCAAGGGTCATTACCGGTGGAAGTAATGTGCAGGTATCTCTTTCAAGCTGTCTTTTAAGTGCCCAACATGTTGTGACGGTCTTGCGTTTGATTCTTAAAAATGCAACCGAATGATCTCTTACATCAACCAATGCCCTTGAGCATAAGAAAAACCCCTTAGGAGACAAAAAAGGGGAAGGGGAATGGGGTATGAAATAGTTCAGAGCCTCCTTACGATTATAGTTCAATCTCAAAAGTCTTTTGCAAGTCATTCGAAAAAGGGTTTGGCGCTTTCGGTTGCGATTTGGACTCCAAAGCAGCCCACTTCGCCTCAAAATGCTCCGCTTCCTGGGAACCGCCCGTGGGATTCAGATTCAGACTCTCCATTGGCCAACCGGTGCCGCTTTTTACGGTACTACCGTTTTGCGTGACACTCGTAGTCGTGGTCGTTGATGGGAAGGAGTTATGCGGGTGGCCGTTGACGGTCGGAGGAGATGCGAACGTGGTGGTGGGGAAGCCCCCGGACAGGGTGGGGAAAGCTGATTGTTGGCCACCGCCAAGCGTACCCGTCTTCGGCCCCATCCCGACCCCCATCGCCACTCCTCCACCCCCTGTCCCGGCCGCAGAGCAGAATACATTAGCCACCATCTGTGACGGTGTGATGCCCACCACGGGCACACTGGCGTTGGGATAGGTCATGCTGTTGGCCAGACTGGGCATGTACGGCTGCATAGGTACAAAAGCCGGTTGGAGGGGCTGTTGGGGGAACATGCCTACGGGTGCGGGAGTGACGTCAAAGGCCATCGGGAAAGGCTGCATGGCGGAGGGAAGGGAACCGGGAGCGATGGGCATGGTGGGCACCGGCGGAGGCTGCTGAGTGGGTGGCGGTGGTAGGGTCGGCGGAGTCTGCTGCTGGGCTTTCACCGCTTTAGCCACTTCCTCCAACCAGCGTTCTGCTTCGGACGGGGTTCGTTTATGGCCGCCCTGAGAGCGGGTGGAGGAGACTGGACAGCCGGCTCTGTCTGAACCCATGAGCTTGTAGCTGGAAAGGAGTAAGAATGTTAAAACATGTGGCCCTGTTCTGGACTTTTAATGCGGCGTGTAACACCGGTGGATGAAAGCAAAGTTTTAAATCTGAAAGTGCACCGCGCATAAGGTTATTGTCTCTCAAAAGAAAGAGTCGACTCTGAATCATTGAAAATATATACCTTCCATAACCAATAGGGGCGCTTTAATATGTGACTGTGCTGACAAAATGAGCCTGGATGCGCACAATTTAAATTTTGAGGTTTTCACAAAAATGAATTCATTAAGCCAGGGGTGATGAACTCAGTTCTTGGAGGGCCGCAACCCTGCAGAGGCCCATCTTTTTAAATAAGCCTGAAGGACCTGATTAAATGGATCAGGTGTGTTTAACTAGGGTTGGAGATACTCTGCCGGGGTATGGCCCTCCAGGAACCAACTCTGACAACCCTGCATTAAGCCCTCATCTAGCCATCCCAGTGCTCTAAATAGTAATTAAACATCTAAATGAATCTTTATTTGCATGTTTTCTGAGAGGAGTACCTTTTCTCTGCTCGCTTCTCGTACTCCGAAGCACACACATAAAAACTGAAGACACCTCATATATATACATACAGTAGGCTAAATATATTTACGTATTCATGCAAACATAATATGTTATCTCTTAATTGGATGTGTAACATTATTTTAGATACCCTAAAGGGATCGTTCACCCAAAAATGAAACGGCGTATGCTGTTCTGCGTTAGCTGCACTACGCAAATAGATTGGTAACGTTGTTTATGCTTTGATCTGAATGAAAACAATGCACTATTGTCACGAAAAGTATTCTTGCAGCTTCGTAAAAAAGTACGTTTGAACCACTGATGTTACATGGATTATTTTCATGATTATTTTCAAGATCCTTTTAAAGGGATACTCCACCCCAAAATCGTTCAATAACTATAAAAGCTTCCTCTGTGTTCGGAAAATAATTTTTTTGTAGGACATTAAAAATAGGGAATGTCAAAATAAATATAATAACATTTTCTAAACTTGCTCATTGTGATTCATTTTGCCAGCAATATTCACATGTTGTAATGTTGAAAACAGTCTGTGGATACACTATAATTTTTATGATTAAAGTTTGGGGTGAATATTAAGAAAATAATTTTTATAAAGGACACATTTAATTGATCTAAAGTGACAATAAACGCGGTTATAAAGCTACAAAAGTTTTCTATTTCAAATAAATGCAGTCACTTTTAAGGCTCCATTCAAGGAAACCTGAAAAATATTAATCAACAAAAACAACACAATTATGTAACACTGATAACAAGAAGCATTATTAAAAAAGATAACCAAATTACTGGATTAATGGATGCCAAAAAAACAGCTTTGTCGCAGGAATAAGCCTTGGTGAGCATTAGAAAGCCTTTTAAAAACATGCATGTGGGATGGTGCTACCTTGCGGTGGAGCAGGTGGAGGGGGAATGGCGGGTGGTAAGCAGTTGCTGGTGGCTTTGGCACACAGATCCTCAGATGGTTTGGTGAAAGAGTTGTTGATTTGGCTGCAGAGAGCATTTATGCTGTCCACCTCTCCTGCCACTGATAGATCCATCTCTGGAACTGACACAGAACAACAGAAAGGTCAGTCACACCTGTTTTATTTCAGTGGGCAATGCATACAGTAAAAGGGATTTTGCTTACTGAAATAACCTGGATCTATTATATAAGGTAGAGATGCAGGATACGAGATGTCTAAATCTATTTATGTTTCTGCTGTTTTCTTTTTTTCAGAGAAGATGCGTTAAATTGGCATTCATAATGTTACATAAAACCGTTTATTTTAAATTTTAAAAAAAGAAAAATGTATCAATTTCCATAAATTGCAACTGTTCTTGACCGGCTAATGAGCAAATCAGAATGATTTTCCAAGGATCATGTGACAGTGAAGACGCTGAAAATTCACTGAAAATGATTAAAAAAGTATTAATAAATATATTGTGAGCATCTTTAGTCTTACTGTCCCTCAGCCTTTCAATGGTAGCGTATCATATCAATTACAGTATTACAGATTAATAAAATATTTGTAATTTATCATATTGGTACATAATATGTGCTGAAGATATTTGCTAATTTTCCCTATTTTTACATTTAGACTTTTTTACATACATGCATAATGTAAGGAATTATCAGATCATCAGAATCAATCAATGTTTCTCATAATGATATTCTGGTTTGTATTGCAGTCCTCAAAGCAAGATACTACATAAAATATGCATATCTGCATAAAATATGTCCTACATTTTTCATTATTCACGAATAAACCCAGTCAAACCTAAACATACGACCCATAAAAAAACGTGCGACCCGTAATTCCTCTTTTAAAATCTAGTCTAAGGGATTGAGCTAGAGATCAGAGAGCAGTTCAATTTTGCAAATGCAAAACATGCTATTTATAGAGCACCACACTAGAAAGGATCGATGGAAAGTACCTGTACATCACATATCTACAGGTGAATGCAGGAGTTTTATGGTCTGGAATACACGCTCAAACGATTTTATGAGTACAATCATAAGGTTTCGGTGGAAGCAGGATGCTTTTGTGCCGCTTATTTGTTTGCAGGCTCAACACGAGATGTTTGAAAAGTCCTCTGGTTGATGACGCACAGTGCACATAAAATGCGCTATCGCATGTTTAAACATCGGCACTGGGTCAACACCGCTCGAGTACACAACATCTAACCTGGGTTCTTGGTCTGGAAGTCCGTCTTGCGCTGCAGGGTTGACGGGAGATCATTCAAGCGCAGGGAGAGCTGTCGTTTGAAAGGGGAGTTCTTCTGGCTGAGCTGTGGAAAGCCGCGGAAAGAGCCCTGCCGCACCAGCTGCTCGATGGGAGCGTGGCGGCGAGGGATGGCGTGAGGCCCGCCTGGCTCCGCTCGCTCCCCCGGAGACGCCGCTCCTTCTGGAGGAGATGCATTTCCGGGAGGCATTGCAGAAATTCCACAGACTTCTGCAGAGAGGCGCGCTTGCTAATAAGAATCTTTTTTCTTTTTCTTTTTCACAAAGAAAGCCTAGAGTGATCGTAATGAGACTGACCTTTCTTTTTGTCCTGCAGTTGTTTCATGATGTCCTCTCGGTCACTCTGCTGTCCAGCTGAGGAGACGCGGAAGGAGCCTTCCCTCACAAATGATGTGCGGCTCGCATCGAAGGAAGCTGTGACCCCGCACTCCTTCTCTCTGCGCTGCTTCCGCTCAAGGCAGGCGGCAAAGGCGCATCCGACCGCGTGACTCAAACGTTCTCCCTAATGTCGTGGAGGATTGGCATCATGACAACACTGACAACACTGATTTTTTAAATCAGTAATCATGTCGTAAAATATAAATAATATAAGACATAAGTGATAACATAAGATAAAACACACACACATATATATATAAATAATGTTAAGTATGTATTAAAGGCATCTGATAGTACATTAAATGGTCTCCCTATAAGTATGTAGATAATTTTGTGGATGATGGCAACAATATAAAAAAAAAAAAAAAAAAAAAAATATATATATATATATATATATATATATATATATATATATATATATATATATATATATATATATATATATATATATATATATATATATATATATATATATAAACACATATGCACACATTTAAAATAATTTATTAAAATGTATTAATTGGCTAATTTAAAAAAATGAATATACACATGTATTTATATATATATATTTCAGCTCTCAATATATTCAATATATGTTTCAGTATATCAATATATATTTTTTGTTTAACTATAGAGCCCTATAGAGAATATATGCTTTACCTACATATTACACACGCACACATTTCATTTTTATATTTGTATTATTAATTTTTTTAGATTAGATAAAATGCTTACTGACAATATATGTCAATGTTATTTTCATTTTAGATAGATAAATTAGCCAATGAGCTATGAAAAATTCTAAGAAGAAAAAAGCTAAAAAAAGAAGTATTCAAGATACTTACTTAATGTAAGTAAATGAATCATGTTTAAAGGATGCTTTTATAATTACACTGGAGTATGAAAGAAAAAAATAGTCTGGAAAAATTATCTATTTTTTTAAAGTAGCATAACTAGGTTAGTCTGTGTTTGCCTACACTGCATGCAACTATTGTTTTGGGACAGACAAAAACATCATATGGTCACAAAATGTTTTTTGTCTAGACTAGTATTTGGATCCTAATCAAAATTCCATTTCATTCTGGTCCTTAATGTGTTTTTCTCTGTGCCCCAAGTACAGATAACAGTCCCTAAGCAGTTATTCCGGTTGAGATAACACTGCCATAATCCTTTTCTTAATCCCACTTTGCGGGGAATAGAGGCTAAAGAATTAATCCCCGCTGGGTTCTCCTCACCGAGTCCTTCAAGGCCATGAAGCAGTGGCACATCCAGCGGCGAGTCGTTCCATCACGGCAGATGTAGGAGAAAGCTTTGTCGTAATTACGATCAGGTGCGCAGAAGGACACCTTCTCAATGGTCTGGTCAACAATGAGGTCCTACAGAGAAAGTAAAAAGGGGCGGACCGGTTGTTTGGGACATCTTTAACGACAAAACGTTTTAACATGCAAATAAAAAGAAAGCAAAGTATTATGAAAGTGCTCGTCGCATGGCTAGATTTGATGCACATTGCATTATAGTGTTTCGAAAACATGAAACCAGCTTGATTACAAATTTTAGATTACATCCCAGCAACTACAAAGCCACGTTTGAAACTAGAATCTTCCTCTTATTTGTCCGTGACCCAAACACACTGTACCGCCGTGTCCTTTTGATTCTTCTAACATGACTAAAGCTTTTTGTGTAGCCTGGACCTCCCACTGTAACAGTGGCTAGTGTTTCCTTGTTAGGGGGCCACGGCAAATACATAATGCATGAGCTGAACACTGTAGAAGTGGTAGGTGAGGGGTGAAGCAGAGGAAGACCGGGTCGAGGTGAGGGGCCCGCTCATTGTTAGCCAATTACTGACCGAAGGGGGCCTAGTTAGAGCTCTAAAAGCTCTGTCATGGATGACTGTGTTCTGAGGGAAACGGGGGGGTTTACAGTGGATGGGAAGAACTTCATGGCTCCGTGACTTCTGACTCATCTCAGTCGTCAGGAATAAGTCTGGTCTTGTAATCAATAACACTTTCAGGGCTCGACAATAAGCGCTGCCTGACGGCCCGGGACATCTGTGAAAGATGCTCGAGACAGTTTCAAGAATGTTAAGAAAGCATTTTGGGAATTTAAACAATGTTTCAAGACGAGAACGCCGATGCTTGAACACACAAATACACAAAGCATTAGGTCGAAATAATCATCTCGGTAAGCATCCTCACAAACACAGTTGGTTATGCATTAAATGCACATAAACATTTGAGAGTGAAAGTAAAGTAATGGCAGCCTAATATAACAGCCTGCTGCTGTCTGTGTCTTTAACAGCATTAAAAAAATAATAATCCAGATAAAATACAAGTCAGTTATTAATAATATTGCTTTCTTCATATTGCTTGCAACATTTACATTTGTAAATACATTCACTGGAGGAAGAGTTATTATGCATGATGGAGTCAAATTTTGGGCAGAAGTGACAGTTTACAGTTAAAATGTCTTAACGATGGATTCTTTTTTTTTTTCACAAGATTTTAATTGATGGGTATCTTGTGGATTATTTTATAATTTATTTACATCTTGGATCATCTCAAATTTCGTTCATTTTTGGGTAATACATATATATATATATATATATATATATATATATATATATATATATATATATATATATATATATATATATATATTAAATCATTTAATAATGCAACAATAGTTAGACTAGTTGTTTTTACTATGGCTTCCAATGCGGAATGCAAAGTTGTGAAAATTCATTGTGGTTACATGGTCAATTACATGGTTAAAAACTATTAAAATAATAACAATTTATGTATTTATTCATGCATTTTTATGGTGGGGCTATATGACATTTTGACAGTGTGTCGCTTTTAAAACAAATATATCCTCCCGAAAGAAGAAAGCTGTTGATGACGAGCGCTTGTCAGGATCAACTAAACGCTGGTTTTCAAAAGTACGTGAATTTTTGGCCTCATGTGCGGGCCTTGGCCAATGAAAGCTGCCATGGAGTCATCTAACGGTCTGGCTACACGAGACTAGGTCCAATTGAGCCAGTAGAAAAAAAAAGCCCTGCCTTTTACTATTATTATTAGACTGACTGGTGAATTTTAACCAGAGCGAGGAGAGTAGGAGGTGCAGGACACACAGGTGGTGTGTGACAGAGGCAGGAAGGATTTAGGTGGTACTGCTGACTCATATGCATACGGGAGGATTACCAGAAGAAGGGCATAGTGAGTGAACGACTGAGTCTGAGGCCCTTACGAGAAACAAAAAAAGAAAGCTTTGTGGCCTTCCGCCTTTTACTGTGTGAGCTGAAAAGGAGGAACGGGGGATAATTGAACTCATTATGTGAGGCCTTTGACCTTTTCTGGTTAACTTTCCGGGTTTTGTGCGAGGGAAGGATGTTACATTAATCCTTGAACTTTGAAAAGAAAAACCCAACCGTGAGAGACACAGGAACCCTTGGCCTTAAAAGTCATCTTGTGTCTGAGACGGTCTGTGTGATGTCTCATGAAGCTGGATGGTCATGTGACAGGTCTTTTGGAGGCCGGCCAGCTTCCTCCTACTGCATATTTCGTGTTTCCTACAGATTTACTCTCTTTGCTGACGGACTCGGCTAATTGATGGCTTGGGAGCTTTTCTGGGCCTCGAATACTTTTTTAATCTTGATTAATGGCTTTCAATGGACACGCAACAAAATGTCAATACACACTTACCTTGGTTTTGTCGTCCACTACTCTCAGGCCGTCAGCAGACACCCAAAGCACAGCCTTGACAGTTTTTTTCCCACTCTGAGAAGAAATATTGAAACAAAATCAGCCTTTCTCGACGGGAAAGCACTACTGCAGAGGTTTCGATTTGCTCTGCACCAAGCACAAGAATTTTTGCTATTTTTGACATTTCTGTGACAGGTTTAGCTTCTGTTGGCTCAACTTGTACTCAAAGTGTATCAGAAAGCTGTCCAACGGTACGCTGACCTGTGCTGCAATGCATTGAGTTTCAGGGACAAGACTCATAAAGGCCAGAAAACTAGTCAAAATTGCTACTAATATATGGTTACGAATATAATTTGGGTTATGTTATTATTCATTATTATTACTACATTTGCCCTTGCTTATATATAATTTACCAGATAAAAAAAAAGTTCCTTTGTAACATAATTTTTTAAAAACTTTTAAAAATTAAATTGCATGTTAAAATATATTGAAATATAATACAGTTATTTTACATTTCAATTATACTTCACAATATTATTGTTATTAATAATAATGGTGGAAAAAATGGTGGGAGACCCCAAACAGTAGGACAATATTAGAATTATTCTTAATAATAATAATGATAATAAAACCTAATTACTTATATTAATGTAAAAAAATTGACTTTTGGGGCCCAAAACAATGGGACAATATTAATAATAATAATAATAATAATACATACTGACTCATATTAATAAAGACAAAAATCATACTGACTTTTGTAACCCAAAAAAGTAAGGCACTGTTAGTATTGTAGGCGTTGTTTTTTTTATTTTCACAGCCAAACTCAGCATTGCATGTAGACTGCAGTCCCACATGGAGAGGACATTGAGGACAGGCTCGGTGGACTGCAAGCAAGCTCTCTAGGTTTTGATACAGGGTTTAAATCTTTGATTAAATCTGTTGTGAGTGCAAGTCTGTCCGAGAGAGTGAAGGTTAGCACACCATGAAATGCATTTAATCTTGGGAAAAAGAACTGTAGGAATAAGTTGAACTGAAGGATCCCACTAAATCAAGAAAAACTGAGGGATTCAGCTGACGTTACAAGCATCCCAAAAGTCGCTGTCCAAATTTGCTAAGACAGCAGAACATTGAGGAAATTACACTGGCTGAGGAAGAGACCGGGAGAATAAGGAACAAGCACAAACTCAAAGCAGAATGAGATAAAGGCTTTGGGGGTTCGGGGAAGAAGAGAAAATAAATGAAGTGACTGTGTAGACAGACGCAGCGGGAACTGCCAACATGGGGATGAAAGAGCAGAGCGTACATGAACAGATGGAGGGGCCCCAAAGACAAGGGCCACACACACAGACGGCACTAGCGGGGAAAAGTTTTTACATGATAAAAACCATTAGATATTACAGTTCTGCTCTGACAGTTCAGTAATGAGATTCGCAGGCTCAGGATATGACTATTGACGGAGCGGCGATACTGAAGATAAAGCCATCGACAGAGCAGCCACGCTCCGTAAAGATAGATTTTTTAAATAAGTGAGACTTTGTAGAATCTCAGTACATAAAATCATAACTCTTTACGGGTGCTCAAAGAGCTTATAGTCTCCTGCGACGCGAAAAGCAGGCAGTGAGGGGTTTTACAAAGGGATGGGAATCAGACGTCAAAATTATACTTACGTTTCCTTTTTGTCTGGTTATGCATATGACTTAAATTGACCCACCCGAAGACAATATACGAATTTGCACTATACACTATACAGAAATTATATAGATCTTATATATATAAAGTATATATATAGAGCATATAATATATAAAGTAACTTTAAATATTTTATAAAGCAGTTTTATAAAGTAATATCTTTTTTTTTTTGTTTTCCGTTTATCGAGAAACTTATCTACATGGCATTTTTAGTGCATAGTACAGATGCCTAATAATAATAACAATAATAATTATGATGATAACAACAACAATATTGTTATTATTATTATTAATAATAATAGTAATATTAATAAGACAAAATTACTGGATTTTATTACTATTATTATTATTATTATTGAATTATTATTATTGAATTTAATTTTATGCTAAAAATAATTAAGACTTTGTAAATTTCCTACCATAAATATATCATCACATTGCATTTCGCATGGCTAAGATCTTAATTTTCTTTTTTTTTCTTCTGCACCCTCAGATTCCAGATTTTTAAACAGTTGCATATCAGCCAAATTCTGTGATATCCTAACAATATCCTTACCATACACCGTCAGAAACCTGGTGTATAAATCTCAACTTTAAAAAGGCGTTTTTTGCCTCACGTATCAGTAGGCCTACTACTCTTTTACAAAGATGGCACGCATGAGCAATTTCTGGGCAAATAAACAGAAAAAAATAAACATTTCTATAAAATTAACACATGATTATATTATATTACTACGAATTTATGATTATTAGGTCTAGAAAACAAGCGCACGGCTGTCGATTAGCTTTTTCTCAGCAAGCGTATGTTTTATTGCGTGGGGATGGAAAGCACTACAGCACTCACCACTTTCAGTTTTTTCACTGCTTCTTCACACACATGCATCCCTCTGGACTCCTCTACCTCCACCAGACCAAGGTACTGCAGAAAGAAAAAATACAGCGAGAGAGAGAGAGAGAGAGAGAGAGAGAGAGAGAGAGGTCAAAACTGATGAAATCCACATTTTCTATATTTCATCCTCTACATCTACCACACCGTTATTTCCCAGAACGGCATCTACGACGCACTGTGAAGGAAAAAAAAGGAAAATAGCGTTGTGTAATTTTTTGCTGAGGTTATGTGAGAAAAACAGACAAGAAGACAAATTTGCTCAACCTCTTCAGGGAAAAAACTAGGGCTTGTTAAGAACCCGTTGAAAACACAGCAGAGGATATATTTTGTGGGACACTTCGCCCAGCCAAAACCAATCAAAATGTCCTCACGCGGACACAATTAATAGTCATCAAGCCAGGGTTATGTGATTACGGTGGCCATGAGGACAGAGGCCATTACAGGATTACATCTCAGTCGCAAAGAGACTCCTGATGCCTCAGGCTGGAGAATAAAATTAGGCTGAATTTAATTATGCAAGATCCACTGCAATACATCCTCCACTTTACTTAATGATACAGACCATCTTTAGTCTTGAAAGAGCCTCTTTTCATTTTCAAAACAATACTGTCAAACCATTTCAACTGAATTAATTATACGGCATGCTGATTAATTTATTGCATTTATCGCGTGCGAAGCATGCAAAAGCCTCTAAATGCCGCTTGAAATTTTCTTGTAGGTTCGTTAAGTCCACTCCGATGGCAATGAGTAGGTTCTTTTAACTGCCACAAATGTGAAATAAATGACCGTAACCAGAAGAAAATTATCATTTTATATATTGACCTTCACAAAGGCTATATACAAATGTACACTATATAACCTACGCAGAAATTATATAGATTTTACAGCAACTTCAAATATTTTATAAAGCAGTGCTCAGACAAAGCAATTTCTAAGCAACTGAATACTTCGAAATCAGAATTATAAAAACTAATTAGCAATATAAATGTTTATTTCTTTTAAAAATCTATTTACATCATGCTTATCGATAATTTTAGGAGAAAATTTCACAAGGCTTTTGCACCTGAACTCTTCTTACATAAGAATTCTGGGAGAAAATCCATTTTGTGGGAATTATAAAAGGTCAATTTACTAATTTGACTTTAATAGAATATTAATATTAACCACATTCTATATATTGTGATATTGTTTCACACTAAATTAATGTGTAATATCGACCGTCCTGTTTTAAGTCATTAAAACATTTACCATTCAGAAGTTTGGGGTCAGTGATACTAAAATACACTGAATTAATTGGAAAAGATTTCTAGTTCAAATAAATGCTGTTTAGTCTTTCTCTTCATCAAAGAATGACGAAAAAAAGATGTATCATGGTTTCCACAAAAATATTAGTTGAACTCAAAACAGATCTCAATACATTTCCTAAATATCCTGAATTTTTTACAGCAGCAAATCATCATATTAGATTGATATCTGAAAGACCATGTGACACTGAAGACTAGATTAATGATGCTGGGAATTTTAAAATCTATTCAAATTAAAACGGTTCTCTTAAAGCGCCCCTATTATGGATTTTAAAAATGATCTTTCATGCCGTGGCTAACAAAGCTCTAAGCCGCTTCACTTCAGCATTAGCATGTTGCTAACCCACTTGTCGGGTCTTTTCGTGTTGGTCAGAATGAAAGTGCACATTTATTCTTTGCCACAAGGTGGCGCTTTAAAAGCTGAATCAAAAATGAATCGTTGAATGAATCGCTCAACAAACAAGGTGAAAATAAAAGTGTTCGTTTATTTATATATTACAATAACACTTCTTTTTACTGTATTTTTAATCAAATAAATGCAGTCTATTGAAAACAGATAAGAGAATTTCAAAAACACTGAACAAATCTTCCCAACGCTGAACTTTCAGCATTATTATATACAACAATCAACGTCCTATTCCAGCCATTAGTTTGATATTATTATTGTGTGAGCGTTTGATAAGTCACCCTTTAAGTTCAAGTGGTGTTTGCTCAAAGCTCTATAGCTTTTGGCATTGTTCCAGACACTGTGAGGGTGTTACTGACTCAAACCTTTAAAAAGTCAATCTATATCTGGCTTTTCCCATTATACCCGTGATCGTTCTTCCTCCCGCACTAGTGTCGCTTTCAAACAACAGCCTCTTAGCGTGAGTGCGTTTTCATTTAAAAAGTCAATTACACGAGTGTTAATTCTTAGAACAGAGTGTGTCATATTGAACATCATAAACTCCACTCTACGGACATTTATGCATATTTCCCATTAGCTCCAATCAACATGAAACAGACGCAGGTTACTTTCATTATACACTTTCCTACCCTTGTTGCGAATGATTCATCTGTGCTTATGTTCCAAAGAAAGGAAATATTCGTCTTTGTAGTCTTTAATCAAAATGTCACACCCTGCCGTCTAAAGTAACCTCGCATGCTGAAAGCCTTGTGTGACCGCACTTTCAGATCGTCTTATTCTGAATTATTAAAGCAAGATGTCTGTTAACAGCCCTCCGGATGAATTCGGAAGCCGTGCCATTTCACTTCTCGACTCACCCGGACAGGAAAGTTGCATTTGCCCTTTCGCACAGCCTCTTCGTCTGCCTGCCATTGGTGGGGCCGGCTGGCCTCCGGCATGTAGGTGGGCTTCTTCCTGCGCAGGCTCTGACGCAGCTTATTCATCTCCACGCTCTCGAACTCTCTGTTGCTGAGAACAAAAAAAGAAGACACATTAGTATACGATGTGTAAAAGAGCCCTTATTTTACCTCGGGACCAAAGTAACGTGAAAAAGTCACACACCAGCTGGGTGACATTTTGACTTATCATACAGGAGGCAATATTTCCAGTCACGCTGGACAGGGAGGATGCAATCTGATCTGGATTTGATTTCGTAATTAAATCCAAACTGTTCATTTCATATTTTGGGGATGCAAATAACCCCATAAACGGATTAAACAGAAATTACAGAAAACGTATTCACTTCTGTCTAAAAAACAATTGCTTTGCTTCCCAAGAGGCCTATTTATGCAATATAATTAGGTCATTCATTCTACTCTTAATTTGCATTGGTAATTTCAAATTCTGATGCACAACAGCACAAAGCCAAGCTGCTCTGAAGAATGCAAATATCCAGAGCCGGGTTAGTCCAAGTTATACATTCACATCATGACAGTTCCACTGAGAAAAATATACAGTAGCACATATAAATGAAATCATTTAAGCACGCTAAGACGTTAAAAATGAAAACGTAGGAAGAAAAAAAAAATTAATTGTGGCATAGCTTAGTCTCCCTTCATTCTGAACCCATAACACATTAATTCTTCAGTGAAACACAAGAAAGGTTTGATATTTACTATTATTTTTAACAGCTGCATATTTCATAAGTCTTTTTAACTTGCAGTAAAAGTTGCACAAAAAAACTTCATATAATACTTGAATTTGAACTTTATTGCAATTAACAAAAAAAAACTATATATATAATATATACATATACATACAGTATATGTGTGTGTGTGTGTGTGTGTGTGTTTGTGCATATGTGTATTATAAGGGTGTGTTTAACTCTCTTATACAAATTGTGAGTGAAATTTTTTTCTGGTTCTGGGCAATGATTAATCGTATCCAAAAATAAAAGTTTTTGTTCTATGTGTGCAAATGTGCATGCATGTATATATTTAAGAAAAATAATATAATAATAAATGTTATAAATTATATGTCTGTGTCTTTATATATACATAATAAATATACACAGAATACAAACTTATTATATAACCATCATTAATGAATTAATCATTGCACAATTTTTTATATCACTACTAAAAATAATACGGAAACACTACTAAAAGTTTCCGTATCACTATTAAAAAAAGGCAAGTTTTAAGGGAGTTTAGAAGAATCATCATTACCATCTTTTGGGACAGTTCGGCATATCTTCTCATTGAAAAGTTGTAAACTTCGCACAAACTGTTGTACTCCGTTCTTCGGTGTGAACCACAAGCCACACGACCGCTTTCACTTTTATAGCTTCACGTCAGTGGCCAAAAGAGCACGTTTCCCAAAGCCCTGGAGCTTTACGGGTAACAGGTGGCAGACGTGGAGCACCGGAAGTACCACTATAAACGTCTGGCCTCTAGCCCAAATGTATATACCCAAAACACACCCACATACTCAAAACACCATATGCTCCTATATGAGCGTGTTTTTTTAATAGCTGCGGCGTCTAGGTCTCTCTGGAGGCTTTGCTCAGCTCTGGCACGCGCCTGTTGCTGAGCTCGACATATCGTGCAGGGGTCAGACGGGATACGCAGGAATCCCTCGGCAGAACCCCACCGGCAGCTGAGTAAACCGCACGGCATTTTTAATGAGGCAACGGGACATTACGGTAATGTCAGAGCGGCTGAATGTTTGGGGACATTCGCATATTCAAGATGACCAACGAGCCGGTTCATTTGCAGGAAGAGGAAAGGGAGGGGCTTCCGAGATTCTGCTCTACTTTCAGGGTTGATCTAATGGCTGAAAGGCTGCCAAAACTACAGAAGAGCAAAGAGGGAGGAGAAGACGTTCGTTCCGGAGACAGAGAACAGGCCAAAAGCCAGGGAGGGAGAAAGAGAAGAGACTTTATAAGGAGAAGAAAGAGAGAGCTTGAGATGTAGAAGGGGAGGGAGACAAGACTAAACTCTCTTATTGAATCTTATTGAGGTCACAGTTGTAATGTGTGTCGCTCACACTGTTGGTGCCAGTCGCAAATATCCTGACTTTCAGCGCTGGGAATGTCAAAACGACATATTTTAGCAGATGATTGAGTTTCCTGGAGAACTAGTTGACTAATTGGTCTTAAACCCCGTATTAGGCTGGTCTGAGGTTAACTTGACTCTTAGAGGGTGACTGCAGAACAAAAAAGCTATACCTTTCAATGTCACACGATTAGTGACGCACCAATATTAATGATCAATATTAGAAGAATGTGTAGTGAATAGTCAGTTATCTTAGGACGGTATACTATTATAATACTGTATTCACGAATAGCTTTTACGTTTATACTTTCCATTATCGTTATAATTTTAGTTTAGCTTGTAATTATTTTGTAACGTGCTTTTGTCATTTTATATTAAACCAAAATGATAGCATGAATCTAAATGTGCATGATTGACTGTTTAATTGATTAATTAATTACAAGCAATATTTGCTCAAATGAAAACGCAAGTCAAATAATCAAGCCTAAAAACAAAAGATCTAAAATAAATTGTGAAATTTTACTAGATTTTTGGTATTGCCTGTAATATCGACGCATAAGGCAAAGAAAACAATTTGTTCTAGAGAGGTTCTTATGAGACTTGCCAGGGAAATTTCCAAAACATGCATGTGAAAGTCACACAACAGCCATAACAGCCACCCAATCCATTCCATGGAAATGATTTCATCACCAAATGAAAACCAGCTGGAGCAACATGGGTAGAGCGAACAAAGACTATAATCAAAACAACACATTCAAGACTTCATACACAAAACATCTGGTAGATTACTTCTCTTTATGTGTCTGTGTGATGGCTCAAACATATACCCGATATATCAGCTTCAAACATCTTAAACAAGACAAATATATATATATATATATATATATATATATATATATATATATATATATATATATATATATATATATATATATATATATATATATATATATATATATATATATATATATATATATATATTTATATATTAATATAAATTATATATTAATATTGTGAATACTACCAGCTTCTCTGAAAAACAATTGATATAGTTATCATATAGTCATTTTTTGTTTATGTAATATAGGCTGTGTTTGTATATATATATATATATATATATATATATATATATATATATATATATATATATATATACACACACATACACACACTCATACAGTTTATATTTTGAAAATATTTTACATTTCTTACATATACTTAATATAAAAATATAACATATTTTTCTTAAATACATGCATGTGTGTGTATTTATATATACATAATAAATATACACATACATATATTATATGAAAACAACATTTATTTTGAATTTAATTATGCAAGATGAATCATTTGAAAGCACTATTTTAAATTAACATTTTAACAAAGTTACGGCTTCATACTGCTAAAAGTAGTTCAATGGACTACTTTTATGCTATTTTATAAAGATTTTGTGAAACTTCAAAGCGAATGTGAATAATAAATGAATTCTCATTTCTGAGTGAACTATTACTTCAAGGTTTGAAGAGAGAGAAGAAAAGAGAGAGCAAGTAACAGGCCGGCGAAGGGTCTAAAACTCACTTAGGACGCTTCGCTGAACACGAGGCCTATAGCTTCACAAGTAAATAACAAATCAAAAATGGCCCCTAGAGCAAAAAGCACAAAACCTACAAAAGACCATCTTAAACCCCCCTGCGCCATCTCAGCCTGACTGTAGTGAAACCGATGAGGTAAAGCCTGCAGCATGGCTCCGACTACAGTACAGAGGCCAAGGAGCGGATATAGCCTTTGTCTGATTATTGCTAAAATCAATGCTCTCTGTGCAAGCAATCGCACCACGGCAGCTGCCTGCGCTCATTTCAGAGACACCGTGGGTGGACAGTGTAATGGAGGCTTTTTGGATGCTTTTGAAAAAGGGAGTAATTGTAGCGTGACACTCCAGTCTCTTACGGTAGGCTGTGTTCAGGCCCGGTAACTGGCACGGAGAGGAGAGGCGGAAAAATGGACGCTCCTGATTCGTCGCAGCAGGGATTAACGGGAATTGAAAATTCTGTCATTTATTTCATCCTCGTTTTTCACTCACCTTCTTGTTGTTTCAATCCTGGCTGTGACAGTTCTTTTGAAACATGAAAGAATTAAAAAAAAACATTCATGCTGCTCAAATAAAATAAGTAAATGAATGTGATCAAAGGCCATCAGGCTTCATAAAGGACATTTATATGGGACAATTTATATTATTATTATTATTATTTTTTTTTTTTTATATAGTATGGAAACCAGGAGCTGAGATATTCCTCTAAATATAGTATTTTGTATTCAGCAGCAGAAAAAATGCATGAAAGAGTATAAATAATGACAGAAATTATTATTTCAATACCCTACGGTGAAAAGTTATATTATCCTGAGACAGGAAATTAAGGTTTCATATATTTGCAGCATTACAAAATCATCATTATTTTCACTATTATGTTGACAACTGACAAATAACCAATGCTAAAGTCTATAATTAATCTAAATAAAGTAACAGTGATACACAATTTTTTTAAGTGCTACAAATAACCTATTAAAAATACAAAATATAAAAAAATTAAATACCTAATAATATCAGACACACACACACACACACACACACACACACATTATGTATAAGTATATATATATAATATATATAATATTTCATGCATCTCTAAATTACTACCAACATATTAAGCAGCACAACTTATTCTAAACATTGATGATAATGTACCAAATAAGTACTTACTAATAATTTCTGATAAAAAAATATATCACACTGAAAACAAAAGAAATAGCTGCTAAAAGTTCAGCTTTGCATCACAGGAATAAATAAAATTTTAAAATACCTTCAAATAGAAAAAAAGTTGTTTTGAACTGCAAAAATATTTCACAATATCACTATTTTGACTTTATTTTGCCGAATAAATGCCGCATTTAAAGTTATTGTGTCCTGTTTCACCAAATAATGGATCAAAAATAAGCCCAGTCCGGGTGTACACACATTTCCCGAGGACAGATACAGATCCACCCGCCCATGACCCAGTTTCAGTACCTCATAGACCCCGTTTGCAAACATCATCTGACCCAGGGATCAAAGGCGACTTGTTTCTCTGGCCATCTGCCGCAGCGCGTCTAAAGAAGCTGCGCCACATCACACCTGTTCAGATTGAGGTTACGCTCACACACATAAACACGACACCCGCACACACCCACATACGTCAAATACAGACGCCAGTAATCGTGTTTGCAGATGACAGGGGGGGAAAAGGGGTCAGAGCGAATGTTTATCCTAAGAGAAAAACCTCTGCTAATATTATCAATACCAATACAAGACAGTGACACAGTGACCATTTCGCACTCACAGCCGGTGTGAATATGTGGGTCATCCCGGTCTGCAGTACATGCTGTCGATTCAATCGCGTGGGAGTTTTCGATCAGAATTCAGTGACATAAGCCGCACGATGTTTTCAGTAGGCAAACCTGAACCACTGTCCTGGTAAAACAATCCTCCTTTAAAATGTACGTCTGTGCGCGTGTTGCTTTAAAGAGTTAGACAGCCGAGGGCTCTAATGCAGCGAGACAGCTGAATCAGAGGCTGCCATCAGCAGGATGAGTCTTCTGTGCTCGATTGACACTCAGCCTAACCAACAAAGGCTACTGCGGCTTTTTCCAAACCAAATTTTCTCTCAATCTGCCACGAGCTCAACTTAAGAGGCATTATTTGGCATGGATGCTTCTAAAGGATGTTTCCTCGCTGTGATGTATATTTTAGGAATAGCTTGTTTATTAGCAATACACGGCGGCTATAAAAAGACATCAACCTCTCTTTTGCTAAGCTGCCTTGCCTAGAGTCAGAAACTGAGATAATGTCTTCTGTATAATGACATTTGTGCTCTGAGTGTAATGATTGTTGAAAAAACGCGTTGGGTGCGGACCATTGGTCTATGAATGGATTTTAATATGTTGTCATTGAAGATGAATGCTAGCTAGTTTTATGCGTATAACATGTTATGTTTACAGTGTGTGTAGTGGTCATAGACGTAGTACTCTGTGCATTAAAGTTGCATTTTTATATATTTGTTTTTGCACTAATTGGCTGATGATGGAGCAATAATAACTATTCATTGTTAAACAACTTGAGATACAGCTACAGTAAACTGGCACTTTGATGAGTGCTTGCGGTTAAGAGTTTTCTTCAAGTATTAAAGAGTACAAAGATATTTTTTCTACCTGGTCTCACAGCA
This sequence comes from Puntigrus tetrazona, assembly GCF_018831695.1. Taxonomy (NCBI): domain Eukaryota; kingdom Metazoa; phylum Chordata; class Actinopteri; order Cypriniformes; family Cyprinidae; genus Puntigrus; species Puntigrus tetrazona. The sequence goes on from NC_056713.1 coordinate 8,944,443, forward strand.
TAGTGAGACAAAATATGTACTAACAAGTACATATCATTGCAGTTTCCAAAAGAAATGAATACTAGAGGCAGTAAAACTTTTTAAAAGCGGTACTTTTGAATGTTAGCATCACACATCACACTAGCTTCAATCTAGCTTCAAATTCTGTGTAACGACAAAACGGTTCTGAGGTAAATCTGTGTCAAAGGAAGCAGAAATGGCACGATTGCATCAATAAATGTGTTTTTATATCAGTTTTAGATTTGTTAACACTATGGGGTAGGTTTAGGGTTGGATTTGATGTAGCGTATATTTCCAATGTTATAAAACACAATACATAACTATATCAATGTTATGAAACGTGCAATGTTACGAATTTATCACTTCTGGAGAGAAATAGCACAGACACTAAACAAAGATAAAACGAACTAGTGTCTAAATGCCCTTAATTGTACTTAAAGTGTTGGCACGCACATGCACACTAGTTAGTTTCAGTGTCTGAGCTAGTTTGACAATTTAATTATGCAGTAAAGTATGCAGTAAGAACAATGGCATGCAATTTGAAAATACATAGTGTGATTTTTTATTAATATTATCTATTGCCATTGAGAGATTTGCATAAACTGCAAAAATAACATTTCCTAAGGATTCAGTAAACCGTCAGCCAAGAAGTTAACAAGCCAGAACACTCGAACAGAGCCACAGTGTTTGCATGTTACTGGAAATCAACCACTGAATGGCATACCTGGCTGTCACATTATGTTGCAATGAGAAAAAATAAAGAAATAAATCTAAATAAATGGCATGCACAAGGTTTTATTGAATGTGCAGACAGGACAGTGCCGCAAGGAAAGAATGGTGAATGTCTTTTAGCTTCTACAGTCTTGAATTATTGATTTTGTTTATTTTGGGTGAAGGGCAGGACATTGAAAATAGCTCTGAGGCTCCTTTTTCAACAAAATGGCCACAAAGAACACAGTTTCTCATAGATTATCCAACAGACACCAGACTGACATAAAGGAGGTTCTAAGAGCCGAGACTACATTGATATAAAGGCTGACCTGTCCAGACAACCGTGTGTAACTCAGAATTGTAACATCTTGATTTTCCATATTAAATAACATTCCTAACCATGTTCATAAAACGAACATAAAACAAAGACTGGCATGCAGCATCAGATATGAGCTCGAAATAGCTTAGTCCAGCTGTGTCCATAACAACGTGGACTAGTGATGAGTCACAATGCATGGCTGACTCATCAATTGGTAAGGTTCATCCAGTATTTTATTTTTTTTTTCAGACAAAAAAAAACCGGAAGTTGTTTACTGTGATTTAGCAAGCGGTATGTTTTCCTGGACCAACATTATTTTTGTACCTTAAAAACAACATCCCCATTAGCCAATCAGATTGCAGGGTTAGGATTAGGGTGGGGTTGGGAGTTAAACAACATCCTAATCAACCTATTATTTCCTTACAATTCAAGGGTCAATTAAGTTAAGGTTAGGAATCCAGTTACGACTGTGTTTGTTGACAAAGATGTTGATCTATGAGCATGCCCTACTTGGTAAAATCATTAACGCTCTGCATCAAGTAGGACACGTTGCTGGATCATCATCTTCTGTGAGTACTGGAAAAATATGCAAAGCAAACAAAAAACAGTTTTTCCTTTTTTTGTATTTCCCCTATCAAAAAAGCAAGATAAATTAGTCTAGAATGCATAAAACAACAAGACTTTTTTAAAGAGAATACATCTCAAATTGCATAAATTTTTGTTACCCAATTATCAAAATATTCTTACAATGTTCTTACAATGTATTTTTAATAAACAACTCAAGGTATATTTACTATAAATCAATCGTATTTACTTTTACTTCTGTATTTATTTTTGCTTCTAGAGTAATTGCATCCCGTCTTAAGGATGCTCCGATATTTTTACAGGAAACTATATTGGAAACAAGATCATTTTGACATGTGCTGTGCACAGAATATAAAAAACCCTACATTAGTGAAACTTTAGTTGCATTCTCTAAAAACAATTTTTATTTTATTACAGTATTAGTTCGTTTATTTAGTTTTATAGGCTTACAGAGGGTAAAAATTTGCGTTTTTAGTAAAAATGCTTCTTCATATACAAATGTAAGTGACCTATTTCTCCTTCTTCGTGTCGTGTGTGTAACTGTGGCCCTTTAAGGCCACCAGTAAGAGAAACTGATAGGTAGAGACACGAGAGTCCTCTCAGTCCACTGCGTTCTCTGTAATGATGCCCTTCCAGGAGAGGAACATCAGACACAATCAGACATCAATTTGTGTTCTGATCGTCATAACAAGCCCGCGTTGCATTTGATAACCACAGACAGCGACAACAAATAAATCTAATAATAGAAAGACAGATAAGTATCAGCTAATCTGTTCAGTTGGTATATCAATTTATCTATTAATCTGAGCCATATGGAGGCTCATGCAGCTACTTCCTGTAAGAGTATTAGCCAAACACAAGCCTTCAGAATAAGCTTGGTTACTAATCTGAGAGATGCACCGCTTTTAGGGCCCATGCATTTCGAAAAAATGTAATGAAAACAAAACATTCCACCGAGGCTCATTCTTCATTTTTAAATGGAAAAACAACTCACCTCCCATCTTCCGTCTCATCCATATCACTGCTGAAACTCATTTTAGAGAGATGTCAGAAGAGCAAAGCCAGGTAAAGTATCAAAATCGAACCACCCGAGGACGTTTCACTGACGCTCGATGAAAAGCTCGAGGCAAAATGCTGTTGAATATTCAGTTTTGGGATCCAAAAGAAGGAGGAGGCGACCACACCTCCTCTTCAGAGATTAACTTGGAGGAGGCGACAATAACACATGTGCTCGGTCTCATCACCATATGTGTCCTCGCCCACAGAAACATGCGCTGACGCACGGAGACATGCGAATTTGGCTGGATGTGCTGAGCTGCAGCCTCTGAGGAACAAATCAACTTTTTGTCTTTCCACAACATAGACAGCGAGGGGAGGATGGAGAGCGAAAGATAGAGAGACGGGGAGGGGAGGGGGAGAGAGGAACAGAGGAGGAGCGCGGGCGGAGGTGATTAGACTGGAGATGGTGATGACACACTTTCAGTCGCCCATCTGCAGTGCCAGTTGTCTGTGTTGTTGTGTTTGTACTTGCTATGTTCTTCCTACTCGGCTCATCATATACGCTTATGAAATAGCTAATGTAAATGAGGTATGGTTGTGTTATTCTTACGTATTAGTCTCTGCGACCAAAGCACAGTATGTGCACGTAGTCACAGCACACTTCCTATAAGCCTATTAATGCTATAGTTATGAAGAATGACCTCAGTGTTCTGGAGACTGCTCGAGATTCTACTTGCGTAACAAAATGCCTTCCAAAATTTAAAGACATACTGCTTTTTTGGTGCATTTTTTTACTGCAGTTTTTCCTAAGGAAGCAAAATACTTATCTTTAACGTCCATAACTGATTTTGAAATCATCTGATTATTATTTAGAGGATTTGCTCTATATTTACTTTTGGTCATCAGCTTTTGACCTAAAACATTACTTAAACCTCCTTTTTTGCAGGCAAGGCTTAAACCTAGTCCCAGAGTAAAGTGTAAGTCGGAGCTGTTTTAACTGAAGGAAACTTGCATCATCTGATCTTAAAATGTATCATTACCTCTGTTTTGGATCAAAATGCACACCAGTAATATGTTTTTTAAGGCACATGTCCCAATTGAACTATTGTCTAGTCCTGGCTTAGTCTAAGCCCTATCTGTGAAACTAGGCCTAAGTGATTTAAAGGTAATATTTTAATCGTTCGAACACAAATTTCCATGTTCACAGACAATTCTCACGATATGCAGACAGTCAAAGAACTATTACGTTTTGATACTATATACGTTCAGAATTTTAAAATTCATTAGCTTTATTTAAAATAAAAAAACTTCAGTTCTCTTGCGAACCCTCAGAGGTCTGTGAACCCCCAAATGATCAAATATAAATATAAATAAATCATTTACCAAATTATCGTTCTGTTTGTATGTTGCTCAAGCCGAATACTGTTTATACTTTCTAAACAACATAACCTAAAGTTGTCTCTGCATATAAAACTTAGAGAGGAAATAGTATTTGGGAACCCTTCATTTCACTAACTAGTGCTAAAAAATTAAGGAGAAAATAAATTCCAAAATAAATGTCCAAAATCTTTAAATCAATATGAATTTAATAGGAGGACTTAAATGCAGCATAACTCATGTTCCTTCAACTTCCAGCTGTCTTATGCTGGCTGTATAATATCTTGACATATCTTTTAAATCATGTCACTTTTCTAGACTGGAACAGGGGAGTCACTTGGCCGGGGCCGACTGGTGGAGCTTCCCTCTGGTGCTGAATTGATCACGCTCTGTTGACTGAACTTGTCCTAAATTCTCATGACCCAAATGAGAGTCCACCAGCAGGGCTGGATCAATGTATTCACATGGACATTTAACCAGACTAATCATGTCCAGCATTTTGTACAGTCGATTTACCCAGAGGCGATAAACAGAGGGGTCTTGAGCTCCAAAGAAAACCGCATGTAAACCATAAGGACTAAACAATTCTCGATTACAAATCACTCCACAATTCTGTCACACTTTAGCAATTCATATCTGTCCCGATGGAATATTCTGGGATACTCTACAATTTAAATAAATTGAAACATACGTCCAGTTCTCTCAAATATGAAATGATATGCTATAAACAGGCCTCCCACTCAGGCAAACGCAGTCTGTTAAATAAGAGTCAGTCAATGCGTCCTCTCTAGAGGGTCACTGAAAGTGGGGTCAGATTTATGTAGTTCGACTGTATGAGCCGCATACTAGAGAGTGACAGAGTCACAATGATTCAGTGGCACATTGCCCTCTACCTGCACCGAGCGGCAATATGACGAATGCCTGAGTTTCTTTACTGAGCTGTCAGAGCATACGTGATGCAAACCGATCTGTCAGTACAGCTTCTTATGTAACACTGCACTACACATCCACATTAGCCAATCATTCAATTAACATGACAACACAATTATTATTCAATGTATTGCATTTTTCTTAAATGATAAGTTGTAATACATAAGTGAGCTGATCAGTGTAAATTAAATTGGTTCATCAAAAAAATTATCATGTCTCTTCTGAAAATCAATAGTGGCCATTAATCTGTTTAAAGTCCATAAATGGTATATATTCGTCATAAAACTAACCTATACGCCTCTGGAGGGTTAACATGTTTTCTGAAGCTGATCAATGGGTTTTTGTTTTTGCATTACCAAGTTTGGAAGAGCCGGAATGCATCTGAAAGAAGAAAGTCACATAGACATAAGATGGCTTGGGGGTGAGTAAATTACAGGGTAATTTTCCATTTGGGGTGAACTATCCCTTTAAGTTGATGTATTACGTAGAGTTAGGATAGAATATGTTCATGCAGAATATGTGTTTTATAAGTACTATTAAACACGTTAATAATAAGCACGCTAATAAGCAACTTTCAGTAAGAATTGGTCCCTATACTGATGTGTTTTCCTTTAAGGTTTTGGAACGACATCAGTGTGAGTATTTAAATTTTTTTGAGTGAACGGGTGAATTTTAAACAGCAGCGCTTCCAATAATCCCAACAGAGGGCCGGGCCACGACTTCCCTCAGCTGCCCTGCATTCAGGCCCATCACCATCGAGGGGAGCCCCAGGCTCATGCGAACACACTGGCCCTGTCTGCTTGTTCTCAAAGCCCGGAGTCATAAAAAGCAGCCCATCTGACGCAGAAGTGATACCAAGCATGCGAGAGCCTCCAGCGAGGCCCGAAGAACCACCGAGACCAGTAGCGATGTCACTTCCTTGTTCGCTCACTCACACTCCACTGCATTCGATTACTAAATCTTAGTTTCAAACAACTCGTTATCCCTAATGCAGTTTCTCCCTCTTCCTCTCAGCCTGTTTCCTCCATCGTTCTTATTTTTGCTCGGGGCGTGATTGCGGTCCCTGTTGGATCAGACGAGTGTAATCACACCCAGAGGTCCGTCACGCTAAGAATCCTCACCGTTCGTCATACCTCACTCCAATCGACATCAACACCCCCCAATCACCACCTCCTTCGGCTGCCTGGCAACCAGCTCCCATGGCAACCACTCCTACAAGGGGTGTATGGGGTGAGTTTCAGTGTCTGATGGAAGGAAGAGGCTATGAGAGAAAAGAGGCACGGAAATGAAGCTTTTGAATAATTGTTGTCTTGACTTCCTGGGACATGGTCGGGAAAATTCTTGAGTTTAACTGCTCATAAGTGCGTGGAGAAAGTTTAACGTACTTAATGATAATATTTATACAAAGAATCTTGACAAATATATTTTTTTTTCCAGAGAGAGAGAGAGAGAGAAAGAGAGAGCAGGATGTCCAATGTCTGATATAGATTATAGCAACTGAGGTCTACACAAAACAGAGAAAAATCCCTGAAAATATTGGAGATTATTAGAAAAATAAACTGAAACTAAAAATGTGCACAGGTTTCTTTTTCATTATTCTGGTTACTAAATAAGAGTGTAGCAGTTTAAAATGAATGTAAATGGCCATTTGCAGGCCATAATATGACATATCTCCAAGTGAATTAGATATTCAATAAGAAAAAAAGCAAGCATGGCACAAATTTATCCAACAGTGAGTGATTATATCATAAAACGTGGCTAAAGCAAGCTTGCTAAAAGAATATTTAAATTGCTTTTTAATTATTCAATAAAGCAACTGAAAAAGAACTGTAACTAATTTCATAGAGAGCAAAAATGTACTTTTTTTATACATGCAATTTAAATTTTTTATCAAACTATCTATTTATATATCTATCTACTTGGTTAGTTAGTGTGTACAAGTTATTTTTTTGACGAAGATGTATGCATTATGGAACTGACAGTAATGGAAGAGAAATCTAGCACTTCTATTAAAAGTCCAACCAGTCATACTTATCAGCCAATAATAGCTAAATACCATCTAATTAATCGGCCTGTCTAATATCGCTCTGTCAGTAGTTGAAACTGAAATGTCAACAGTGTTCAACATACTAACACTTTGGTTTTGTCAGTCCCCCCCCCGACAAAGGTTACGTTTCCTTGAAAATTTTAATTAAATGCCGCTGGGTCCACAGTTCACAGTACGCTCAAGACCGAAAATAAATAGACCACAGTGGGAAAGCAAGAAAAATTCTAGTGACTGACAAATGTCGGCATGACAGGACCTCCGACCATATCCGGAGCCCATTTATTGAATAAACACAGAAAGTGTTTTTATAGATTAATAGCCACAATTATCAGGCTGCAGACGAACGGCGCGATGACTCAAGCGCGTTATGCGGAGTTTTCCGCCATACTGGTGAGAGTGAGTCAGGAATAGTGAGAGAGGAAAGGAGGACAGGCCCACAGATGGCCCACAGCAGGGCTGGGACGTGCCACATGGCTCCTCCTTGACAGCTAGTGGCATCCAACGCAGGGAGCAGAAGTGGACAACTTTGTTATGCTAATGGTGTGGGACAGCTGCCTGGGGTCACGGGGCCAATTTAGAACGTCACTGCACGAGCGGAACTGAAAAAAAACCAAAAAAACCCTGATGAACCCGTCATCACAGAAGACGCTGGTTCCTATAAGCGCCTCAAACAACAACGATTGTTTAGAAGTGAGGAATGCATGATGTACCGGAACCATTCGGGTTATCAGTCGATATTACAGATGTTTTACATTTACTGGTATTGGCTAATACTGAATATTTATTATGTATTATAAATTTCCCTATTCTTATTTTAAGATTGCATAGCGCTAACGTCTTTATAGTCATATACAGTATCTATATCTTTACAAACACTAATACTTTAATAATGCTGTTTCGTAATGCTTGTCAAATCTCAAAATATATTTCCATTATTTTTAATGTTGTTATACCTTCTAGTTTATGTTTAGCAAATTAATTACTTTAGTTTTTTTATTATTTTTAATTTAATCCATATAAATAATGCTGAATTTTTAATCTCGGCCACTTTTCAGTTACTTTTTAATTTCATTTTTGTCATTAAAAACGCAACGGCACTGTTCAAATTTCCATTTATCATACACAATATTATAATAATGCGAGGCCTAGCTAAATGCCATTTTAGCATTTAAAATTTTAGTTTTAAGTTATTTTGACAAAAACAAAATCAGTGCAGGATTTTTGGTCATTTATTATTTTTTAAGCGAAATTTTTACGTTAAATTAATTTTTAATCTCTAAAAGCCTGTTAAACAGAATCTTAATCAGATTTCAACATTTATTATTGTGCATCATAATGATATGATGCCAATATGCACTCGTTTTATTTTTTTAGATTAAAAAAAAGAATATAGAAAGTGTTGGTTACTGGCAATTATCTGAAACATAAAAAATAAAAACTATACGCATATTAGTATAGGCTAGAATATTGCTTCCCAAACTACTTTTGATGACAGCCATGTCACTTTTTCCTTTTGTTTTCAGAGACTATGTGAAATGCGTCACGAATGACGTCTTCATGCCGCAGTTCCAATTTTTGAGTGACAGTAATGGCATATGTGCACTTATTTGACCCTATCGTGATAAGAAACATCAAAAATGCAAGCCAGTCACTCTGGATTCAGCGTGCACCGCTGTCGTCTGCACTGAGGAGAGAAAAAAAAAAAGACATACTATCAGGCCATGCTACGAAACCATCTCAAAATAACCCATGTAAATATTCGAAATCGAAAATATTCCAAAAATACCATTTAACCTTCTAAGACCATCAACACTCCTGAATAAGAGGTAACAGACTGCTGTTATTTGTGGATTAGATTGATTGTGCTTTAGTAGCGGTTAGCTATAGCGTGCACGCTTTACCCAGTACCGGATGACCTTCACTAGGCAGTTACAATGTATCGATTCAAACTAAAAGGCAAGAATAGCGAAGCAGACAGAATGAAGTTAGCGTTCCACGCTAGAATGAAATGACTGTTATCTCCACCTCCTTCAACCAGTCAGTGAAAGTCATTTAAGCCATGGAAGCGCACCTTACCGTGAGTGTTTTGTCCGGTTGTTAGGAAACAAAACCTTGTGAGAGAAAAGGAGGCCTCCCTGACTTAACAAAAACTCATTCAAGGTGCTTCCTGTAAACTTTCCCCACTTGATAAAAAGCATGAATGGAGTCGGTAGCCACTGACTTCCATATTCTGGAAAAAATAAAAAATACTGTCAATGGGCAATGTCAAACGTCTGGTTCCCCAGGTTCTTCACAATATCTTCTGTGTTCAGCAAAAGAAAGAAATTCAGAGAAGTTTGGAACAACACGAGGGCACGAAAACGATTCGTTTAAACTTTTGGCTAAATTATTCCATTAAGGTGAAGTGGAGAGTGTGGTTAACGGTTAGTTGCTTTATGCGCAATTCGCTGTTAGTGAATAGTAACAAATAAAATATAAAATAATATAAAAAAAATACAATATATCATCACCACATCAGTTACAGAATTAAATTTGATTTTACTACATTATAATGTAATGCTCAAAAACAAGTGTAGTTAAAAAAAGACAGATTTTAAAGAACTTTTAACGTTTTCATTTAATTTTACATTTTTTTAATCAAAAATAATAATGAAAAACACAATGACACCTTTTTCAAATGCAATCTTTTTCAAATCTCAAAATTAATTTCCATTTTACATACGCAACATTATAATGATGTGAGGCCTGGTTGAATTAACAATTAAAACGTCCGCTTTTAGCTTTTGGTATTTTATTTTATTTTTTATTTATGTTTTTATTCTTTACTACATTTAAACAATCACCCAGTTAACAGTTATTGGACAGAATATGACAGCAATTATCAGCTGATCAGCCAGGATTTAAACACCAGAAGTGCAATATCCATAGCAGAGACATATGGGTAATGCTTTATTTAAAGGTGCATTGTTACAAAGTAATAAAGTAATAAAAGTTTATTTGCTTGAAATGTACTGTTATTACTACAGGAAGTACTGTAACTACACAGTTACTGTTACCGACACACGTGAGATGTAAATTCTTGAGATTCAGCACATACAGGATGGATTTTTCTAGGTCTAGTTTTTTACCCAGAAGAGACAGACTAAAAAAACTGGATGAGATATAAAAGGTGTGGCCCAACAAAGACAAGGGTCTGAAGAGGCTGGACGGGTGGGCATGCAGGGATTAAAAGAACGGATCACAGATGGCCACCGCGTCTCATCTTTCAGTGGGCCCCAGCAAATAATTAGCAGAGGTATGCTGTGCGGCCTTTGTCAGCACGTGCGTCTGTCAAACACGGGCGTGTGTCGGGAACAATGGCTGGACGACAAAAGGACACGGGCCGGCCTCCCCGCCGCCACCACAAGCGCTGTGAATGGCAAGGCACGCGCGAACTGGAACAATAACAATAAAAAAAAAAAAAAAAACGAGACGGGTACCGGGTGGCATCAAGCCGACACAAGGCCCACCCTCAAGGTATCGGGCCAAAAAGCTTCAGCATTCAGTCAGATCCCGCTCCGCCGGCCTTAAAAATTGCGTTACAAACAGTTTCGCGAAAGCGTCTGCGCGTATGAGCGGTGAGCGCGATTGGAAGCGGGGGTTAATTCGGTGGAAGGGAGGTCACGGCAGAAGAAAGGAACATAAAAAGATCCTAACAGCTGGGACAGATCTACAGGGATACAATGGAGTCTGAGTGGGGGAAGGGGAGTGGCAGAAGAGAAATGGGACAGGGAAGGAAAAAAAAAAAGATGGGTAGACGGGCCACCTTTCTAGAAGCCTGACAGGGGTCCTTTGTTACGGCAGCTGGTTGCAGGGAGGTCAGACCAGCTGTGCTTCCACTGACCCCCCTCCCCCCGTCCCGCTCCGCTCCCTGACCAAACACAGCCAGCTGTATAGGGGAGGTTTCGGCGCGTCTGGGGGAGGGTGTCCACACAGTGTCCAAATCTTAGGACCCTACATGACTCACTAGTCTAGTGCTTTACACTAAAGGGCTCTGGACCCTAAAGCCATTAGACTCTAAAGATAGTGATAGCGGTAGATAGTGACAAGTCAATACATCGTCCTGACATCTTCATCATTGATAAAGGTTGGCTGGCTAAATAACAAAAGGAGGTCATTTCCTACACAGAGCACCTTTACTTAATTTTCAGTGTTAAATACAAAAAGATTAAATTGGAGAGTAAATGTCATATATACGGTATATCTTGATTATTGGCACATTACCAGTATAGTAGACATACTTCATTATTACCATCGGCCATTAAGAAAACTTATTGGTGGACATCTAGTCAACCCAACTCTTAACAAGCCTAAAGTTCGTAATGCACTATTATGAGAGAAAACACATTTGACTTATGGCGGTCTGTGATGTGTAAAAGACTCTTATGCTATGCGTTGCCCCCCTCTAAGAACGTCTGCTTTAAATCCATAATGCATGTCACTGTATTAACTGGAAATGTTTTTTTTGTTTTTTGCCATTAAAATCTGTTAAAACATTTACAAAGCGAAACTATTGATCCCAGTATGTGCTGCTTGTAAAGTCATGGCTATACTCACTGCATGCAAAGGCTGCGCATTTTCAGGAAAGGCTTGGCTCTACTGACACATCTCACTTAACCGTCTAGAGTCTGCAGAGGTCTTCTTATGGTCTATAAGAACACCATAATGGAAGCTAAAGTGGCCATAGACAGAGCAGGAAGACACTGTAGAGGTCCTGTAAAACTGCAGCAAACCATATTCACTATATTATTCAAAAACAGTTCCAGTAGAGCTCTTATTACACTACATCATGTTTCCAGACTTCTGCAATGACAGCCTGCGGGCACCATTTCACAATGGATATATTTGCAAGTGCAGTCCGCACTGTGGATTGCTAATGAGTACTCGAGCTTGAGGTACACTCGCGATACGAACAAACCAAAAAGACCCTGTTAAGAATTTTTATGTTTTAACGGTACTCGAGACTAAAAAGGAAGTTTAAAATGCAAGAAATCTACAACAGTCCCATTGGAGACTTCGGTTCCTTCAGAAAGATACTGATGATCACAGAGGTAAATAACTTTAAACTGAAAGCGTTCTGTGGATGATCTAACTATACCATATTAGTCACAAACTTAAACTACAAAACTGGCAAATAAATAAGCACACACAGTCACAAAAGCATTAACACTAGAGCTTCAACTGACAAAATGTTACTGTTGGAGATGATTTTAAGAGCATTTGCTAGGGCAACCGAGACATATATACTATGGATGGGCTTTCATGTGATTCTGAATACATACAAACGTTTTAAAAGTTTTAAACATATATGAAACATACAGTGCTTTTTGATTAATGTCGACATCTTTAATTTAAGCAAGGACACACAGATTTACTGTAAGACAGCGCAATACTTCACATCCTCCTTCCAATTTTAAAGTAGATCACATTTAAAACCGTTCCCACTCATCTTGGCTAGATTCATCATTACCCTGACTGAAGAACTGTCTCAGCTTTCTGTCTATCATCTGTCTTTTCCGAACACACAGGTGAGGTGTGTTTAATTGTAAAGCATACGAAGCAAATTTAGTCAATTTTAAATAACTCGCTGAAGAAAAAAACAGCTTATACCAGCCTAAGACAGACCTTGTTTACAATGCGTATGGGCCTATTTGACAAAGCTTGTGAATTGTACTTGTTACTTTTCTAGGTAACAGGCTAGTAGTAGTAGTAGCAATAGTAGTAATAACTAAATGAAAAAACGGTATGGACATTCATCCCAACAATACAGCTCCTTTTTACTGAACATAAATTCATCTACTCACACAAGCTCCTTAACATATTACAATCCACAAGATCACATACATTTCATATACTTCTAGGCTGACTAATGAGTGCAATGCACTCATAGGCAGGTTTTCCTGTTCCGACAATTCTTTGTGGAATCGAACACGTTTATTTTCTAGCCTCACTCAAGCCGATGAAAAAGTGAAAGTGATTGAGACCACTACACCAAGATAGCGAGCAAGTGCTGCAATAATAGATGAGATGGGCTCCGCTCAAGCAGTATTGATCGAGGGCAGGAGGCTAAACAGAAAATGGGATAGAAAGATGTGATTTAGCATATGGTGGAAGAAAAGAAAGAAATCCAAGGGTAGTGCGAGTGTTTCACGACACTAGCGTACATCTCGGCTACTGCATTACAGTTTCTGCTTTTTATCTTGTAACGTAGATGTTCTATTTAATTGTGGACTTTTGGATCTTCGCAACTTTGCGGTCGCACTTCACTCTCTGGCTCTGACAACAAAATTCTTCCCCGAAATGTTTATATAAACTATGTTTGCATAAAAACAAACTTTCCATGAACTCCTTCTTTAGTCACTGGTTTGGGGGAATGGTATCGGTGATACATGATGAAAAAAATATTAATACTGGTGAAAAAGAGCACAGCCACAAAAAATGCCACTTGAACATCCGTCATGCGTGATCTGATCTCAAGTGGTCAGACCAGACAGACCGCCATTTACCACGATGACCACTTGAATCAGTTGAGATCAACTGACGGGTCTCTGGTTTTGAAGCCAGAGTGCTGCTTCATTGTTTATTGTTGAGAACGTCATCGACGTGGAGACATTACTAGAAGCACCCATGCTCCAAGAAGCACCGATCTCGCTTTTATTGTCTTTTTTGGGCTGAAATACGCCACAAAAATTCTAAATGTCTGTGTAGTTGCACGTTTCCTCCGACTCTTCCTCCTCCATCTCATTCCAGCGGGATCCTCGGTTATAGATGAGAGGATCTACAACATCTGTTCAACAGCTGAAGGCTTCTGACAGATGTTTGGAAAGGGGAGGGTTGGAAACAAGGGAACGTCGGGATAGGCAAAGAAGGAAAAGCGTCCACGCCCTCCATCATTTGTCTATGTTAGCATTAGGCATGAGTCACAGCAATTACACTGAAGGGCTGGAGCTGCACAAACTGTGGCCACCTTTACCCGAGTCACAGACATGTGATACTTTTAACCTTTCAGATGAGTATTTGTGGAAAGTCCAAAGAGAAATCAAAATGTCTTGGCAAATCGAGGCGCATGCCGACTTTTCTGTGATCTCGGTTGCTTAAAACAATATTAAAAAAGCTGAACGCACAGAGAAATATACACTATAACAATCGAATGACTAGTTCATTTCCACAGAAAATGGAGCACTTTCGACATCGACCAGCTGTGTGAGTTTGGGAAGCGACTATCAATTTGTCCAAGCAACGAATGATAGGGAACTTTTTACAAACACATATATAGGATGATAACTCATGGACCGGAGTGGTGTGGATTACTTGTGGATTATTGTGATGTTGTTATCAGCTGCTGGAACTCTCATTAAAATGCAATGCTACATTTCTACAAATTTGTTTCAATTAATACAAAAAAAGCATTTTACCACATTTTAGCAAAGTTTAGCAGATAAAAGTTTAAAAAAGTCAATATATGAAGCAGAAAAATCCCTGTATTACACTCTAAACAATGCTGGGATAAATATAGCCCAGTGCTGAGTTAAATATGGACAATTGGTTTGTTTGGTTAATGTTTAATCCAACTTTCTGGGTAGTAACCAGATTGCTTGGTTATTCCATATTTTACCCAGCGCTGGGTTGTATTTAACCCAGCTTTTTTAGTGTAGTTTTTATTTTGTCTCATATATATGGCTAAGCATTATCATAAGTGAGGGTGCTGTTTTTCAGCAGGATTACAAATGTGTTCTATAAACAAGAAGTTACATTTTTAACTGAAGATTGTTGTTTTTGGGGGGAAAAAAAGTCCAAACAAAGACACAACAGAACTGTTGTGTGTCTCTGAGCAACATTCAGTGGTGTTTTCTTACTGAATGCATCTATGCTTTTTTTTTAAACCAATTGGGTGGCTCAACGACTCAATAAGTCAATAATAACGACTTTTGATCAGACATTACAAACACCTATAAAAACCACCATTAAGTCCACAGCTGACATTGCATGCTATGATAGCGTTGTATATCCACTATATGCGATATTTTTAATACTCTGCACAACAGAGTGATAAACTGACACGTTTCGAAAAAGAGTTTATAATGGTTTCTGTGCCCCTGGTGTGGAGGTACTTCATGGAAACAGTGTTTAGCAGTTCCATTCGGTGCCATTATCGGTGCATAAATTACACACTTTTCCATTAAGCGAACGAATCGTCATCAAAAATCATCTCTTTTAAATTAGACCTAAATTTGATTATCTGAGACTTCCGTTCTGGAACACAGCTCAGTTAACATCCTGAACCTGTAGGGAGTGAAATATACCCTGCATAGAATTAATCTGGATAGAATTAACGGCTAACACAGCAACAAACAAGCAGTGTCATGCCGTTTGAGACGCGCGTGCTAAAAAGTAGAGATTCTGCTTCATGTATGAAGAGCGCCTCACCACCGCAATCAGTAGGGAATTTCATTTCATTTCGTAATTGCGGTGTCCCTGACTTTGAAGTTGTGCCACACAGGGGAGCTCTCTGAGGCACAACCGGAGAGACGCTACTATGTTTATCCATCTTATGTTTCTCTATCCCCGTTGCTCGCGCCCTCTCGCTCTCACTTTTTCTCTTACGTAAACACGCGGCTGCTGCAGATGCTTTACAAGAGCTCGTGCTCTGTGTAAGAGCACACAGAGGATAAGTATCTGCTGCAGTTCTGTTTATGACAGAAACAAGCTGCTCTGTTCTTACAGATTTTGATTCAGTCTGACTGAGTTTGCCATCGTCATCATAAACGGCACGAAGAAGGACGGTTACTCGGTTATCCACACATAAATGGTGCGGAAGATGCCACAGCGTTTAGGGCCTACATGAAACCTATTTTATGCGTATAATGCGATCAGCTTTGCTTACCTTCAACAAGTGAACTTAAAAGATGAAATGGAGTCTACAAGTCTGGGTCTGCAGTACATTTTACACTCCTTAATGCAATAGGAACTTTTTGATCCTAGACAGAATCCTTTGCAGAATCCTGACACTTTGCCAAGCATCACTAAATTACCCATTATGAGCACCAGGAAGAGAAAGAGCCGTTTCACTCTGTCACTTGAGATCTCACTGTAAAGTGCGGACTGTAAAGTGTGCTCATACATAATGCAAAGTCGTGTAGTAGACGGTGTGTTATGATATTTTTAATGCTGAGGAAAAAGGTCTACAAGCGAGCGTTCGAACGAGTGCACGCCGTGTAAAAGCCAACCTTCGGAACTGAGCTAAACTCTGATTTTCACAGCTGAATGCCATGCACACTTTGATGTGATTGCATTGAATGACTCCAGGATTTTCCACACAAATGTAGCGGAAACTGAAAGAGTCATTTTTTCCAAAGTTGTGCCTCCTCAGACATTTTTTCCCTCCTGGCAAATAAGTACCATGCCATTTTAATATACATAATATACTTCCATATTGCAAATATATATATAAAACACATACACAATCACACACACATCTAAAAAAAAAAAAAAATATATATATATATATATATATATATATATATATATATATATATATATATATATATATATATATATATATATATATATATATATATATACATATATATATATATATATATATATATATATATATATATATATATATATATATATATACGTATATACACACACACAATTTATTTATTTTTCGTAGACTGTATATCTTAACTGTAGGATGTAGCGCAAAGTATGCTGACCAAGAGTTGATCATTTAATTTTATACATTATTAATTATGAAAGTGAGGTAACGAGACAAGCCAAAAGCCTTGATGACAGTAAATAAACCGAATCACAAAGACCCCAATCCCTCCGCACAATTCCCCCTTCCATTCCACCATTCCAACTGAAAAATGGCTCAGCAAAAAAAAAACGTAAATGGCTTTTTCAAGCAACCGCTCTGTATATGGCGTAGCATTGTAGTCCATTGTTTAGAAGTCACACCCTTATTGTTACAAAGGAAATTACATCCTTCTCCAGTGCCACAGCTTAGCTGGCAGCCGCCTGATTGCCCTTTGCCCCCTACACTATTGTAGTTTCAGCTGCTGTGTCCTCTTGTTCATCCATCTGGATAACAATGGGGCGCACACTTACAGCACAGACAAGCAGAACAGACGGTACCCCACTCAGGACAGCTAAAAAACCCCATTCAGCTGTTACGGATGTCCAATACCAACAGTCAGAGGGACAGGTGATTAAATAGTGCAGCTCTGAAAAGTTGCTTACAGAGGTGCTTATGCGAATTACATTCAAATCACCCCCAAAACACCGGACCTTGTAGGGACGAAACGAAAAACAGATTCATAATCTTGAACAAAATTTATTTGACTCTAGCAAGTCCACAGGCCTGAATTTGGGTTCATCAGCACAAATACATGACCAAAGTATAGCAGACGATCATTTTAATAGTCAGAGCAGATAATATAAAAAGTTTCAACAACTGAAAATACGGTTACGGTTTGACTGCCACCTTAACTTTTCAGTAAAATCAAGTCAACCTGGAAGCTTTCAAACTATTTGATTTTTATCACCGATGTCGATTAAATAGAAATGAGACAGAATACCGCTGTAGCGAGTTTATATCTATATATACAAAAATGTTACGATGAAAACTAATGTTCAGTTGCCCAAAACACATTAGAGCTAAGATTTAAAGATGTAGCTCGTCCAAATGCCATTCTGCATCTTTCTTTTTCTGCGAAGCGCTGAAAGTTCTCAGTTTTTCTCCACTACATAAAACTCAGCGAGTTTGATATTATAGACTTTGTGTCTGTGTTTCAAACGTTTGTTGGCCTAAAGCCAATTCCACAACACACAGATTCTACCCATAACCCCACATATCTTCAATATGACTGCAGCTGAAGAGAAGCGTCTCGCATGTTTTATTCCCCATCACTCTGCGCTCCTTACAATGTTGCTGATACTGATACACACAAAGCATCTGCACGCTGCAGTCCTGCACTCGTACCATATTTCAGCGAGGGCTCTGTAAAAAAAAACTCCTCAGAGTGTAAGGCCTAACCATTACGGATCAATAAGTCATCTGATCATTGATGAGAGAGGCTATTTGCAAAGCGTTCTCTAATAAAGAACACAATATCGCTCTCGCGGTATTGCAGAATTTTACACTAGATTGTTATTTTTACATAAGCATCTTTCTCACAGGACGCTTTGCGTTTAGAAACATCTGGGCTCAATCGACATTCTTGCGTATCCACAAAAGCGTCTTATTTTTTCGCACCCATCGTATTCCCGTAACTCTAAGGGAATAACTCCGTATCGTTATTGTTGTTGTTGAACAAAATACCTGCATGTTTCATGGAGCCGAAGAAGCCGGATATCTACAGACGCGCAATCTTCAACCACTTCTGTTTTACTGCACGATATCCCAAAACTATAAATAATGCATGCTAAACGAGAGCACGGATTGCCATTGGGACTTACCGTATAGAAGGGTACTACAATGAGTGTCCGTGCCGCCTTTTGTGTAATCCACAGAAAATATAGGGGGGGGGGATAACTTCAGATTATTCTACATCAGAATTTCTCGCCGAAACGACGCTCGATCAGACGCACGTGGACGGAAGCGCTTCGGATGGTCGTAAATTTTGAAAACGGCCGTAAGAAACGGACGGATTTTGGATAATCTCTGCGTTTGTTATTCACTGAGCAGCAGTCACTGGCGCATAGACTGCGCTCCTCCCGCGGCTCCACCCGCTGGCCCCGCCCACTCGACGAGCCCATTGGCGCACGCGGGCGTTTATGCAAATCTGCTCTTCCCGCTGATGTTCAAGAGTCTGAATGGGATGCAATGCATGCAGGCGCCAGGCATAAAACACCGTCATCTAGAGGCCAAAACACAGTTCTCTGAGAGGAAAAAGCTATTAAACCGAGCCAACAAAACAAAAAAAACATCCGTTAATTAACTGTCTTAAAACACAAGTTATACATCTTCACTGAACTCTAAATAAATGCATATACATTGAAACAAATAATATAATTGAATGTATCATTTTTGAGGTATTTTTATTCAAATGCATTTTAATTATTTGGCTTTATTTATAAATGAATACATGAAAAATTGGAGTTCACACTGCGAGCATTTCAAAAATAAATAAATACGTATTGCTGAATAAACAGGCAAGCAGAATATCTGGGTGAAAGCTCTGATTTAATGTTAGATTAAATATGATTGCTCTTTTTACGTACTCTAGTCAGTATAATAAACACCGTTTACAGTGACTGTTTAAATACTTTTAACGATGAAAAGTGACATATTGCACAAAATGACTTTCCTAACGTGAAATAAATAGCAACATGATGTCAAATCAAATTGTCCCATCTAAAACTCTACTGTTACAATTGTTAAATGCATTTCACGCCACTGAAGGAAATTCTGTTGATCGTTTAATATTAATTTTAAAAGCTTGGCAATAATCGTAACACTGATTTTTGAGCAAATCCTACATATATACACCTTTTCCCTCAGAGTGTGTGTGATAAAGTTTGAGAGCATTTTGCCGTGTTTGTCGTTGTTTAAACTTAAATTTAAAAAAAAAAAAAAAAAGTATAAACAATGTTGGACATATAGAATTATGAAACATTTGAACTGAATTTGCAGATTTACAAATAAACAATGTCTCTCAGAAGTTCAACATCTAACATCGAGTTCTTGAGTGAACATCACATATAAAACATACAACAAATTCACTTCTACGACACATACAAGAAAACGCCGCTCTTGGTTGTAGTGCCATCTCCCACAGTCCAAACTCCACCAGTCTAAATCTGGGCGCATCTTTCCCGTCTCTTACTTTGGTAGGCATTGTAAACGTCAAGGAACATGTTTCGGCAGGGAAAGCGGGCTTTCAGCTTGGAACAGATGAGGAAGGAGCCAGCCATTTTGCGGTGCAGAGAGTAGGACTCCTCTGGAGGAGGGGTGAGACGGTGTCGAAGCATGACCGGGATCAGGCTCTGGATGCGCTGCGTGGTGCTCTGACTGCCGAAGTCAAACGCTTCGGTAGAAGCAAACGCTTCGCCGAGGATCATGACTGCCTCTACGTGTGCGTCCTCAAAGGCCTGAAGAGAGCGATAGAACAGTTTAGAAGCTGCAGAATGGAGAAATAAAAAGTAATAGCTTTGATCCTATAGGGAAACAACAAGAATATATGAGATGAATAGAAACGATGCGAGACAGGAATATTAAAAATCAAACCTTGGCTTCGAAACCGGTAAGGAACTTCAGATCTTTCGATTTCTGCAAAACAGTAGCCCTGTCTCCGACTGATGCTGCATGAACCACCTTAAATGACAATTTGGATAACTTTACACATATTAAAAGCAATGGACATAAAATGAAAGAACAGAATAGAAATATTTTTCCATTATTTTAACCAGTAGGTTTGGCTTAATCTTACATTGCCAATTCTTTAATCAATTCACAAATGTATACCCAAAATTATCTGCGTACTGTACTTATCTATGATATTGATAATAAAAGATACCCATTAATAACGAAAGTCTATCAAAAAACCCTTTGATCGCTTCCTACTACATTCATACCAATAAAAAGTTTAAAGAAAAAAGGTGTACCTGGATGTAATCATCAGTGAACGACTCTGGGTAGTCTCGACATGCTCCAAAGTCCAACAGATATATCTGTTATAATAAAGATCAAATTATTAAAGTTGTACTTTTGGTTTCACTTTTGAAAAGTGAAAAGCCCTGACAGCATTTTAGCAGTAAACATTTTTTGCAGTAAACACTGCAATGCTTTAAAATATTTGTTGAGAATAGCTTTGTGGAAACTTATAAATTTTTGTTATTTGAGGAGTTGATGAGAAAAAAAAAAACTGCAGCAGCATTTGGAATTGAATGTGTTAATATAAAACTACAGGTGATCAATTAAATAGATTTACAGAATAAACGTATAATAGACATGTGGGTTATGATTGTCTTGATCAGATGCTCACCTTGTTCTGTTCTTTGTTATAGAAGAAGTTGGACCAGTTCGGGTCTGTCTGCATGAAGCGGAACTCAAACAGCTCTCTCAAACACAACTGCAGGATGTTAAAACAGATCTACAGAAAAAAGGCAAGTGAGAATTATTTCTCTATTATTTTCTTTTAACAATAAAATAAGCAGTCCAAATATTTCCGAACCAAAAGAAATAATTATTTACACAATGTTTAGGTAACAAATGACCAAAAAAGGCATGCAAACATCTATCCTTGATGTAAGAAATATATTTAAAATATAATATTTTTATTTCATTCATGTTATTATTACTATGGAAATATATTATTTCTATAATATAATAAATAATAAAACTAAAAAACGGCCAGTAGGTGGTGGTATATGTCTTAATGATTCAGTTATCGAGTTGCTTATTCATTTGATTCGTTCAAATGACTGATTAATTCTGTAGTGAAGTAATACCTTAAATCATTTGGCTTATATATATATATATATATATATGGGGAAGCTGACCTTTTAATGTGTCCTATGGTGACAGCAAAAATGTCCTAACATCGAAGATAAACCCCTTGCATGCTATTTGTAACCGAAACTTTAGATACGTTTCTTATGCTATTTGTATATTAAAGCTTTTTT
Source organism: Puntigrus tetrazona (assembly GCF_018831695.1). Classification (NCBI taxonomy): domain Eukaryota; kingdom Metazoa; phylum Chordata; class Actinopteri; order Cypriniformes; family Cyprinidae; genus Puntigrus; species Puntigrus tetrazona. The sequence goes on from NC_056713.1 coordinate 8,966,081, forward strand.
TTCTACATCACACCACAAGACTCATATAAGTCAACTACCCATATAAGTATGTCTGTCTGTATATAAAATCAAACAAAAGTTTATAGCAAGTATCAGTTCATTGAACCCACCTCATTTCTAGTGTCCTGATTCAAGTCAACACAGCGGTCCAGTGGAACTCCATGAACCAGCTCCATAGAGATCACACGACCACACGACAGCTCATCAAAAACCTCAGGGACCACGAATACTGGATCACCTTCAACTAACTCCCTGAGAGTCACAAAATTAATCGACGTGTAAAGATTTTTGCAATGTATTTTTAAACAGAGAAGTGCAGATTTATAAAAATATGATTCTACATATGATTTGATTTGGGGTTATATACCAATATTTTTATAATTACATTACTATTATTCAGAAAGAACAATGAAACTGATCAAATTGACATTTATAATTTTAGAATGTTACAAAGGATTTCGATTTCAAATATATGCCGTTCTTTTAAACGTTCTGTTCATCAAAGACTCCTGAAAGAAATAACACCACAGCTATTTTCAACACTAATAATGCAAAATATTTCTTGAGCAGAAAATCAGCATAATAGAATGTTTCTGAAGGATCATGTGACACTGAAGAACAGGTAATGACGCTGAAGATCCAGTTTTACCACCACAGTAATAAATACATAGAGATAGATAGATAGATAGATAGATAGATAGATAGATAGATAGATAGATAGATAGATAGATAGATAGATAGATAGATATCCTGAAGGGCCGGTGTCCTGCAGAGTTTAAGCTCCAACTTTGAACATTAGCGTAGCTATAAATGTATGAAACACAAACCTACCTAAACCGCTTTGCACATTCTGCCTCTCTCTTGTAGTCACACTCCCATGCCAGTTCCTTCTGTAGAACTTCAAGACTACTGTCAGCAAATAGACCTGGTAAAATAAATCACCTGTTAGCGATATCCCACACAATATGACTCAACAGGGATATTAAACGCGTGATTTCTGACTACACTAACAGAAGCATTTGCCAGCGCTCACCATCAGGCAGCACAACACTCATCTTCAGAACAGACATGAGGTTGTTGATGTCACTACGAATGCTCTCAGCAACGCCAGGGTACTGCAGTTAACCAGAGACAATTAGCTTAAAAAAAAAATTATTAATGATGAATGTTTACATGCATAACTCTGAAACCAGATTCTAAAAACTTCCGGCTAATACCTGTATCTTCATAGCAATTTCCCTCCCATCAGGCAAGACTCCATGATGCACTTGACCAATGGAGGCAGCGGCAAAGGGTTTTTCCTCAAATGATGAGAGTTTCTCCTTCCATTCAGACCCTAACTCCTCCTCAAGCACTTTCTGCACAAGGGGTTTCAACGCAGACATCAGTTGCAGAGATATCAAAAAGTGAATTTAACAACATCTGATAAACGTCAGTTAAAAAGCACTATCAGGGAGTTCTAACAACTGTTATTACGGTCACGAACACTTGCTAGCTCAGCTGTATAAAGAGCGCTGACTCTCCCTTGTGGCTGGAACGCAAAAAAAGCCCATCTATAAAACACTGCTGTTATTGTTAACTAAAACAAATGCTACAAAAAAAATAAAATAAAAATAAAATAAATTGAATAATAATCTTTTTTTTTTCCATTTAAACCAAGCTGAAATGATAAAATGGAAACACTTAATTATAAAGTGAAAAACTTAACCAAATATGTTTTTCCTTGGCAAGTAAATAAGCTAAATTAAAAAATTAAACTAAATTCAATTTTAAATTGAAATACTAAAATTAATAAAAACAAGACCAAATAGAAATATTACAAATATTCAGAAATATACCAAAATGACTTACGGAAAAAAAATGGTGACATGTTCAATAGGCTACTTATTTTACCTGCTGTAAATATTAATAAAATTAAAATTGCTAAGAAAATTCGGTCCCAACTACTACGTACTTACATTTACATTAATAATTTGATACAATGCACTTATTGAGTACATACATGTGTACATATTTTTACACTTTAACTTGAAGTTACATCATTTTTTAATATAAGTTAAGGCCACCTAATAAAAAGTGTGACCGAAAATTCTTTTTCGTTTTAATAGCATTTTTTGTTTTCATATCGAAGCTGCTAGTTAGCAAAAGTTAACTTTCCAGCAAGACATCAAGGACGTTTTTAATCCTTGATAATGTTTATAACATAACTTACATGCATTTGCCAGGCTGGCATGAAGTCTGCACTCTGTCGAACCCTCTCAAATATTTTCTGCAGTTGTGGGTTAATGAAGCTATTATCTGTTGACGACAAAAAAAAATTATAATAAATAAAACAAAAATTTTCCATGTACCCTTTTTGCGCTTTTAAAACACTCTAAATTATATTCATCAGAAAGGGTTAAGCTTCTAACTTCAAGCTGAATCTCTTAAAAAGGGAGAAAAATGAAGAAATGGAGGCACTTGGTATATTAAAGTATATAACCACAATAAAACTCTGTACCCTGAATGCTTAGCATCTGTCCAATTTTGAGGGCCGCTCCTCTAACTTTACACAGCGTGTCCACAATTCTCTCTGCGTTGGCCTCTGACAGGAGGGGAGAGTCTAAAAGAGCCCCCGTATCTGAAAGAGAAGGACCCCAGAAATGGAACCCAGTAACAAAGGGGTGTCGACACTTTTGAGCAAGCTAGTACATATTACCTGAGCGTTTTCCTTCAAAAGACTGCTTCGCAACCTCCGCAATAGCACCGATGCCAAGTCCGAAAGCTAATCCTATGGAAAGGGGGAAAAACAAAATAAATAAATTAAAAAAACAAATAAATAAATATTATAAACAGCCATTATATAGCAGTGCTAGTGACAATCACCATAAAACTGAAGAATCACTGACCTCCAAAATTAGCCAGTCGGCTTATTCGGGTTGCGGGCACTTTGCGTTCTCTCGCTCGCTCACTAAGCTGCAAGGAATCAAAACCATAGTGAGAGTAAAATTCATTAAAAAAAAAAACAGAGTACACCCCACAGAAGAAATCCAGGAAATCCCTGTGGATGAAGCTGAATAAACCGATTTAACCATCATTGATTCAACTAACAAACACACAACTGCCACATTATATAGTTTACCTAAGTTCATCTCATAATCATTTGTATTCTAATAAAGTATATAATAATACAATGCTAATCGGTGCTCAATCAATGCTATATAGTGTTTATCACCGTTTAGAATACTATGAAATAATAATTCTACGCAAGAAGCCGCTTCATCTGACAGAAGTATTTATTTCAAACATTATGAATGGAGTTTGCAGTAAAAACATGTTATTAATATGATTGTTTTTAAACGCTTTCAGATAAGAGCAGCATTTATTAAACAGAGCCGTAGTTCACTGACAAGCTACGCAAACAGCTTGTTAGCGCAGAACGTCATCTTTGATTTCATTGTTGTACAAATACATCGTCTGCGAATGCGATTTTGCGTAGCCTGTCAGTGCTGTGTAGTAAATGCTGCTACGTCTGAACGCACATGATGGAGATTTACTACTAAATCACAGACAAGACAAACATAATCATATTCTATTAATCGTACAGCCCTAATGCAAATGAAATACTTTTACAGAATAAACAATATACTTGGAATTAAAAGACAAATGCATTAGAAAATGCCATACAAGAAAAAGTATTATTTTAGTATGAAATACTTTCTATTTATTTTTTTTATTAATATTTTGAATTTAATTTAGTTTTTTGATTTTCTGTTTTCATTTCAACTTTGTTTTCATTTTTAGCAATTCAGTTTAGAATGTCCTTTTGCACTCTTTTTTTTCTTATATTAGTAAATATTCCGTGTTTAGTTTTTATTTATTTGCAGACAATGTTTTCAATAAATGAATTTTCATATTTCTGGTCTTAATTTCGGAAGCAAGCCAATTAATGCTCATGTACTTAAAAACACCATGTTATGAGTGTATTTCTCTATATTATAATTATAAGATTAATTTAAAAAACAACATCCTAATTGTCCTCACCTTTTGTCGTACGGGTCTTGTAAAATTCTGTTTTGCCTCCCTTGCCTTTTTAATGTCTTCAGGGCTTAACCTGGCAACCATCGAGTCATGGACAAACCTAATAGGATGATGAGACACTGATGCATGCAAAAATTGAGTGCTTTGAGCAGGCCACCCATTTCTTTTGACCGTGCCAGTAGGAGCACCAACAGGCATCTCTGAAGTTTCCTCCCTTCCATCCTTGCTGGAAAACTCTGGTGGCATTTCAGAGCCCACAGCCCATTTAGCTACTTCATCTGGGTCCACCTCCTCCCACTTCTCAATGTCAGGGAATTCTTCAGTCTTGGGCGTCTGAAAATATTAATTTGACACACGTACGCTATATTGCCAAAAGTATTGGGTCAACTACGTTAGTACAAATCTTAATGTTGAAGCATATAACGATTTTCTAGGGAATTATGTTTTATAATGACTGACTCAATCAGTCCTTTTTAACCTTGCCTTATACACAGAGGCATTGTTATGTTATAACAGAATAGAAAAGGGTCCGGTCCAAACTGTTGCAATTAGAAGAAACATTAGAAGCACACAATTCCCTAGAATATTATTATATGCTTTAATATTAATATTTGCACTCATGGATATAACTAAAGTAGTCAAATCTGGGGGTGACCCAATAGTTTTGCCAATATAGTGTAATGTCTCTTCTTGTGTGAGTGTTCACTAACCACGTCTGCTCCCATCACAGTGCCCATCACGCCCTCAACTGCCTCCTGCGCGGCTTTGACCCCTGCACCAAAGGTCGAGTTGCAGGCTATGATCCTGAGCTGTTCACCCTGATTGGTGGCAAAGGCAGCGCCCACCTTGCCAGCCCCCCTCAACACCTGGAGCACTTCAGCCAACACCACTGGGGGAAAGCATAAATAAATTCACAGGCGCAGATGTTAGCCCTGACCCATAATTTAATGACTGAAATTTAATGACTTTATTTAGTTTTTATGCATATATTTTCATTAATATATTTTTTTTGTTATTTGTGCTTTGGTTTGTCTCTATACACAAACACTAATAAGAATACTATTTAGGTTTAATTTCAGTTTTAGTACAGTGTTAGTAATGAAGTGCTTCAACTTAAAGGCTCAGAAATGTACATTTTGCCATTAATTACTTTCTCTCATTACATTCCAAACCCATAAAACCTTTGTTTATGTTCAGAACAGCGATTAAGATATTTTTGATTAAATATGGAGTCTTTTGTTTTCTTTGCGCACAAAAATTGTTCTTGTATGTCACACGGACCATTTTAACAATGTCATAACTACACTTCTGTGCTCTGACCCTTGCTGCCTACGATTTAAATCAAAAATATATAGACAGAGGCACTTCTAAAGTAGCATTTAGCTGCAATGCAGACACAGAGCAGTCTTAAAGAATATGAAATGACTTCTTCTGATATTATTTATTTGCGTATTTTTAATAGCAACGGTTTCGAGGTGTCTTTACACGGATAATTTCGGCTGATCTTTGCCTGCTCAAAGTTCTGTGTAAAACCACAATGCTGCACAAATGCCAGCCTAAATTATGCTTGCCCCTGGTATATTAAAGTATATCATGGAAATTGATATGCAGATGCATTAATGCCACCTCTGAGCAGCATTAAACAATCTGTGTATGTCACTTCAGAAGGGGGCCACCACTGCAGTGAAAATTGGGCATCCACGTTACTCTAGCCAAGGGTTGTTATCAAATTAAAATTTTATAATTTCGCTTTGCTTGTCATAGTGATGCACGTGCATTTATAATTAAGCAATTAGGCCTGATGTAAAGTTGACTATTTATAAAGTGTTGTTTTTTTGTTGTTGTCTTTGTTGTTTTTTTGTCCCAAGTTCCAATTCACTGACACAGACATTAATAACACTATTGAATATCACAGTATTAAAATGTATCCAATCATGACATTAACATTATTGTCAAAATACACAAGTTAAGATGACATGGCCTGAATACAAGCACGCATTATTACCCACGTGCACTTCATTTTACGCTGTTGTTACATCAGCTTGCCTTTATAAACGAGCACAACAGTGTAGTTACTCCAACTGCAATAATACTTACTTTTGCTGAAAGACCAAACTCTTCTCAGCGTCTGTGCGAAGTGTCCTTTCCACTCCACACTCCACTTATTTTGCAACCGCTACCGGACACGGAATTGAAAAGCACGAGGTGATTGACAGCCGACGCAGCCAACCAAATGTGCATGCGTCAAAAAGAGGATGGTTTTTTGGCGGTTTGTCTGCTATCAACTAATCACGAACGAAAAGCGAACGCGTTCACGTGCTTTGACTGGGCCAATAGGATTTCACAAGGGGCGTGCCCGATGCGGCGCAGTAACCAATGAACGGATGGAAATAACGCTGTGTACCGGCCGGGGTGAGAAACGCAGTTAAAAATGACACTGATGCCTTTTGAGTGAAGCACAGCACGCGGAGCGAAGTGACATTCATACGACTTTCCAGATGAATTAGTCATTTAACATTCCGCTTAGGTTTAGAATAAGTTTAACCCTTGTTCACCCTTTTGGACATTTTTTGCCCTTTTCAGTTTTTTATCATTTTTCCTGTGTTATTGCTAATTCAAATTCAAATTTTATTTGTCACATACACATACATACATGGTACGACATGCAGTGAAATGTTTTTTACAACCGTCCAGCGTTGGAATTAAAAAAAAAAAAAAAAAAAAAAAAAAAATATATATATATATATATATATATATATATATATATATATATATATATATATATATATATATATATATATAAAGAAGAGTGTACAAAGTATAGAAAATAAAATAAAGTATAAAATATAAAGTGTAAATATAAAGCTGCATAAAGGTGTATATCTATATTGGAATTGTACTATTTCACCCCCATTTCCTTTAATCTATTCCTTTAATTTAAATCTATTTGCACTAGGTACAAAAAATGTTCCTCTCAGTACCTTTTGAGAAAAAACCTATTAAAACTGCAATTCTTTATCACAGTGCCGTAAAATTATTATTTTTATTAATAGGTTTTTATTCTGTTAGCAGTGGCTTAATTTTTTTTTTTACTATTTTTTTACCAGATGGTGCCAGTGTATCAAGTTTGGGCTATAAATGCAAATACTAGCTTTATTTCTGTGTTCTGCGTGTTCTGTGTGTGTGTGTGTGTGTGTGTGTGTGTGTGTGTGTGTGTGTGTGTGTGTGTGTGTGTGTGTGTGTGTGTGTGTGTGTGTGTGTGTGTGTGTGTGTGTGTGTGTGTGTGTGTGTGTGTGTGTGTGTGTGTGTGCGTGTGTGTGTGTGAGAAACTACAAACCAACCACGTGTCAACTAGTGTGCTGGCATCTAATGGAGAAAATGTGGTACTGCGCCCAAACAAAATCGTACTATTTTATATATTGGGAAATAGCTCGATCAAAGCATAATTATATAGTTTAAAGTGTGTTCCAAATTTGAGGTTGATATCAACCTCAAATTTGGAACACACTTTAAACTATATATTTAAATAGTTTAAAAACAAGAAATAATAAACATTTAGTGGAGTTTGTTCTGTAGTAATTGTAATTGTGTTTGTAATAAAAAACTATTTGTGATGGACCACTGTGGATTAAATCCGTGAATACTAAACGAACTGAATTCTTTCCGTATAGTAAACTGTCTGCTGTGAATGCAACTATGGTTTTATTTGCATCCCCTGTGCTTTTTATCAATTATTTACATTTAACAATACAACTGTGTAACAATGAAAGGTTGCAATATATTTCTACACTTCTTAATGTGACTGTGTGTTGTCAACTTTGCCTTGCATGTCTAAACGATATGCTTAAAGCCGTATTATAAGCTGAACGTCTTGTCTTTTTATCATCTCAGTCCCTGATATGTGTGTTTAGTTTAGCAGCTCCAAGCTCACCTTGCCCTTGCATAATCAACATGTCAGTCTGTGTCATGTTTCTGACTGTGATATGGGAACAGATTTCCTTACTGTTCCTAACAGCCACCTCTGCACTGTTCAGCTGTTATGTAGTCCCCGTATTGAAGAACCGCACATACCCAGATCTTTCATCCATACATATCGTGCACCGCATACACTGCATGATGTGCATTGCTGCTTATAAACGTATTGGATTGATATTTATTGGCATTTGACCGTTTGAAAATCATCACGCTCATTTCTAATTCATTGTAAGAAACTATTTTGTCGACAAATAACAATGAATACTAAGTAGGCCTTAATAAATGCATTTCTATTTTGATTAAATAATTATTATTTCATGGACTATGACCGAACTAAACTATAGAGAATATGATCTGGGCGTAGTTTAGACTGCATACAAGCACAATTAATTAGACAAATTAACAATTTAAATAAATAACACTCACAATTAAGAGTTGTTGTTGTTGTTTATAATAACACATTTTAAATGAATAATTGCACCAAATAGTATTCCAAAAAATAAAATGCAAGTATGATTTTAGTTTTTTAGCTGATCGTTCTTTTGAAATATATTTTATTCTCAATGTTTTGGTTATGATTACATTTTTTTAATCACAATAACGCTTGGAAATGTGTAGCCTGACAGAAACCGTGCTGTGAGTGTCATGCGCATCTTTGCATCCAGTCTGTGCATCACCGGACATCATAATCTTACTGTAAATATTAGATAACTGTGTGCAACCTGAAATCACTGTTATCTACTGCTCGGTACAGCACAAAAAGAACCTATGAGCCTGCAATGATCTTTTCTGCCCTGACTTTGGCTTCTATGTGAAATGTAGTAAAAGTGAAAGACGTTGCTGGTCATTATGATAATGAGTTAGAAGAATTTTCCTCTTTGTGGGTGTAGAGATAGAGGGGGAGCCTGAACATCCATATATGGGCATGCCATCAACTTTCTCTCCCCATTGGCTACTAGCGTTTTGCAGCTGCTTGTCAACAAAATGGCCTTCCTCAATTGCTTTTCGAGGACCTAATAACTATTTCTGTTTTGGTGAAATAGTATTGAAACTCTGGTTGAACAACAGAGACGGTCGTTTTTTCTTAAAACACGGTATTTACCAACATATTACTGTGTTCACAATAGGCATACATCGTTGACAGCCAGATCAATATTGGGATTTTTTTGCTTCATTCTCGAGTTAGCTCACAAATGCTAACAGTCTACCTGCAAACCCTTATCGACCACAGCTTTCATCTCTGATTGTTTCATAACCACACAGAGAAAACCGAAGGGCCGTTGGCTTAAATTCAACGATACAGGCACTTTTTTTGTTACAAAAATAAAGCTGTCGACGCCGGCGGAGATTTGGTCTCGCAAGAAGGTAAGCAGAGAAATAATTCTAGCAGAGCTGCTACTGTTTTAGCTTGGTGTATTATTTATTGTTGATGATGACATCAAGTGGAAATGTTTGAAAACGTTTAACAAAACCAAAAATGTGAACCCGTCCCACTAAAGAGTTACGGAACTTGTACCGTGCGATGCAAAAGAAATTGCCAAGTTACGAAAATACAATACGAAAGACGGCAAGCTGAGCTTCCACTTCATGAAGACAGCTTAGCTAACGTTAACCTAGCTAAACATATGCTAATTACACACTGGCGCAGATATATAACAATAGCAATAAAACCCGTTCGCTTTAGTTGAGGATATGGTAGTGTTAGTTGTATTGCTAGCTGTTATTTGAGTTGACACGATTGTTAATTAAAACTAAAGCAGAGAAGTCCACTCGCTTTTTAGATGTTATAAACCTGGCTAACAATTTGCAGTAGCTAGTTAGCTGATCAGCTTTTAACTGCCTCGAGTCAAATGATCCCAAACGCTTTGTCTTTATTTCGACTCTTTGCTGTGTTGAGTTGAAGTCTTAATTGAAAGTAAAGCAAAGCACTGAAGATGGCAAGCGATTACGTTAAGACAAGCCATGGATTAACTTGATGAGTAGGCCTGGTGAACAGAAGGAGAGCTGGAAAAACACGTACAGATGCAATAAATTACAGCATAATCCACTTATATATCATGATCGTAGAATTGCATATTAAATCAATTATGATATCTTCCTGTTTGGACTGAGATCTTTGCGAGGGAGAGTTTCAGCAACGGGAATATTTGCTGTTCTTATCTTTTTATTTGCTCTTGGTGATCGTTTGATTATCGTTCGATCCAGTGATTTTAATTCTGATCAAGTAGTAGTGTCGTCTTCTAGGACTTTATGAAGAACGCTGTGTGGTCATATTAACATTTAAACGGCGGTAATTAAAAAATCATTTAACTTGGCATTCAGAAAATGGGGTGCACAGAGTCTCCTGAGTGAATCATCTCGTGAACAGACTTGTTTAACAAGTCCTTTAACATTTTGTTTGTGCTGATTATATCTGTAAGCTCGTTGGAGTCATCAAATCTCTCTGTTCTTTGTCACAATGAGCTTTTTTTTGTGTGTGTGTTCGGTTCTCAATAGTATTTTTTTTTTCTTGATGTTTACATAACGCACACATACCAGTAGTATAGAATAGTATAGTAATATTTACTGTATGATATATTATTGGAACTTCAATATCAGATTTTTATAGTACTACTTGTGTAGCAGGCATGTAGTGTCATCTTTCAAATGCAATATGAAATGTTTTTCAAATGCACTGCAGACTAAAAATAGTAGCCAGAAAGCATTTTTAGAGGCTAATACTAGTGTTGTGATTGGTTTTGCAAGGTCTTTCATAACTGCAAATGATTATAAACAAGGCTTTTATACTCCAGTTAGTTTGCTGTTTCACAATTATCATTTTTAAGACGCGTTGTGTCTCAATGTAATGTTTGATATAAGAAGTCCTAAAATAACACTGGTCCTCCTCCGCCTATAATAGCATTGTCTCTGTTGGCAAAGGTTTAGATGGTGCGTGAAAAATGTATAAATTGTTGTGCTGATTATTTGCCACAGAAATTGTGGGTTTTGTTGCAGAGCATTGTGGCCACCCAGTATGAAAAGTCAAACTGATTGTATAATTGCGTACCACATGTGTTGGCATGGAATGGAATCCGTGACATCTCATTTAATAAATGGTTTTAGTGTTATTTAACATAACCACACTAAACAAAAGGTTTTAAACTAACTCTATATTAAAGGCAAAACTGATTAATTGGAATTGTAAAAGGATTGCTTCTTGTAGAGATTAAACAAGCACCTTTAGTAGCTTGCTCATGTCTGTTCCTGTTAGTTTGGATGATTAATCAATTTAATTGACTACTAAAATTCATTGACATTTGTATAGGTCATCAAATGAATAGAATTGATTGTAGTTTGTCAGCCCAATCTTATCCTTTGTCTTCCTGGTCTTGTACCAAACGCCTATAGATGGCAGTAATGCTTTCCAATATGATTCAAATTCATGAAAAATAACTTGGTTTAGCTTGTGCTCAAGATTAAGAGAGATTTAGAAGTATAAAGCTTTTGAATTTACTGAATAAAATCTCAATCAACAGACTAGTTGTAAAAAGCTTACACACAAACTTGTGCAAATGGCAAAAACAGGACCCTCGATTTTCAACGTAATGGCTAAGATAAGATGTCTCAAAGCTGCTCAGCACATAATGTATCATTTTTGGAAAACAATGGGTGTGTTCACGTTCATTTCAGATGATTCATCACTCTCATGACTTCATCAGTAGAGAGGACTTACTAGAAAATGATCATTCATGCTGTGATTCTGATCATCTTAACATAGTTACATGAATGCAGTGAAGTTAAGTCTTTCCTTTTTTTTTTCTTTTAGTCCTCAGATGGAGTAATCTGTCCGGCTGGAGTCTGCAGACCTGAAAAGTGAGAATGAGTGATGAATTGAAGAGTAGCTGCCCAGCATAGAGGCAGGTATGCTCCCCATGGGCTCACAATGAACCGTGACACCTTTTCCCACATCCGGCTGTGGTGCCCACGCCCCTTTGGCACCTACTCCCAGAATAAGCCATACAGCAATGGTACAATCTGCAATGGAACAACTACTACTCTCTGCAAGGCTGATGATTCGGGCCTTACAACTATAGAGACCCATGGTGTCACTGAGGAGCAGGATGAGGATGTTGGCACTGAAAACACTCCACCGGATGCTGCTTCTACCCTTCTGGCTCCACCACTACCTGCTTCACCCTCTCCAAATTCACAGATGGAAGATGGCAGGGTGCTGCTTGATACCTGGTATGTCATCAAACCAGGCAACACCAAGGAGAAAATTGCCTTCTTTGTTGCTCACCAGTGTAATGGTGCTGGAATTCCCAGGCCTAGTGCCATGAAAGTCAAGGGAAACTGGGCTACTGATTGTACCAAGGCCAAGCGGCGACGTCGCTGTTCCTCTTACGAACCTCCCACTAGAGCTCAAAATGTTGTCGTTGATGTACCCACAGAATCCAGCTCAACCGAGGATGGAGTTGGAGTGAGTGAGACAGATTTGCTCTCTGTAGCCGAAATGGTGGCTCTTGTTGAACAGCGTACAGCCTTGGCACTTCAGGGGATGGTAGCGCAAGGACAAACTAGTCCTTATACAGTCCATCAGAAACCTGTTGTAATCCTTTCAGAACCCCCTTCATCTGCACCCACTTCTCAAAGTGACTTTGATCTGTTGCAGCAACAGCAGGAATCTCGACGGGTTGCCCAGGCTGTTGCTCAGTTTGAATCTCGGCAGCAGAATCTCGACAGTACAACTTTACGGCCTGAGCTGAGTGGAAGAGATCGCATTCACACAGGTGATTCTGTGGGTGGCACCTCAAGTCACGGACGAGGGGAAGTCCGCATTGCTTTCCGGGTGTCAAGTCTGGATCCTCGCACCCAGTCTGAACCTGTCGGCCGGCCCAAATGTATGTTTATGAGTTGTGGAGTTGGAGGGGGGCAAGCTGGAACCAGGAGTAAAGAAAAGATCACTTGTGACCTCTACCAGTTGGTCAGTCCTTCATCTCGAGATCCAGGTGCCCTCCTGGCTGGCTCGCCAAAGGCTGATCCCCTTGGAGAAGGCATCACTGACAGGCCTTCCTCCACAACGCCAGATCCTAACCAAGACCCTGCCTCGGGGGAGAAGGCAGCCGTTGCTCGAGAGCGGGTGACTGGCTTTCACGTTGAGGTTGTGGTCACGGGTGCAGTAGACCAATGTGTCTTCTATGGGAAGGACAGCACAGAGAATGTTCAAGAAGAGACTGTTTGTTTTGCTATGCCCAATGGGGCTAATTCAACTGATGCCTCAGAGGACCCGCCTCCTGGCCAGCTGTTCTTTCTGCAGTCACCAGCTACTGAAGATGAGAGTTGCTCAGCGGTAAACAGTGGGATGCGGTCTTTAGACTGTGCAAACAACAACGGGCCAGTGGGGGCTACCGTAGAGAGGCCAGACTCCCCGCTAGCAAATGTAGATGATTGTTCTGATCCTCCGTTCTGCCGCCTCTACCGTCATGTCTCCCATGACTTCCTTGAGATTCGCTGTCAGATCCAGCGGCTTCTGGAACCACGGCAATACATGCTCTCGCTTCCAGACCACATCATGGTCAATATCTTCAGCTACCTTCCCACCCGATCGTTAGCGGCCCTCAAATGCACCTGCCATGACTTCAAGACCCTGATCGAGACCTACGGCGTGCGTGCTACAGACTCTCGCTGGAACCAGGACCCACTGTACCGTGACGACCCCTGCAAGCAGTGCAAGCGGCAGTATGAGCGGGGAGATGTGTCGCTCTGCCGCTGGCACCCTAAACCTTACCACCACGACTTGCCTTATGGACGCTCCTACTGGATGTGTTGTCGGCGCACCGATAAGGACACACCTGGCTGTCGAGTTGGGCTACACGATAACAACTGGGTACAGCCATGCGAGCTGGTTCAGGCCCGCGCCAAAAGAGACGATGGGAGGTAAAGGAGATTGTAAGGGATTGTCATTTCTCTCCCTGTTTTCGCTCTACTGAAACCTCATGCCACTGTACTATTTATGGTTGAGCTAGCCTCTTCTGTCATAGCTTATTAACCTTGCTATCATTGTCAGTATCATTTCTTATCAGTGCACCGTAGTTAATTCTCGGTCCCTTCATGCGCAGACCAATGTTCTGAAATTTGAGAGCCAATGCTGGTTAAATAAGGTAGTCTGCTGCATGAGACTGTATTTCTGAATTGGTTGAAATTCTTATGGCAATCTTGGAAGACCAGCTCTGATTCTGACCCCAACCTTGCAAAAAAAAAAACCCTGTAGGCTAGACACAGGACTTGCGAATTTAACTTCAGGGGTTGTTGTCATGTTTAATTTGCTGTTCCTTTGGTCAAAAGCACGCAAAATGATGTCACTTTACAAATCCCTGATGTCACTTTGTAATCAGCAGTTTGACTGCTTGTTGGATTTTTCTGTTATTTGGTGTGAATGTGAGTGAATTTTTTTTTTTTTGTTGTTGTTGTTGGACTTTAATTTTCTCTCCTTCAAATTGATTTATGAAATCAGTCTTTATTTCTTGACCAAACCTTTTTCTTTTACCTATTTCTTTGCCTGCCAGGCTGTCTGTGTGCTTGTTGGCAAAGGCAGCTTTTGCCAAAGCAGTAATTAGCTTCATGTGGCTGAAAGAAAAACAACAAAGAACAGGACAACTCAAAACCTGATTCTAGCCTTAACCCTGTTCGTTCTGCTCATTCCACCAGTCTGTGAAATCTTACAAACAGAAACACTGATGCTGATCCCTCTGGTTTGGGAGACCGTTATAGGTTTCACCGTCAATCTGCTTTTGGGAATCTTTGCCTCTAAAGTGAATAAAAGTTATTTAAAACTGGAGTCTGTGCTATTCCTTTTCATGTTTATGCAACAGTCAAATATTTGTAATTCAGTTTATTTCTAGAAGTTATCTTGTTGCATTTAGTTGATACATATTTTTTTTTTTTAGTTTTGTTGCATTTCAGTGGTGTGTTAGGGTATAAATAAAAGGTGCACTATGGAACTCTATCACCATCTGTGGTTGAAACTTAAAACTGCAAGTTAATTGTGGAATTCTGTTTGTTGATCTACTAGTTATCGGAATTGTTCGCTTTTACTTTAAATTCTTCCATAGTGCACCTATTATATTTAGGCTATACGGTAATTTATTTAAAACATAATTTCAAAAGCAAAAATAGCTTTTAACATAAGCTTTTATTTCAGTGACGTTTAAATTATTTCACTGAAAAAATTAACATTTACTCACTTTTAGGCCATCCATCATGTGGATGAGTTTGTTTCTTTGTCGGGAAAAAAATGGAACGACTCAAACAAAGATGCAGTCAGAACTGGACTTCAAACATCTGATAAAAACATTACAATCTACAAGACTCCAGCAATAATGTCTTTATGAAGTAAGGGCTGCATGTTTGTAAAATTCAACAAGATTTTTTTTTTTTTCAAACACTGCTTTTAATTGCCTAGATGTTTGTGGATCATTTGTGTACTATTGTGATGTTTTTATCAGATTTATCAGGACTTTTTTTTTATTCTTACAGCACAAAAACAAAACTATTCCATAACATAAGGTATCTTGATTATTCTTTTAATGATACTTCTAAAATGATTTAACTACCATTTATTTAAATGACTTTATACACACATGTGTCAGGTAGTCATTGATTCTATTGTGTGAAGAATTTAAATCAGTGTTTCCCAACAGTACACACTTTGGATGTCTCTCTTATCTGACGCACTCATTTCAGAGGGTTCCAGACTGATGAGTCGAAACAGATGTGTTTGATTAGGGAGAATCCTGATACCAAGACCAGGGTTGGGAAACACTGATTTTTATACTATGATCATTGTTTCACCCTCATGCATAATATCCCCAAAAATAAACAGCCACAGACATCATTATTAGAGCATTAGCATTGACCAAATTCTTCCACAGTGGGTCTTCACTTATGTCAGGTAATTGTTTAGATGCTTCAGTCACTTCCTCCTCTGTGGGCTCTGGAGCCTGAGTATCACTTATGCCACAAAACCAGCCAACAATCTTCATCATTATGGATCTGTCACCACGTTCACCTATGTCAAAGAGCAAATTTAGTTTGAGCCACACTATGGGTGTTTAATCCTGCTTCTGGATGGCCAAAGGTTCTGCAAAGTTTACCTCTTGCCTGAAAGTTTAAGTAATCCTTAAAGGAACACTTTACTTTTTTTGGAAATAGGTATATTCTCCAACTTCCCCAGAGTTAATAAGTTGAGTTTTACCGTTTTTGAATCCATTCAGCCGATCTCAGGGTCTGGTGATAGCACTTTTAGCATAGCATAGCATAGATCATTGAATCTGATTAGACCAGTAGCATGGAGTTCAAAATTAACCAAATAGTTTCGCTCTATTTTTTTCTATTTAAAACTTGACTCTTCTGTTGTTATATTGTGTACTAAGACCAGAGGAAAGTTATGATTTTCTAGGCTGATATGACTAGGAACTATACTTTCATTCCAGTGTAATAATCAAAAAAGTATAACTACAGAAGAGTCAAGTTTTAAATAGGAAAAATATTGAATCTCTTTAGTCAATTTTGAACGTGATGTTACCGGTCTAACTGGATTCAATGATCTGTGCTAAGCTATGCTAAAAGTGCTATTGTGGAGTGTTCCTTTTAAGACTATGATTATTTGAGTCAGATGTTTAATTAGGATTGGAGCTAAACTGCATGATGAACATACAAGCCCTAAACATACAAAAAAAATTTATCTACAAATGATTGTAAAATAATCATCTTACCTTGATCCTCCTCAGTTTCATCCTTTTTCTTTTCATCTGCCTCTCTTCGAGCTTGTCTCCCTCGTTCCTCCTCTTCCCAGTCCAGATCGACCCTTTCTTCTTTAGAATGGCGTAAGGTAAAGACAAGTCGATGGAGCTTGGCACAGAGAATAGATAAATGTTATAACATACAAAGAAGTATTCTTAAGTAGCTTCTGCAGTGGATAAAACATCTTACATGTTTGTCCTCTATGGGTGGAGAGTTGTAGCTTACAAAAAGCACCAGGATAGCGGTGCAGAAAAAGAGCAGCACTGCAAAGTAAAGGTAATGAACCCCGCATATAATTTTTGGGCAGCTGGAGGGGTTAAGGCAGCTTCCTGAACCATATGCAAACTCGGGTACCATACGACACAGACCTATAACCAGTCCTCCCATCAGGCCCCAGAAGGCTCCCTATGGAGCGAAAAGTGAAGACGCAAGCTTTTAGTCATTTTGTGTTCTGATGTGGCATTAAACAAACAATATGTTCAAAGTAGTTACTTACTGTCTCATTGACCCTCTTCACAAAAATGGCAAGGAAGAAGACAGATGCAATCGGTGGAGCTAAGTAGCTAGTTACAGATTGAATGTAATCAAACAGCTGACCGCTTTGGGCTGCCTGGACAACTGGGATCCAACAAATGCTAACAGCGACAATGCAGAGTATCCACACCCTGTTTAGGCAAGAATAGAAAGAAAGAAACCAAAATACTGTGTGAATTTGGACATTAAGCATGCGTGAAATATATTTGAGTAGCCAGTTGTTTAAAAAAGATCACAATCAGAATTCTGGATCAGAATTATTTGGATTTGGAAATCCAATTTTTTTTGTAACCAGGATAAGGTAATCCATCTTCCTTTTCTGTTGGTTTCTCCAACCCAAAAAAGTTTTGAAAAATACAAACAGGCAGATCCAGGTCAAAACTAAGATTGGATTTTGTGATATGATCTGATTTCAGACAATAAAAATAGTTTGCTTGATTCAAGTGATGTAAGTAAATTCAGTAACACTTTCTGTGAAGCCTGTATTTATAATATATTACAAGGGTGTTCTGAATGCATTATAACAAATGCATAATACAATACATAATATAATACATTTTTACATACTACTTTTAAAGAGATATGATGAAGTATGATTATTATAACACACAAAGAGCACCATATATAATCTACTCCTTTTACAATGGACTATATCATATCTCGTTTATTTAAGATCTGCACATTACCTTACAACATCTTGTGAGTGGTTGGGTGCTGAGAGTTATTGGAGTGTTTCCATATATTTAACAGACACACTACTAATACTCTAATGAAGGCTAGTTGACACATAGTTGCAGAGTTACTTATCAACAGCTGTCTAAAGGCTACCATCAAAATAATCAAACTGGCATATTACGCATTCATCTGATCTAACATCTCATCGCAGTTTGAGAAAAAAAAAAAAGTATATTATTACTCATAAGTGGTCAACTCAACGCTCTTAAACAGGAAAACCTTACTGTGAATATGCCCTATTACTACAGATATTAATTAAATGGTTACAAACCTTCCTACAACCATGAGCTCTTTATCTCTAGCTTGAGGCCGAATACGAGTCCAAATGTCCATGGTAAACAAAGTGCTACTGCTGTTGAAGATTGAGGCTAGAGAGCTCATAAGAGCTGCCAACATGACTGCCAGCATTAAACCTCTGAGACCTGTTTAGGAATTGATTAGAGAAGAAAGAAAACTGAGCATGAACAGAACAGCTTTTTAATTCAAGGAACACTCCGCTTTTTTTGGAAATAGGCTTATTCTCCAACTCCCCAGAGTTAAACAGTTAAGTTTTACCATTTTTGATTCAGCCGATCTCCAGGTCTGATGATAGCACTTTTAGCATAGCATAGATCATTGAATCCGGTTAGACCAGTAGCACGCGTTCAAAAACGACCAAAGAGTTTTGATAAATCTCAACTTTAACTAACTCTGTGGGAGTCGGAGAATGAGTCTATTTCCAAAAATTGTTCCTTTAATTCAGTTAATCCAGTTTAAAAACACTGGAAAAATTGATTCTTATGATTACCTGTTGGCATTACAGAAACCACTAGTTTGGGGTAGGCGATGTTGGAGCAGCCAACTGCTGTGCCGCAAACTTTCGTACAGACGCTTGACTCCACGCAACCTACTTCGTCTAAAAAATAAGTTATATTGGTATTCCTTGATCAAGAACGTAATTATAAATACATGTTGAATTATATATATTAAAATGCATACCAGGGTAAAGCACTCTGCTGATCATGCCTGGAAACACCATGAGGAACATAGGAAGCAGTTTGAGGTACCCACACAATATACATCCCGCCTTTACATGCGTCAGACTACGGGCAGCCAAACAGCGCTGCACAATTACCTGTAGTATACATGATGTAATGTGATGTGAACAATTAAGCGAGGATGATGACAGAGTTATAACCTTTAACCTTAAAATGCCATGTCCTTACCTGATCGGTACACCAGTACCAGCTACCGATAATTGCAATGCCAAATAACACGCCGGGCCATGGCAGGTCCCCGGTCGTGGGATCTCTAAGTAAATGAAAGGCATCCTCACGTGGAGTGTAACACTGTTCAGAAATATTACTCCTCTGAGATGGCAAAGATACACTATATTTATCCAGTAAAGCACTGTATCCTCCAACTTCATGAAAGGCTGTTGACAAATATGGGGGCGACACAAGTAGCAGTTTATAATGTAGTAGTTAATCTGTACTGGCAAGTTACTTACACATGTATTTGTACATGTTAAAAAAAATGATAAATCGCATAATTATGAGGTGCAGTATGATTTTGACGCAAACAAATCTGATCACATTCTCCAGATGTGCTGGCATACAACTGTGCCTGCTGGCCTGTGTAAGCGCATGGCTATTATATTCATATCCTTTACCTGGTTCATAAGTGTGGGCTGAATACTTATGCAATATAGGTTAACAGTCACTTAAACTTAAACTAAGTGCTTAAACTTAGTTGAAGTGGTAACACTTTACAATAAGGTATAATTTGTTAATGTATTAACTAACATGAACAAACAATGAACGATACATTTATTACAGTCTTTATCTTTAGTTAATAAAAATACAATACAGCAATACAGCATTAAGCAAGATTAATAAATGCTGTAGAAGTATTGTTTATTATTAGCTCACGTTAACTAATGTTGTTAACTAGTGGAAACTCATTGTAAGGTGCTACCAAATAAATAAATGCGAAGAGCACGCCTCTCATTAAATTGTGTAATATGTAAGCCGTCATCAAACCGTGAATAATGATGAGACAAAGATTTAAAAAAGCGATTGGTACGTACAGAATCCCATGAGGACGAAGGCTCCCGCAATGATAACAAAAGTCTGGACGGTATCTGTATACATCAGTGCAGCCAGTCCTCCTACAGAGACATCGCACGTCAAATTTTAACGTATTAACAGATGATTTGTTTCAAAAAGGCTATTTAATATCTTTAAGAAAATACTTTATCCGTCCAAAACCGACACATGATGATGCCACGGTCATGGCTTTGATACCCAAGAAAGGCATGAGCTGAGATCTGTTTGTCTTTAGGATTTCAAAGTCCCTTCAGATGAAAATGCCTGCCGAAGGCGGAAAGCCATGTAGGGAGAATTTAAGATGGATCAGTAGCCGATTTTACCCGTGACTGTATAAAGCGCTGTTATGAAGAGCAGAGCAATCACTGCAACGTAGATATTCCAGCCAAGAGCCTGCTGTATAAAAACTGCTCCTGAGAACATGTCAACCTGTGTTAGGTGAGAGAGTCCTTTTTGAGTGCAAACAGTATGATTCTTCAGCGTTTTATATTATCAGGACAGCTTTTTATACTTACAGAAATCTTTGTGAAGATGTAAAGGAAAAGCGAGATGACAGAGAGATACAAGCTAATTCTAGTCCCTCCGAATCTTTTCTTGAGGTACTGAGGCATCGTAATCACCTTTTTCAAAATAATAATAATGAAAAAAGTCACTCAAATGAATTATTTGAATCTAAAATGTCCCATTAATAAACTGAACATACCCCTGCGGTTAAATAAACAGGAACGAACACCCAGCCCAGCAACAAAACGATAAATAATGCCTGTGAAACGGATCTGATTAGAATTGCGCTAATGATAAAGAATATTTTTTCTGCATTTAAATATGCAGCTTACATTCCATTCGAAACCCCCGACAGCTATTCCACTCGCAGCGGCCGTTCCTGCAAGACCAACAAAATGACCGCTGCCGATGTTGCTCGCGAAAAGAGAAGTTCCCACCTGCGTGTGTGGCGTGAGAGAAATACGTAGAAGAAGGAGAAAGCATTGCAAGCTTTGGTCAGCTTAGATATCGACAAAAGAGTGTGACTCAACATTTAAAAGCTACAGTTTTAATGAAACGTATTTAATACTCACAGGCCACCACACCATGGTCCGACCTGCGAGAAAGTAGCCACCTACGGTACCACGATTAGTCCTAAATGTAGACTAAGATAAACAAGAGAAGGCATTTCTTTTTAGTACATTCTACATGAATTAAAAAAAGTAGTTAACAGACACATCAACTGTTAAAATGCTAAAACACACAACTTTTACTAACCCAAATTCCTACTGCAATAACCACCAGAAAGTAGCCAACGATTACACTGATGTCAGCTGGATTGTTGATGGTTACATGCTTCGCTGTAGTGTTTTCCATTTTTGAAGACAGCCGATATGATTTATGAGATGACAAAAGACGAAGCATCCGAGATTAGGCACTTGAAGAGGAAGATTTTTCTTCATACGGGATTTGAGGGTAAACTTTGTGATCTTTGCCCACATTGCAAAAAAAAGCTGATGAAGGAATAATATTAACAATAATTAACTTATTACTAGCCACTCAGAAAAGACTTTGAATGCTTAACTAATGCCGCGGTACTTTTGGTAAAAAAGCAAAACAATGCAGCGCTTGAATTGTAGTACTTTAACGATAGAATTTTACGATTAAAAAGCATTAAAAATGTCATGAAAAATACTGCAATTGAAGTATTTTCATTAATAACGTTATAATGCTTGTTATTTCTCACAACTTTTGACTTTAGAATTTTTCATATAGGCATTATTACACTAACATTAAAGCAACAGATAAATTATATATTATTTTGCGCGGTTTTTCATAAAGCTGATAAAAACAGAATAGCATTTTCTTGTTTTTAATTGACATGTTTGTGTTTCTCGACGACGCCTAATAATGTTAATAATGAACTGTACAGTTCTAACCGTATTTGGAAATAAGTAAGAAGAGGCGGAATAAACTCTTTTTAATGGATGATTAGCTTGTGAATGCATCAGTTGTGTCACTAAAGCCTGGTTAATAATCTCGCACTTTGGTGTATGACATTATAACTACTTCGCTGCTTTCAAAACGCAACAACGACTCGCTTACATTCCCAGGACAAGCAACAAAGCGACTTCCGTTCAATTTATTTAATGCAAACCAGAGCACAGACTTTCCATTCAAACAATGTTCAATATTTGACAACTGTAGGTCTTCAAAAACAAACAGACCTGTTTGACATCAGATGAAAGTACAGAGTCTCTTTGTCTCTGCGAAAATGTTACTGTAAGACAAATTTACAATAACTTAGAAAACTAAAACAAAATGAAATCGATCGTACAAAAAGCAGTCATTTGGTTTCTATTGCGCGTCTATGCTTTAAAACATTTCAGATGAGATGATGACCGGCTAAACCCGAAAAAGGTGCCATTAAATCACTACAGATACGTATACTGATCCACTTCATTGAGGGCAAGCTGAACAGTGCGTTACAACGATGTGCAGAAAATCAATCACTATGTCATCATTAACTCTTCCAGAGATGTCCGACTTCAAGTGGACACCACAAAAACCGCACAAGATACTATAACATGGATCGGGTTAATGTTAAGACTCACGTTTTGTTGAGTTATTGTTCAATGCTAGTCCGGTAATGTGAGATCAAAAGACAGAAATTGCAGTAAAAGAGAAAGTGTTTCTTTTTCATTTGATATCTTGAGATTCCTGTATCAAATAAGCAAGGAATTCAGGACAGTAAATGCATTTGGGAATAACAAGTCATTTAAAATACAGTAGGGTTTGCAACATTAAATCTGAATAGCCACATCATTTAGAATTATATAACGTTGTTCATCAGCGGTTATCATCCGGGGTCTATGATTGCATTAGACAAAACGGCATAGTGCAAAAACTATTTGCACCATATATTCAATAGAAAAAAAAAAAGAAAAGAAATGGAAATTGTAGTCAATGGGAAATCTGCTCCTTTATTAAATGTAATAAATTACATGTGGTTTAGAGTGCGCAGATATAACACTCTTACAAACATCATGTGTGCTAGCAATAATCTGCGAGTTAAAATTTCAGACCGGCTAGACCAAAGTTTTTTCTTCTCTAAGTAAATGTATTTCCGTGGTAGCTTATGCATGTTTCCTAACCAAAAATAATAATAATAATAATAATAATAATAATAATAATAATACAAAAAAAAAATCCACCTCAAATGAAGTGTATAAATTTATTAAGCACATTATGCAAATTTCATTCACATGATGGTTTTTCCATCCAGCATTTTAATGCAAATTTTGGGATAGAGCATAGTGGATGCTAGTTGATGGAAAACCTGGATGAAGTTGCAGCAGTTTAACATAAGTGTCATTTGAAACCACTGGCATCGGAAAAAAAGAGAAAGATTTGAAGCTTCTTACTCTGATTACAGGAGATCCCATATTAAGCTATGATTTACAGTAGTAACAGCTACTGTTATGGTAGCAATATGTTCTAATGTGTGTAAGACTACATTCAGCCTCAAAGCAACACGAAAATTCTGCTTCAAATAAACATCAATGACTTTTGTTCCTCGATGAGTTAAGCATGTGTGTAAATTGTTTTCTCCACGATGATACCAATTCTAAGATGAAATTTGGGCATCTGTGAAGAATTATTATTTTTATCAAGAGCAAAACATTCTGAAATCATATCCAAACATTACATACGTTTTCTGTCAATACTTAGTAAACCAAAACTTGCGTTCAGCTTGCAGAAATAAAATAATGAATTTTAAAACATCTAGACATCAACCGAGAGTAGAGATGTAAAAGTAGGTGCATAAATGTTTCCAAAATGCCCATGTGTCTCATTGGGGGAGGGAGGGTGAAAAAAAAAAAAAAAAAAAAAAACAAAAATCACACTTCCTGACTTGTCCTGTCGATCCGCATGACTCTGCATGACCGGGTCGGTCGTTTCTCCTTTCCCCGTTTCTGTTGAGCAGCACGAAGACGTGCTAAAATGTGTTTTTTTGGAAACTTCAAGGTGGTACATCCAAACTGGCTAACTCCTCCTGTTTCCCCGGGCAATTTCTCCCGTCTTTGGACCCAGCTTCGCCAGCCGGGTTTCCAGCAGTAGACGCTATCATAAAATCTCGAACCATTTTCACCACCCAACACATATATCCTGCGTTTCCATCTAGCCACACCTCCAGCAGCAATCCGCCTCGGCAGGCCAGGAAAAACCACCGGACTAGGTGCGCGGTCGCTTCCGCCACCCCCACGCTCCACTCCGACCGCCACCTCCCTCTCCACTCCAGATCCTCTTCCTTCTCGGAAGAACAACACACGTCCTGTGGCATCTAGTGGTTCAGCTTGGGTGTAGTTGCCATTGAGAAACTTGGCGGCATCACGCAAGTAACCACCAATGGCGCAAACGCCGCCACGCACTGCCACGCCTCCAGCCAGACAGGTGGCGCCAGAGTCTAGGGCAACACGGCTCCAGGTGTTTGTAACCGTGTGGTATATTAGCACGCCAGCATGCACCACGGCCCTGCTCTGCTCCAGTGTGGTGCCACCAAGCAAGTAAAGACGACAACGGAGGGCAGCGCAAGCAAAAGAGCGCAACGGCAATGGCAAACGAGGTCCTGATGCCCAGGTCAGCGTGTTAAGGTCAAATTTTTCAGATGTGTCCAGAAAGGCTGCTCGGTTACAGCCACCGAGAGCGTATAAAAAACCTCCGCAGCCAAGAAGACCCAACATCGCGCGCGGTTCAGCCATCAATGGCTGTACAATCCAACGGTTTAGCACGACGTCGTACTCGTGAAGCGCTGAGGAGACCTCGGAACTCCGCAGGATGCCTCCCGCCACAAACAGTCGGCCTCCGACAGCAGTGCAGCCGGGACAAAGCAACGAGCCCAAGGCTGCCAGCTTCTCCCACTTTCCCGTGCGAGGGTCAAAGCAGTCCACCGTGAAGTCCCTTTCCTGTAGAGACTCATCCTCCCTCGGCTTAAGGTCTACACAGACTATTTTCTTCTCAAACATGCCTTCTCGAGGCCTCAAGGGTCCCCCCATGCCCTCGGTACTCGTTCGAGGTCCAAGTTCTTGGTTCATTCGGTGGCTCTCTTCAGGGCCGAAAAGGCCGGGGCGTAAATGGCGTAACAAATTGGGCATGTGACTGTAACGATCAGCCGGCTGGTATTCTGCCCAGCGCCTCGCTGCATCGTACACTTCAGTCTCAGACTCCACACCCAATCGATCCGATTCCAACAAGCTGCCAAGAGTTCCCGGGTCCAACAGGAGGAAATCCCGCTGCCGGGCCACTCGAGGGAAATGCTGGCCCACCAGTCTCAAAGAAGCTCGAAGAAGCAGCTGGTCATGATGTGAACGAGCCAGAGAGTACATGCCCAGGCAATTCTCCACAGACAGGTGTTCAAAAAGGAATCTAACAAACAGGGAAATAACACGTGAGCATCAGCAAGACATGATGCAAAGTAGAACGATTACAATAGGATCGCATCTAAATTTTACCTAGAGCAAAGGTCCTGCAAGGGCATCACTTGAAGACGATTGGCGGCTACAAACAAGTCTTCTGCCGTGTCAAGACTAAGACCTGCTTCTCCCGTATACACAAAATGGATAACTGTCTCCATAACAGAAGGAGTCACCTCTTCAAGTCGGATCTCAGTTAGTCGGGACTCTACGAGAGGGCTGGTAAACATGGCACGGAAATACGGACTGACTGCTGCTAAAAGAACTCTGAAAAAAGAAAAACAGCACATGTCAAAACAGGAGAGTTTCATATGTCCACTACCATTTCAAAGTTTTAGATTGGTAAGATTTTTTTATGGTATGTAACATTATGCTATGCTCACAAAGGATGCATTTATTTGAATAAAAATACAGTAAAACATTTTGTGATATGTGACAAGCAGCTGCTAGAGTCCTTACCAGGCCAAGAAAATATGACATTTTGACATTCTTTGCCCTTGCTACATATTAAGGTTCATATCAGTTACAAAATACTACTACTTATTTTTAAGGCCCTAAATAGTTTAGCTCCCGCGTACCTAACTACTCTTTTTAAATCACCCTACATTCCAACCAGCTCCCAGAGGTCCAAAAACTCTGGACTCTAGGTAGATCGTAGGATGTTCATTAAAGGAGGTAGAGCTTTTTCCACATTTGGCTCCCAAACTCTGGAATATCCTTCCTATCCTTCAGACATACTCTCTCTGTTTAGGTCTAGATTAAAGAGCCTTTACTACAACCTTTACTAGCTGCTTGATTTTACAGTACATTTTTGCCGTATGGACATCCACTAAAGTCACCACTGATAAGCTTATACTAAATATAATGTAGAAACTTTAATTTTCCATAAATAACAAGTAATAGAAAATATTTCTAAATATGATTTATTGCTGTGATGGCAAAGCTTAATTTTTATCAGCCATCACTCCAGCCTTTAGCGTCACGTGATCCTTTAGAAAGCATTTAAATCGGCTGATTTGCTGCTTAAGAAACACTTTTATATCAACAATGTTGAAAACAGTTTTGCAAATAAATTTTTATCAATAGAAAACTCAAAAGAACAGTGTTTATTTGAAATTAATTAAAAGTCTTTTGTAACATCAATGTCAAACAACATCTTTACTGTCACTTTTGATCAATTTAATCTATCCTTGACTGAATAAAAGCAATTTGTTGAAAAGCATGTTACTGACCGAAGGGTCCTCTATTCCATTCGTTATGCTGAAATACATATAATCCTTTTCACTATACAAAATTCATCAAGCAGTTTAATAGCTGGGTACATTAGATCGCGTGCCTTTTTTGTAAATTATTCAAGTTTCGAAAAAAAACATTATGTACAATAATACAACCAGACAATCTTCAAAGCTGAAAGTAAGAAAGGTACCTGTGACACATAAACTTTTTCCCCTCCACCACAAGAGTGACATCACACAACTGCTGAGCATCAAGCAGCTGTTTTAACCCTGAATGAGATTACAAAGAAAGACAACAAAGCTGATATAAAGATGGCTAAATGATTGATCTATGTTCTAATCACGGTTACATTGCTCAACTTGATCATGATAATGGTGTTTGATTTTTTGTTTTGTTTTTGAAGCACTGAAAAGTTTACTCATTACAGCAGAACTGAATCTGTGGGGTCTAAAGGAGAAATTTGTAATAAATAAATTACACATTTACTTTATTTCCGGGTTTAAATTAATCTTATGGACCTTAATGCATCTGCTGCTGTTATTCGAGACATATAAAGAGCAATAAAGCAAAATTGTTACGAGAAATTTCAAATGAAATAAGACATTTCTTACTGTGTGCATTACACAATACAGAATTCTGCAATAACGGCATACAATCGGTGTTCAAATCTATAACCATCGTCTCACCCTGAGTTACATATTCCCCCAAAGGAGTCGAGTAGTCATCAGGAAAATCCTCTTCCTCCGAGTCGCTATCCGAGAGAGGCTCTCCACCACCTCTATCTGCATCCTGCCATGGCTGTGGTCGCCAGGTAACCGCACCACTTCTCACAGTATTCATCTGTGGCAAGGTAATTTAAAAATACATCATTTATAAAACGTCGTGGTCACATTTATAGCTTCTAAAGCCGAACTACACATTTATGTCATGCTGGAAATTCAACTGTAGAATTAAAGACAGGCCACTCAGGGGTAAAATTATAAATTAAATGTATTTGTCTAAAAAAAAATTAAATAAAATAGTCTACAAAAATGACTCGCCATAAAACCATACAACATTTTCGAAGATGATTGTGATAAAATGATCGGTAGACTTTTTCCCAGGCCTACTGACCTTGACCACAGAAAGAGACATTATTTGAAAGTTGTTTCTTACAATATTCGCAGACTAGATTTAATACATCAGAGGGAGGGCAAAAATATTAAATTATTCTGTGTGACAGAAAGAGAAGGCCAGTATTCATAATTTATCTTAGGTCTTGCATTTTGAGTGCCTTACAGAGTCTAACTCTACCTCCTACAGATGTTACTTTTCAACAAATACATCATATATCAATGAACAGTTGAGGTAGAAAGCCTATGTTAGTATATACAATAAAATACTGAATGCATGCGTACATATGTATATACGTAAAAAATAGAGGATTTTAAAGATAATTAAGGAAATCCCTATAACTCATTTTGAGATTAACAAAAAAATAAAATAAATAATGTATAAGCAATAACACCGATTGAAACAATAACATTTTCTAAAATATGCTCACTTCAGTCATTTTCAGACTTTCCTGTGAGGGTTCTAGACAGAGCATTATTTTTATTTAACAATTCCTTGCTATCCCCCCCATCACAACATTTCCCAAAAGCCAGGCTATTTGTTGATAAAAAAAATATTAGTAACGGGACTGCCAGAACAACCCGATTCTTCATGCACCGTATGCATATAAATATGAATCCGACATGTGCCCTCCACAGCCTAACCGAGAATAAAACCCTCATCCATTAAAATCATTTCCTTTTTTTAATATTTATATTACCATGCGAGGTGAGGGTTTCTATCAGAAAGTGTGAGAGTGGAGCCCAGCGGCACAGATCTGGGTGATGGGTATCCTCTTAATTCTCGGGGTGTCTTGAGTTCGATTTCGTGCATCAAGGCTCTCAGGGCGCCAGATTGGTACAGACGGCCTGATACTCTTCGGCCCGTTCACAACGCCTTGACCTTCCTGGGTAGTTTCAGCGCAAATTGGTCGGCTCATTACGGTGTGTTGTCCATCCTTAGCATATCAGCACAAAAATACACTCGCGCGCCTGATACATCCACACTGTCGAGCACGGCTCCATGCAGATCATTAAAGGCTGGTAATCCAGTTAGGCCCAGATAAAAAACGTAGTCCCGGGAGAAACAAATGATTGTTTGGTCAGTAATGTCAACTACTGATCACAGATGCCAACATTGCTCCATGATTGGAGGCGAAGCGAGCTGAGGGATTCTGTCACTTGCCGGAACAACACACCAAACTTCCGCTCTGCTCATTGGCCGATTTACCGGATGTGAAGGATATTTACTTCCGTTTCCCAGAACCTTAAATGTGAAACATCCAAAAATAAAGAAATTCATTAAAAAAAATATATATATATAAAACGGTTTATATGCGTTACGACGAAGATTTGGATTTTATCAAATAAATATGTAAATGTTTATTTTGTATCAGTGCTGAAAATATTGTTTTGTATGTATGGGGCATTATGGCTTGATATTTACTCATCTTATAGAATGTTTTGTCTAAAATACACTGTTTATGGACGTGTTTTTGTTAGCAATAAAAATATGTCCTTGTGGTAAATAATATCCGTATCCTGGAAAAAATTTCTAACGTTGTGTAGTTTCTTTCTTTTACATGATGTGATGAAAAGTAAAAACAGAAGAAAGCTCTAGCCATAATAGAATATTAATTAATAGAATGTTATTAATTAAATATTGATGATTTCCATATAAGTCCTTTGTAAACTGATGAAAATAATGCAAAATAATAATAATAATAATGATAATAATAATAATAAAAATAATGTAGCCATAATATCCATAACTTGCTTTCAAAGCGTAAAAAGCGTTCAGAATGACTGATTTTAAATATTTATTTCTTTTGTATTATTAGCAGTAGTATTACTATTGTTGTTTCTAATCGCGTTTAGACGAAATGACCCCCATCGGCTCCTGTACAGTTAAACTGTCAACCCGTTCAGCATGGCGTCCTCCGTAAGGGCAGCTACACGGTTTTGCTCTTTGTATCTGCTAACGTCTTCGAGACACAATGTCAGCAGTCTGTTTAGACTGTCCCGCCGACCTAGTTCCTCTCGACCGGTCAGGAGCAGTCTGTACGAGCACGTGCTGGAAGGTTACAGTCACAAACCCAAACTGGACATGAGGAGTGTGTGCGAGGAGACGGATGCGGTGAAGCAGGAGGTGGAGAATCGGAAAGGAGATCTGCGGGCAGCTGATGTCGGACTTATTGTAAGACGCTGCATTAAATGTAACTTATCCAAACAGTACCGCTACGTGAATTGCACTCGTGTTTTTTTAGATAGCGAACGTGGGGGGAAAGTAATCGGAACATATGTGCTATGTGTGTCCAGATCTCGGTATGGAAGGAACTACAGAAGGTGCAACAAGAAATATCAGATTTGGAGGCGAAAAAGGACAAGATCAGCGTCAAAGTCCGCGCTCTTGTGGTAAGTGCAGACATTTGTGCAGTATGTGTTATTCATCTAAACTTGCACGACTATTTAAAGGGACAGTTCACCCAAAAAATTAGAAAGTTTTTCTTCATCCACCTTGGTATTCCTCTGCATCCCATAATATGCCCACCCGAATTATATAGATATGCTTAACTGAAATATTTTATTTCAGGACTTTTTTTCCAGGACTACTGAACTTGACCATAGAAAAAGGCATTAGTCAATGTTTTTTCTATTCAGTTTCCTCCAGATTTATTTTGAAACATCGAGAAGATACAGAAGAAAAGAATAAGCTTGATATATCTAAATCTATGTATAATGCATTTGCGTGGCTCATATTGCTTGCATACTTCAAAACCTCACTTTTTGTGTCAGATAAGACATAACATCTCTATCAAAATCTAACCCTTACATTTACAGCATAATGTCCGATGGACGGCAACCTATTTGAATATGGAAATGCATCCCCTTACTGTCTGAAACTATTGACAATCTCTAGGAACAATTACTTTTGTCCTTCTCCACTAATCCCTTCATTAAAAACATCATATATTAATGATTTTTTTTTTTAAAAAATACATAACACAAAAATACTTATTTGCAATCATTTCTGTATTTTTTATTTTTTTGCCACTGATAGAATGCACATACAGACAAAAAAATATTATTTTCTCTTAGACTGTATGAATGTATTTTTTTAAGCATAGAAGAATATATTTTGCAGAATGCTGATAACCAGTATTTATGAAGTGTTTTCGTTTTTTTGGGGTGAACTATCCCGTTTAGCTAAAATGTGAAATATTTGGGGGAAAATACAAGAAATGGTGATTATTTACAGCTCCTAAAAATAGCCAATATTCCAAGTCTTTAGCTTTAAATCTCCTGATGTTGAACGCAGTTTGTCAATGTGCTTTTGGTCATTTTTTCCCTCCCCCGCTTTTCTTTTCAGGATGAACACGACAAATCTACTTTGGCCAGTGTAAGTGCCAGCTTTCTTTGATATATAATAGTAGTAAATATGATATTTTAATGAATAAAAATATATAATAACATATATGATTTAAAGCTGTGAAAATCTTCACTGTATTTTAGTGATGCTTCGTCACGCGCATGATATGCATTGAAATGCTCTTTTTCTTTCTCTGTTTTGTACCTGACAGCTTAAGGAGTACACGAGCGCTAAGGAAGAGGGTAGAGCGATCAGAGAGAAACTGAGTCTGTTGTATGTGCAAAAGGGTGAGCTGGAGAAAGAACATTACTGCCGTGCCCTAAGGTTGCCCAACAGAACACATCCATGTGTGGTAAGAGACGTTTTATGTAGTATTTGAAGCAAGATATCAGATTAAAAAAAAAAAAAAAAAAAAAACTGTTAAACTAACCAAATCCAGCTATCAGATATACATCAAACAACGGTATGTAAAGACGTGCGCATTCAAAGTGTATTTTTACTTAACAGTCATGTAAGTTTTTCTTTTCTCGTAGCCCGTCGGAGACGAGAGCCAGGCAAGGGTGGTTGAATCGGTCGGTCAGAAACGAGGTACATTTATTTGACTGTAAACTGCATTACGCCTCTCTTTAAACTGTTCGGTCAGAAATGCAGAAATGAGTTAGTAGCGGTAATCATTACTTGTGCTGATGTTGAAATGCATTCATGTTTTGCACTATGTACTGTATGTAGTGTCATGTGTCCGCTACAGAATTTGATTTCAAACCAAAAGGCCATCTGCAAATTGGAGAGAGTCTTGATATCATAAGACAAAGGTTAGTTTTTTTTATTTTTCTCTGTAATTTTATTTAAAAGTTTATTTTTGTTAATTTTGTCCTTTTGTATCTCTTTTCTCTTAGACGGCTTGCCCATGTGTCAGGGCACAGATCATACTATTTGATAGGTTTAGGGGCCAGGCTTCAGCTTGCCTTGCAGAATTATACCCTGGACCTGCTTCAGAAACGAGTATGTTTTAATCTTTTGGAGTAAAGTTTACCCGTGAATGCAAATAAAGGGTTAGTTCTCCCCAAAATGAAAATTCTGTCATTAATTACAGAACAAAAATGACCCAGTTTTATATTCACGCCTAAGCCGTCCTAGGTGTCTATGACTTTCTTCTTTCAGACGAACACAATCAGAATTTTATTAAAAAAAAAAAAAAAGATGGTTCTTTCAAGTTTGGTAAAGCTGGTGGATAGTGGTCATGATTTTGAAGCTCGGCTCCATGAATCAAATATATATTTTTTCAAACTTTGTCTGAATGAATATAGTCATATACACCTAGGATGGGAAAGGGGTTAGTAGTTTATGGTGTAATTTTCTTTTTTGGGTGAATCATACCTTTAAGTCTAGACTAGTGCGCACGTACATTTAGAGCATGTTCTTTCACTGAATGATTCAGTCTAATGAAAATAGACTTTTTAAATTAATCACAAATCCAAGACACGGGGACAGAAAGTGTATGTTTTCATACAACTTCATAAAGCCTAGTTACCACAGCATTATTTTGCATCTTTGAGCAACATGATGGTGTTTTCTTTCTTCCTGAATGAATGAATCATTCATTTAAATGATTTGGTTCAGTCATCACGGCTCATTTATTTACAATGAATTACAGCCACCTACTGGTGGTTTTAATTATTTAAATAAATTCAAATATCAGTATTCAAAAGACAATAGACACTTAAAAAAATGCCTTATAAAGGTAAAATGGACATAAAATGTAAAAATCTGTTAAAACTTTTCATTTCTATCAGTGTGAACTCACAACCACATAAATTATAAAGAATATTAAACACTTTAGGAGTCAGCTCCTTATGGCAGTTTTAAGGTACCAGCGCAATAACACACCATGAGGAAAATATTGTCTAATTATCATTACTGATAAAATCTCAGAAAATATCATGATATTACATTTTGTAATTTGAGATCACTTAGAAATGTTTTTTTTTTTTTTTTTTTTTGTAAAAGCAAACAAATTTTTTATAGGAAATATAGCAAAAGAACAGGATATGCTGACATTTGTTAGAAATAAGTATTTTATTAGAAATTATGAATTTGTGAAAAATGATGGGGGGAAATTACATAGCATTCTAGGTTTCAATTTGTGAAGGTAATCTGATGAGATTTTCACCCATGCTTCATAGAGCATCTCCCAAACTGTCTATAATGAAAGTTCTTTCTTTTGGCCATTTTGAGCCTGTAAGTAAACAAAAAAATGCTGATGTTCAGAAACTAAACTACCTTAAGGAAATGCCACACTCTCTCGTTTGCTCCATTAGTACAATGGTTCTCAGCTGCGCAAATCAGTCGCAAAAGGCTTTTCTCATAATCAATTAGCCTCAATTAGCAGCAATACCAGGAGAATGATGCAGAGGACTAACAGAGGCTAATCATAGGCCTCTATGAAAAAAAAAGTAGATATTTTAAAAATCAGCTGTTTAATTTAATTTGTTTCTGAAATGGGTAAAATTGTTTTCTTTGGAAAACAAATGGCTTTTTAAGTGATACCGTTATATCTGTGTGTATGTTTGTGTGAACTCTGTATTTAATCATGTGTTTTCTCAATTAATTTCAATCAAACTACAGTTGGGATGTTTGGAGTCTTTTTGATAAATATTGACTTAATATCACTATTTTAGTTTCTTTTTGGATATTGAGTGAAATTCTCCTATTTTTTTCAGGGCTTTATTCCCATGGTTGTTCCTGACATTCTGAAATCTGTGGTTTTTGTGAGTAGCGCTTTTTGAAGTCCATGATTTTGATTTATGAACCTTTTTATCACATAGTTTTGTATGAATTTTTTTCATTGAAAGATGATTTCCTATAAAGTTTACAAAACTAGCCAACTTATTGACAGCCTATGAAGAATCTCCATGACATTGCACTATTGTCGTTTAGGAGGGTTGTGGGATGCAGCCTAATGCTCATAGATCACAGGTGTACTCTCTGGACCCTTCACGCTTTCCTGACCTTAATCTTGCTGGTACTGGGGAAGTGGGAGTGGCAGGTGATATGATCATTAATCATATGTATAATTTATAATATTTACAAATGAAATGTAATTGATTATGCAATTTATTAATATTTATTCTGAAATCTAGACCAGAAGGCACCAAGGTTTAAAAATATGATGATGAGCCTTAATATTAGGATTATTAAAAATGATAATGAGCAAGGACAGATTTTCCTTTATTTTATCTTCCAGGTTATTTCATGGATCATGCTGTGAATCTGAATGATTTACCTGTCAGGTACAAAAAAATCCCTGATTGATGAAAATGACTGCCTAAATGCTGCATTGTTGATGCATTCATTGGATTATTATTCATAAGATAAAGTATTACCTTTTTTGTTCTAGGACAGTCTGTAGTAGCACATGCTATCGAGCTGAAACAGATACAGGAAGAGAGCCGTGGGGGCTCTACAGAGTTCACCATTTTACCAAGGTAATCGGAAAACGGGTGGTAGCATTAAAAAAATGTGTTAGATATACAAAAAAAAAATATATATATATATATATATATATATATATATATATATATATATATATATATATATATATATATATATAAAGTTGTTGTGATTGAAAGTTGTGCATGTCACAATCAAAATGAGTGTAAATGTAGTACTATGAACTTTGTGCAACATGAACAGACTTTTTATGTTTTCTATGTTTTTATTCATGCAGGTTGAAATGTTTGGTGTGACTTTGAATGAGACGGGAGAGGAGAGTTCCCAATTGTTGGATGAATTTGTCACGTTACAGAAGGAGATTTTCTGTTCCCTAAAACTTCATTACAGGCATGTTGTAACTAATTGATATTATTCTCTTTAATTTTTAGCTTATTATTATAGAAGTATAGCATTCCTCAGAAAGACTTTTAAGCTAACAGTGGTTTTTGATGTCTGTTCACACCAAGAACAAATCATTTATTGTTAAATATTCTAGTCATTGCTACAAATTTTAGTTATATGCAATTGCTGATAAATAATTTAATAATAATTTCTCTCATAGAGTCTTGGATATGCCCACTCAAGAATTGGGGCCACCTGCCTTCCGGAAATATGATATTGAGGCATGGATGCCGGGACGTGGCAGCTTTGGAGAGGTTGAAATGATACTTTAAATTGACTCTTGACTTTTTGATTTAATCGTAATGTTTTAAATTGTAAAAATAACCTAAAATTAGGAAAAAGAGAAATACATGTCTGCTTTTGAGTCCTTTTGGTGAATATCAACTTCCTTTACCAGATTTCCAGTGCCTCAAACTGCACAGACTACCAGAGTCGGCGCCTTAACATTCTCTATGAGGGAAATGATAGAAACCTTAAGTATGCACATACGGTAAGAAGCTGATTATATGTTAATAATATGGTCTGCTAGGTTTTGTGTCTGCAATATTTTCATTCTATTTGTCAGGCTGTTAAAAGGTGATTTGGAGTAGATCAAAACCATTATTTCAGCAAAAAAATGCTGTAGCAGTCAAAAACCCTTTCTTTTTTTCCTCCCCGTAGGTTAATGCTACAGCGTGTGCTGTACCACGTACTGTCATTGCGATTTTGGAAACACACCAAACAAAGGTAGAATTTGAAGTAAATTTAACTTGTGTATTTTTAACATCTTTTAGACATTTTGTTTTATTAATTGTATACTTTGCCGACGCCTTTTCCTTCCATTAGGAAGGGAAAGTCCTGGTTCCCGAAGTTTTGCAGCCCTACCTTGGATTGGAAGTGATAGAAAAACCTAAATACACTCCAATTAAATATATAGGACCAAACCAACCCAAGCGTCATATCTCATAATAACTTTTTGATAATATGTCAGACTCCAGGGAAGTACAGAGTTTGCTTTATTCTCAAAGGTGAATGCAATGTATATAGGTATTTGGCATAACTATCTAATAAAATAAAATGTTTAATTTCCAAACCCACATTTATGATTTTTAATAAAATGGCATCAGTAACATCTCAGAATTTGTTTCTGAATTTTTGGTGTTCCTGTCTGTATGTGAATTATCACTGCCATAAGACATCAGGAGCAAAAAAAAGTAATACAGATCATAATTTAATTTCTTTCCCCTCCATTTATCATGAATGCTAATTATTTGATCAATCTACTCCTAAGTGTGCGGTGCTGCTTCCACACCTGTCAACAGTGAAATTTAGGATAGCCATGGCATATATCAGCATGGATAATTTGATCATCAGGGATGGGAATCAAATGGTATTTAACAATTTCTTGTTTTTAGTATTTAGCAGTTACAATTACTCAGTATGTTATTTATTTCTTAGCAGTAATGGTTCTTGTTATAATTTTATTTGGGTAAGACAATAGAGATGCCTATAAATACATTTCTTTAGACTGCTATGCTGCAAAGATCACAAACCGAGCAAACACACGATGCATTTAGCCATAAGATGAAATGAAATGGCTGAATGTGAAGGGGATATCAGCAGCATATGCAGATAAAAATGAAAGAACAGATCCGGACATAGCAGTTGGACGATTTAGTCTTATGTTCTGTTCTCCAATACTGCTTTTGGAGTTAAAAGGTAGAACAATATGACTTCATGGTGCAGAATAAACTTGTTATTTTTACTTTCTTTCCGTACAAAAAGTATGGTAGCTTCATAATATTACGGTTGAACCATGGCAGATGGAACATTCAGATGATGTCTTTCATACTTTCTGCACCTTGAAAGTGCCAAGTTTGTTAGTTAATGGGGTCACAAGCCTCTCAGTTTTTATTTTTAAAAAATTGTGTTCCAAAGATGAACAAAGCATTCACAAGTTTGTAACGACTGAGAGGAAGAGATTAATGATGTTAATAAAATTCTTCACCTCTGGCTTCTTTCAATGGTCTTTGTTTCTTAGTTTTTGCTTCTTTTATACTTAAGTTTAAAAGAAGTTTATTAATTTGTTGATGTCCTCCATTTAGCCAAAACACATTTAAAGTCAGTGAGGTATTGATGGTCTAAAATGTTGGGCTAGAGACAGGAACTTGTTCCTGGTTAACATTTTGTTATGTCCTCTGGTAATAATATTTACAAGGATTCCCATATGTCTCTTTAGACTCCTTGCCTGCTGCACTTTCTTTAACAAACTCGTCTTAGTAAGAGTTTCACTAATGAGAGTATTTGGTACAAATACAGATGTGTCTCACAGGGTTGCAGTCAGAATCAGTAAGAAGCTTTTTCAGCTCTTTTGCGGGCATTGAAGGTACACATTGTTTCTCATCGTTTACATATCTCATTAATGTATAATTTTTATTTTAAAAGGATGCAGAGACTCAGAGGATCACACCAAAGAGAGCTGGATGGCTTGAAATGGTTCAGAACTCAGACAAGATGGTTATGACCTACTGCCTTGCCATACCTCTATATTCCTGCATATACTCCAACCTCAGAAAAGCGCATCCTTTAAGGAGACAAGGGCTACCAAAGGCACCGCTGGGATTCGAATCCAGGATCTCCTGTTTACAAGACAGGGTTCTTTGTCAGCAGCTGAAAGTTTAAAATACAGCTGAATAAGGGTGGCCAGCTAGCCTATGTGTTTGTTGGCCAAGTGGCTTTAGAGAAATGCCTTTTTGAAAGGTTTTTTTAGAGCTGGACGACTTGAAATTGTTCAGACAGCACGGTTTTGCTCTGCTGCCTTACCATACCCTGCTATTCCTGTATGGGGGACCAAAGTCAGATTCACACATTCTTTAGACAGACAAGAGATCCCAAAGGCATTGCTGGGATTCAAACCCAGGATCTCCTGTTTACAAGACAGGCACTTTAACCAACGCAGCCACGGCACCCTGCGCCACTGGCACAGGCTGGTGTTCTTTGCCAGCAGCTAAGAGTTTGAATTACAACTGAATAAGGGTGGCCAGCTTGCCTCTGTGTTTGTTATTTTCTGTGTTTGAAAAATTTCAGACAACACGGTTTTGGCCTTACCATACCATGCTATCGCTTTGTAGAGGACAGAACTAAGATTCGCACATTCTTTAGGCAGACAAGGGATCCCAAAGGCACCACTGGGAGGCGAACCCAGGATCTCCTGTTTACTAGACAGGCGCTTTAACCAACTAAGCCACGGCACCAAGCCAAGCGTTTGTGCACTTCACTTAGCATGCTTTGATGACAAGCCATCAGGTCATCCGGTTAAAAAACTTACAAAACTCTCAGGCTCCGCTGTCCAAAGACTATGTGGCAGAGAGGTACCGCTTGGAATCATTCCCGGGATCCCCTGTTTACAAGACAGGCACTTTAACAACTAATACACGGTCCGACCTCAGAAAAACACATTCTTTAGGCATACAAGGTTTCCCAAAGGCACCGCTGGGATTCGAACGCAGGATCTCCTGTTTACAAGACAAAGGTTTCAAAGGTTTTTCAACGCTCCTGCATTGGCATGGGCCGGCGTTCTTAGCCAGCTGCTAAGAGTTTGAATTACAACCGAATAAGGTTGGCCAGCTAGCCTCTGTGTTTGTTGGCCATGTAGCCCTAGAGAAATGCCAAAAGAGACGACTCTGGTGGGACGCGAACCCACAACCTTTGAATGGCCTCAACGGGCAGTCTAGAAGCCCAATGTGCTATCCATTGCGCCACAGAGCCCATTGGCTGAGCCAGGTGAAGGTCTTGCATTCTGCTTTGCGCAGTTTGCTTAGCACGCTCTGATGACAAGCCATCAGGTCGTCCGGTTAAAAAAAACGACAGCACTCTCAGGCTCCCCTGCTATATCTGTATAGGGGATCAAACTCAGATTCTCACATTCTTTAGGCAGACAAGGCACCGCTGAGAATCGAACCTAGGATCTCCTGTTTACAAGACAGGCGCTTTGACCGGCTAAGCCACTGGTACAGGCTGGCGTTCTTGGCCAGCAGTTAAGAGTTTGAATTACAACATATTAAGGGTGGCCAGCTAGCCTCTGTGTTCGTAAAATTTCAGACAACACGGTTTTGGCCTTCTGCCTTACCATGCTATCCCTTTATAGAGGACAGAACTCAGATTCGCACATTCTTTAGGCTGCGTAACATTGAATTAACGTTGAATACAAGATGATGGAAACGGAAAGACAACAAAAGGAAAGAATAAGAACCTTAGAAGAGCAACTCAGAAGATAGTTAGAAACTCAAAAGTTTGAGCTAGAACGGCTGCAGGTAGAAAAGGATATTGAAGTTGCTCGTGCCAGAGTAAAATCCTATGATGAAGAAATAAAACAAGAGACAAGAAGTGAGTCAACACAGAATAAACAAGAAGAGCAGAGAAACAAAATGTTACATCAGCAAAGCAATGTTGTACAGTCAACACCTCTCAGTGAAGTAACTCATCTTGCTCAAGCAGTTCAGGACAGTATAGCCATTAACAGGTTACCCATACCTGAACCCGCAGTGTTCAGCGGAGACCCAATTCAGTTTGTAAACTGGAAAGCGTCATTTATGTCATTAATAGATAGAAAGGGCATCCCAGCAGCTGATAAACTCTATTATGTAAAAAAGTATGTGAGTGGCTCAGCACACAAATATCTTGAGGGCACCTTTTTTCGAAATGACGAAGAAGCCTATAAAGATGCTTGGGACAAACTAAACCAAAGATACGGCCAACCCTTTGTCATTCAAAGAGCGTTTCGGGATAAACTTTCCAAGTGGCCGAAAATACAATCCAAAGATGCAGAAAGTCTGAGAACATTTGCAGACTTCCTTAATGCCTGTTTGCAAGCCATACCTCATGTTAAAGGTCTGGAAATATTAAACGATTGTGAAGAGAACCAAAAGCTCATACAGAAACTTCCAGATTGGGCAGCTTCCAGATAGAACCGTCAGGTCTCTACAGCCCTCATGGATGGAAAGGAGTTTCCAAGCTTTCATGACTTTGTCAATTTCATGTCAGCAGAAGCAGAAATCATGTGTAATCCCATCACTTCATTGCATGCTCTTCATTCTCGTGAGTTACCTCAAGACAGAAGGATCTCAAAGGAAATCAAAAGAAACAAAGCAATTGTCTTTAAGACTGAAACAACTGTAAACAATGACAGACAAACAGCAGTTAAAGAACAGTTAAAAGCACAGTGCATGTTGTGTGAAGATGACAAACATCAGCTTCATAAGTGCCTAAAATTCATGGAGAGGTCTTTAAAAGACAGAAGGGCCTATGTGAAAGATAACAAACTCTGTTATGGGTGTTTAAAACCAGACCACTGTGCAAAGGAATGTAAATGCGACACACGTGTGATGTATGCAAATTACGACATCCCACATGTCTTCATGATTACAGTTATGACAAAGACGGAAACAGAGAACGACCATTGCCCATGGTAAGCAATGTACATGCACTTGAGTGTGAAACTACAAATGCTATGTCACTTAATATCACCAGTTAAGATCAGTCAGTCATTACATCTATGATTGTACCGGTATGGGTGTCGTCAGTTAAAAATCCATCCATTGAACAGCTTGTGTATGCTTTACTAGACACACAGAGTGACACTACTTTCATTGATGAAGAAGTTAGTAATATGCTACAAACGGACAGTCACCCAGTGAAACTCAAATTAACCACAATGATTGGAGACAACATGATCATTAAGAGTAAAAGAGTATCTGGTCTTCGTGTCAGAGGTTACAATTCATCAGTACATATCAGTCTTCCTCCAGTTTATACAAAGGAGTGTATACCTGTTAATCGTGATCACATACCAACACAGGATAAAGCTGAGAACTGGAGTCATCTGAAGATAATTGCAGACAAAATGCCACCACTTCTTAGTTGTGAAGTAGGTTTACTGATCGGCTACAACTGCCCCAGAATGCTAGCTCCCAAGCAAGTCATACTAGGTAAGGATGAGGAACCATATGCTATTCTAACAGACTTAGGATGGAGTATTGTGGGCTGCTCAGCACCAAGCATTAATGGATCGGTTGGATTCAGTGTTTGTCACAGAATAGCTACAAAGGAGATACCAGCTTTGACACCTGTGGATGCAGTTCGGATACTTGAGTCAGACTTTAAGGATGTTACAGCAAATGAAAGGACAGTCTCTCAAGAGGATATCATGTTTCTAGATAAACTCAAGGAAGGAATAAGGAAAAATGCTCAAGGACATTATGAAATGCCTCTTTCATTTAAACAGAGACCATACTTGCCTGACAACAGAGCGCTTGCAGTCATCAGACTCAATCATTTGAACAAGAAGTTCTGTAAAAATGAGAAGTACAAAACAGACTATGTTACTTATATGAATGACATCATTGAAAGAGGTGACGTAGAAGCAGTGGATGATGATGCAACCGATGGTGAAAAGTGGTACATACCCCATCATGGCATCTACCATCCAAAGAAGCCAGATAAGTTACGGGTAGTCTTTGACTGTTCCGCACAATTCAAAGGTACAAGCCTCAATGAACATTTACTAACAGGACCAGACATGATAAACAATCTCACAGGAATCCTTGTAAGGTTCAGAAGACATCCAATAGCAGTAACTTGTGACATTGAGAAAATGTTCCACCAGTTCCATGTCCAAGAAAAGGATCGGGATTATCTGCGCTTTTTGTGGTGGAAAGATGGAGATGCAAATTCAGTACTTCAAGATTACCGATTGAAAGTGCATCTGTTTGGTGCACTGTCTTCGCCGGTTTGCTTGAACTATGGACTAAGATACTTAGCCAATGAACACAGCCAAACACACACATTAGGTGCTCAGTTCATCATTAGAGATTTTTATGTCGATGATGGAGTTACAAGTGCAGAGACAGTAGAAGAGGCCATTCAGTTGACAAAGGAAGCACGGGAGCTGTGTGCAAAGGGTGGTCTTAGACTTCATAAGTTTGTATCAAACAACAACACTGTTTTGCAGAATATACCAGCATCAGAATGCGCTGTAAACTTTGAAACAAAAGATCTCACCTTCAATGACATGCCGCTTGAAAGAGCTTTGGGCATCCATTGGAACATACAGAGTGACAGCTTTAAATTTCATATACCACTAAAGGTCAACCTACAACACGCCGTGGTATACTGTCTACTGTTGCGTCCATATATGATCCTTTGGGCTTTGTAGCTTCGTACGTTCTGAATGGCAAGAGGATTTTGCAAGAAATGTGTCGCCAAGGTACAGGCTGGGATGATCCGCTCTCCTCTGCTCTCAGCCCACGGTGGGAGAGATGGCAGAATGACTTCGTCAATTTGGGAAATGTGAATATACCACGATGTTATGTACCATCTGAATTCGGCAAGATTGTGAAAACCGAAATGCATCATTTCTCTGATGCAAGTACCTGTGGTTACGGTCAGTGTTCCTATCTGAGAATGATAAATGAGAATGATGAAATTCATTGCACTTTTCTCATTGGCAAAGCCCGGGTCTCTCCTTCAAAGATCATTACTATACCGAGACTAGAGTTAACGGCAGCTGTGGTATCAGTCAGGATGAGCAATATGCTCAGAGAAGAGCTTAACCTCACTAATGTTGACGAATTCTTTTGGACTGACTCAAAGGTGGTTTTGGGTTACATAAATAATGACGCTCGTCGTTTTCACACGTTTGTAGCCAATAGAGTTCAAAAAATACGTCAAAGTACAGAACCTGAACAATGGCTGTATGTCCCAACGGATGAAAATCCAGCAGACATTGCTTCTAGAGGAAGGACAATAAATGAACTGCTCTCATCTAACTGGTTCTCTGGTCCCTCATTCTTGTGGGAAAGGAAATAACAACCTC
Organism: Puntigrus tetrazona; assembly: GCF_018831695.1. Taxonomy (NCBI): domain Eukaryota; kingdom Metazoa; phylum Chordata; class Actinopteri; order Cypriniformes; family Cyprinidae; genus Puntigrus; species Puntigrus tetrazona. The sequence goes on from NC_056713.1 coordinate 9,009,112, forward strand.
AGATGTTGTGCTGGATCTCCCAGTAGGAGACCCAGAAGTAAAGAAAATTCAGACATTACAAACAAAGACCACAGAAAGCAAAGATCTTGTGGATCACTTATCCAAGTTCTCTTCTTGGTCTAAAGCTACCAAAGCCATTGCACGTCTTCTGAGATGGATCAAGAGGAATAAAGCAAGTTCACCGGCTTCTGTAAGTGAACAAGAGGATGCTAGATGCTTGATTCTAAGAGGAGTACAAAGGCAAACGTATCAGAAAGAGATTGATCTGTTGAGTCAAGGAAAACAACTTCCAAGTAACAGTAAACTTCATTACTTGGATGCCTTCATAGATGCCAAAGATGGTATGATCAAAGTGGGAGGTAGACTAAATCGCTCATCGAATGCTGACTCATTTAAGCATCCACTAATCCTTCCTAAAGAGCATCATGTAACCAAGTTGATAATAGCACACTGTCATGAAACTGTAAAACATCAAGGCAAGGGTTTCACAACAAATGAAATCAGATCGTGTGGCTATTGGATACCTGGAATAAATCGAGCGGTCTCATCTTACATTCGCAACTGTGTAACATGTAGAAGACTGAGAAGACCTGCTGAAGGACAAAGGATGAGCGATCTTCCCTCAGAACGCGTAGAGCCTTCTCCACCTTTTATGTATTGTGGAATGGACTGCTTTGGTCCTTTTGTGACTAAAGAAGGAAGGAAACATCACAAACGGTATGGTCTGCTTCTAACATGCCTGTGTTCAAGAGCTATTCATATAGAAATGTTAGAAGATATGTCCACAGATGCGTTTATTAACAGTCTAAGGTGCTTTATCGCAATTCGAGGCACAGTACGACAGATCAGATGTGACCAAGGTACCAATTTCGTAGGTGCAAAGAACGAACTGAACTTGGCACTGCAGGAGCTCGATCCAGAAAGGCTCACTACTTTTCTGACCGACAAACAATGTGATTTCGTTTTGAATGCACCCCATTCTAGTCATGCAGGGGGTGTATGGGAACGGCAAATCAAAACTGTAAGGAGTGTTCTTAGTGCTACCATCACCCTTTCAGCAGGCAGGCTAGATGATGCTTCATTGCGCACCTTGTTTTATGAAGCCATGGCAATAATCAATAGTCGACCCCTTACAGTTGACAACCTGAATGACCCCGAGAGCTTAGAACCACTCACACCTAATCATCTGATTACCATGAAATCCACCACAGCCCTACCTCCACCAGGAAAGTTCATAAGAGAGGATGTGTATATGAGGAAGAGATGGAGACGTGTGCAGTATCTTACTGAACAGTTTTGGAGCAGATGGAAAAAAGAGTATCTCCACAACATCGCTGCTCGACAATGCTGGCATGCTCCAAAAAGGAACTTTCAAATTGGTGACATAGTCATGGATATCGATGAAACCTTACCAAGGAGTGAATGGAGGCTTGGAAGGATTACTGAGACTGTTCTGAGTTCAGATGGACTGGTAAGAAAGGCCAAAATAGCACTTGGTGACAAAAGACTAAACAAGAAAGGAGAACGAGTTCATAAAACCTCAATAGTAGAAAGGCCAGCTCAGAAGTTGGTCTTATTATTGGAAGCGGAGTGAATGCATCTTCAAAAGGACTTTATTGCACTTGATGCACACAAGAGTTATAAGTGAAATTATTCATGTTTGAGAAACATTGATAATTTGGTGGGAGTGTAACAGGCTTTAATAAGAGTTAATTTTAATTTATTTTGTTTGGTGTTGCCTTTGTAATATTTAATGTTTAATGACCAAATTATTTTCGTTGGTTTATGACTTTTATTTTGAAACAAAATCCGCTTTTCACAACGCACGACGCTAAAGAGAAAAGGGAAATGGGAGAGTGAACGCTTCATGGCGGCTTAAAGCTCGTTCACGAAAGAGATGTAACAAGTTTATTTAGCAACCCCCCGAAAAGGCATAAGGTTTGTGTTTTTTATACGCTGTTGATTAAATACAAGTGTTTTTGTCAGCATCGCTGAATATGTCAGGTAATGTTGATATATGTTTTGTATCACTTTGTTCAGCTCTTACGGTGATTTCTGAAGACGAAAGGGAACAGAAATAAAAGTCTGGAAACATCAGTAAAAGTTTCAACCATCATTCGGACGGGGTCCGCTACAGGCAGACAAGGGAATTCAAAGGCACCGCTGGGATTCGAACCCAGGATCTCCTGTTTACAAGACAGGCGCTTTGACCGGCTAAGCCACGGCACCCTCCGCCATTGGCACGGGCTGGCATTCTTTGCCAGCAGCTAAGAGTTTGAATTACAACTGAATAAGGGTGGCCAGCTTGCCTCTGTGTTTGTTATTTTCAGAGCTGAGAGACTTCAAAAATTTCAGACAACATGGTTTTGGCCTTCTGCCTCACCATACCATGCTATCCCTTTGTAGAGGACAGAACTATGATTCGCACATTCTTTAGGCAGAAAAAGGATCCCAAAGGCACCGTTGGGATTCGAACCCAGGATCTCCTGTTTACTAGACAGGCGCTTTAACCAACTAAGCCACAGCGCCAAGCCAAGCGTTTGTGCAGTTCACTTAGCACGCTTTGATGACAAGTGTTGAGACTATTTCACTCAAACGGCTCTTTACCAGGAAGGATCAACTCAAGGCGAAATAAAACACAAGACAAGTTTCTGGATTTTAAAGCTTGCAAGGATTGCGCTGTCGATTGCAAGCGGGAGAGAAGCAGGTTTCTCCTTAACCTCCCTTTTGCCTCCAGACGGATCACAGTCCGCCTGAGGCCGGGGGCCGGGCAGGCCCCCGCCTTCTGCCTCCTTCCCTGCTTTGCCTCCTCCGCGCTTTTCCTCCTCCCTTTTGCCTCCAGACGGATCACAGTCCGCCTGAGGCCGGGGGCCGGGCAGGCCCCCGCCTTCTGCCTCCTTCCCTGCTTTGCCTCCTCCGCGCTTTTCCTCCTCCGAAGCTCAGTTTACAAGTCACTTTATTTATAGAGGAAAGGACAAGATACAGTAAATGAAAACAATTGGCCACATTTCTTGTGCGTCAGAATCTTCACTCCTTCAGATTCTTCCGGTGGCCCTATCAGTATTCTACGGAGGCCATGTTATGACCAAGAATCAAACTGAAACTAAAAGGCCACAGGTGCATAACTGTCAACATTTAACTCCAACATTCCGTTCTCATCAGGCTGACAAAGCCTGGCACCCGATGGAAGCTGTAACTGAAGGATCAAAGTTGCAAAATGTCAATACATAACCCTAACAACAAGCCATCAGGTCTTCCGGTTCAAAAAAACGACAGCACTCTGAGGCTCTCCTGTCCAACAAAGATGCGACAGAGAGGTACTGCTTGGAATCGTTCCCAGGATCCCCTGTTTACAAGACAGACACTTTAACCAACTAATACACGGTCCGACCTCAGAAAAACACATTCTTTAGGCATACAAGGTTGGGATTCGAACCCAGGATCTCCTGTTTACAAGACAGATGCTTTGCCTGGCTAAGCCACGGCACCCTGCGCCACTGGTACAGGCTGGCGTTCTTGGCCAGCAGTTAAGAGTTTGAATTACAACATATTAAGGGTGGCCAGCTAGCCTCTGTGTTTGAAAACTTTCAGACAACACTGTTTTGGCCTTCTGCCTTACCATGCTATCCCTTTATAGAGGACAGAACTCAGATTTGCACATTCTTTAGGCAGACAAGGGATCCCAAAGGCACCGCTGGGATTTGAACCCAGGATCTCCTGTTTACGAGACAGGCGCTTTGACCGGCTAAGCCACGGCACCCTCCGCAATTGGCACGGGCTGGCATTCTTTGCCAGCAGCTAAGAGTTTGAATTACAACTGAATAAGGGTGGCCAGCTTGCCTCTGTTTTTGTTATTTTCAGAGCTGAGAGACTTGAAAAACTTCAGACAACACAGTTTTGGCCTTCTGCCTTACCATACCATCCCTTTGTAGAGGACAGAAGTAAGATTCGCACATTCTTTAGGCAGACAAGGGATCCCAAAGGCACCGCTGGGATTCGAACCCAGGATCTCCTGTTTACTAGACAGGCGCTTTAACCAACTAAGCCACGGCGCCAAGCCAAGCTTTTGGGCAGTTCACTTAGCACGCTCTGATGACAAGCCATCAGGTCGTCCGGTTAAATAAAACAACAGCACTCTCAGGCTTCCCTGCTATATCTGTATAGGCGACCAAACTCAAATTCTTTAGACAGACAAGACACTGCTGGGATTTGAACCCAGGATCTCCTGTTTACTAGACAGGCGCTTTAACCAACTAAGCCACGGCGCCAAGCCAAGCGTTTGTGCAGTTCACTTAGCACGCTTTGATGACAAGCCATCAGGTTGTCCGGTTAAAAAACTTACCAAACTCTCAGGCTCCGCTGTCCAAAGTCTAAGGGTGGCCAGCTTGCCTCTGTTTTTGTTATTTTCAGAGGTGAGAGACTTGAAAAATTTCAAACAACACGGTTTAGGCCTTCTGCCTTACCATACCACGCTATCCCTTTGTAGAGGACAGAACTAAGATTCGCACATTCTTTAGGCAGACAAGGGATCCCAAAGGCACCGCTGGGATTTGAACCCAGGATCTCCTGTTAACTAGACAGGCGCTTTAACCAACTAAGCCACGGCGCCAAGCGAAGTGTTTGAGCAGTTCACTTAGCACACTTTGATGACAAGACATCAGGTCTTCCGGTTCAAAAAAACCACAGCACTCTGAGGCTCTCCTGTCCAACAAAGATGCGACAGAGAGGTACTGCTTGTAATCATTCCCAGGATCCCCTGTTTAGAAGACAGGCACTTTAACCAACTAATACACGGTCCGACCTCAGAAAAACACATTCTTTAGGCATACAAGGTTTCCCAAAGGCACCGCTGGGATTCGAACCCAGGATCTCCTGTTCACAAGACAAAGGTTTCAAAGGTGTTTCAACGCTCCTGCATTGGCATGGACCGGCGTTCTTAGCCAGCTGCTAAGAGTTTGAATTACAACCGAATAAGGTTGGCCAGCTAGCCTCTGTGTTTGTTGGCCATGTAGCCCTAAGAAATGCCAAAAGAGACGACTCTGGTGGGACTCGAACCCACAACCTTTGAATGGCCACAACGGGCAGTCTAGAAGTCCAATGCGCTATCCATTGCGCCACAGAGCCCATTGGCTGGTTTTGCTGAGCCCGGTGAAGGTCTTGCATTCTGCTTTGCGCAGTTTGCTTAGCACGCTCTGATGACAAGCCATCAGGTCGTCCTGTTAAAAAAAACAACAGCACTCTCAGGCTCCCCTGCTATATCTGTATAGGGGACCAAACTCAGATTCTCACATTCTTAAGGCAGACAAGGGACCGCTGGGATTCAAACCCAGGATCTCCTGTTTACGAGACAGGCGCTTTGACCGGCTAAGCCACGGCACCCTCCGCCATTGGCACGGGCTGGCATTCTTTGCCAGCAGCTAAGAGTTTGAATTACAACTGAACAAGGGTGGCCAGCTTGCCTCTGTTTTTGTTATTTTCAGAGCTGAGAGACTTGAAAAATCTCAGATAACACGGTTTTGGCCTTCTGCCTTACCATACCATGCTATCCCTTTGTAGAGGACAGAACTAAGATTCGCACATTCTTTAGGCAGACAAGGGATCCCAAAGGCACAGCTGGGATTCGAACCCAGGATCTCCTGTTTACTAGACAGGCGCTTTAACCAACTAAGCCACGGCGCCAAGCCAAGCATTTGTGCAGTTCACTTAGCACGCTCTGATGACAAGCCATCAGGTCGTCCGGTTAAATAAAACAATGGCACTCTCAGGCTTCCCTGCTAAATCTGTATAGGGGACCAAACTCAAATTCTTTAGGCAGACAAGGCACCGCTGGGATTCGAACCCAGGATCTCCTGTTTACAAGACAGGCGCTTTGACCGGCTAAGCCACGGCACCCTGCGCCACTGGCATAGGCTGGCATTCTTTGCCAGCAGCTAAGAGTTTAAATTACAACTGATTAAGGGTGGCCAGCTAGTGCTGTTTGAAAAGTTTCAGACAACACGGTTTTGGCCTTCTGCTTTACCATACCATGCTATCCCTTTATAGAGGATAGAACTCAGACTCGCACTTTCTTTAGGCAGACAAGGGATCCCAAGGCATTGCTGGGATTCGAAACCAGGATCTCCTGTTAACTAGACAGGCGCTTTAACCAACTAAGCCACGGCGCCAGGCCAAGCATTTGTGCAGTTCACTTAGCACGCTTTGATGACAAGCCATCAGGTCGTCCGGTTAAAAAACTTACCAAACTCTCAGGCTCCGCTGTCCAAAGACTACGCGGCAGAGAGGTACCGCTTGGAATCATTCCCAGGATCCCCTGTTTAGAAGACAGGCACTTTAACCAACTAATACACGGTCCGACCTCAGAAAAACACATTCTTTAGGCATACAAGTTTTCCCAAAGGCACCGCTGGGATTCGAACCCAGGATCTCCTGTTCACAAGACAAAGGTTTCAAAGGTGTTTCAACGCTCCTGCGTTGGCATGGGCCGGCGTTCTTAGCCAGCTGCTAAGAGTTTGAATTACAACCGAATAAGGTTGGCCAGCTAGCCTCTGTGTTTGTTGGCCATGTAGCCCTAGAGAAATGCCAAAAGAGACGACTCTAGTGGGACTCGAACCCACAACCTTTGAATGGCCACAACAGGCAGTCTAGAAGTCCAATGCGCTATCCATTGCGCCACAGAGCCCATTGGTTGGCTTTGCTGAGCCAGGTGAAGGCCTTGCATTCTGCTTTGCGCAGTTTGCTTAGCACGCTCTGATGACAAGCCATCAGGTCGTCCGGTTAAAAAAAACAACAGCACTCTCAGGCTCCCCTGCTATATCTGTATAGGGGACCAAACTCAGATTCTCACATTCTTAAGGCAGACAAGGCACCGCTGGGAATCGAACCCAGGATCTCCTGTTTACGAGACAGGCGCTTTGACCGGCTAAGCCACGGCACCCTCCGCCATTGGCACGGGCTGGCATTCTTTGCCAGCAGCTAAGAGTTTGAATTACAACTGAATAAGGGTGGCCAGCTTGCCTCTGTTTTTGTTATTTTCAGAGCTGAGAGACTTGAAAAACTTCAGACAACACAGTTTTGGCCTTCTGCCTTACCATACCATCCCTTTGTAGAGGACAGAAGTAAGATTCGCACATTCTTTAGGCAGACAAGGGATCCCAAAGGCACCGCTGGGATTCGAACCCAGGATCTCCTGTTTACTAGACAGGCGCTTTAACCAACTAAGCCACGGCGCCAAGCCAAGCTTTTGGGCAGTTCACTTAGCACGCTCTGATGACAAGCCATCAGGTCGTCCGGTTAAATAAAACAACAGCACTCTCAGGCTTCCCTGCTATATCTGTATAGGGGACCAAACTCAAATTCTTTAGACAGACAAGGAACTGCTGGGATTTGAACCCAGGATCTCCTGTTTACAAGACAGGCGCTTTGACCGGCTAAGCCACGGCACCCTGCGCCACTGGCACAGGCTGGCGTTCTTTGCTAGCAGCTAAGAGTTTGAATTACAACTGATTAAGGGTGGCCAGCTAGCTCTGTTTGAAAAATTTCGGACAACACGGTTTTGGCCTTACCATACCATGCTATCCCTTTATAGAGGATAGAACTCAGACTCGCACTTTCTTTAGGCAGACAAGGGATCCCAAGGCACCGATGGGATTCGAACCCAGGATCTCCTGTTTACTAGACAGGCGCTTTAACCAACTAAGCCACGGCGCCAAGCCAAGCGTTTGTGCAGTTCACTTAGCACGCTTTGATGACAAGCCATCAGGTTGTCCGGTTAAAAAACTTACCAAACTCTCAGGCTCCGCTGTCCAAAGTCTAAGGGTGGCCAGCTTGCCTCTGTTTTTGTTATTTTCAGAGGTGAGAGACTTGAAAAATTTCAAACAACACGGTTTTGGCCTTCTGCCTTACCATACCACGCTATCCCTTTGTAGAGGACAGAACTAAGATTCGCACATTCTTTAGGCAGACAAGGGATCCCAAAGGCACCGCTGGGATTTGAACCCAGGATCTCCTGTTAACTAGACAGGCGCTTTAACCAACTAAGCCACGGCGCTAAAGCAAGTGTTTGTGCAGTTCACTTAGCACACTTTGATGACAAGACATCAGGTCTTCGGTTCAAAAAAACCACAGCACTCTGAGGCTCTCCTGTCCAACAAAGATGCGACAGAGAGGTACTGCTTGTAATCATTCCCAGGATCCCCTGTTTAGAAGACAGGCACTTTAACCAACTAATACACGGTCCGACCTCAGAAAAACACATTCTTTAGGCACAAGGTTTCCCAAAGGCACCGCTGGGATTCGAACCCAGGATCTCCTGTTCACAAGACAAAGGTTTCAAAGGTTTTCAACGCTCCTGCATTGGCATGGACCGGCGTTCTTAGCCAGCTGCTAAGAGTTTGAATTACAACCGAATAAGGTTGGCCAGCTAGCCTCTGTGTTTGTTGGCCATGTAGCCCTAAGAAATGCCAAAAGAGACGACTCTGGTGGGACTCGAACCCACAACCTTTGAATGGCCACAACGGGCAGTCTAGAAGTCCAATGCGCTATCCATTGCGCCACAGAGCCCATTGGCTGGTTTTGCTGAGCCCGGTGAAGGTCTTGCATTCTGCTTTGCGCAGTTTGCTTAGCACGCTCTGATGACAAGCCATCAGGTCGGTTAAAAAAAAAAAAACAACAGCACTCTCAGGCTCCCCTGCTATATCTGTATAGGGGACCAAACTCAGATTCTCACATTCTTAAGGCAGACAAGGCACCGCTGGGATTTAAACCCAGGATCTCCTGTTTACGAGACAGGCGCTTTGACCGGCTAAGCCACGGCACCCTCCGCCATTGGCACGGGCTGGCATTCTTTGCCAGCAGCTAAGAGTTTGAATTACAACTGAACAAGGGTGGCCAGCTTGCCTCTGTTTTTGTTATTTTCAGAGCTGAGAGACTTGAAAAATCTCAGATAACACGGTTTTGGCCTTCTGCCTTACCATACCATGCTATCCCTTTGTAGAGGACAGAACTAAGATTCGCACATTCTTTAGGCAGACAAGGGATCCCAAAGGCACAGCTGGGATTCGAACCCAGGATCTCCTGTTTACTAGACAGGCGCTTTAACCAACTAAGCCACGGCGCCAAGCCAAGCATTTGTGCAGTTCACTTAGCACGCTCTGATGACAAGCCATCAGGTCGTCCGGTTAAATAAAACAATGGCACTGTCAGGCTTCCCTGCTAAATCTGTATAGGGGACCAAACTCAAATTCTTTAGGCAGACAAGGCACCGCTGGGATTCGAACCCAGGATCTCCTGTTTACAAGACAGGCGCTTTGACCGGCTAAGCCACGGCACCCTGCGCCACTGGCATAGGCTGGCATTCTTTGCCAGCAGCTAAGCGTTTGAATTACAACTGATTAAAGGTGGCCAGCTAGCTCTGTTTGAAAAATTTCGGACAACACGGTTTTGGCCTTCTGCCTTACCATACCATGCTATCCCTTTATAGAGGATAGAACTCAGACTCGCACTTTCTTTAGGCAGACAAGGGATCCCAAGGCACCGCTGGGATTCGAACCCAGGATCTCCTGTTTACTAGACAGGCGCTTTAACCAACTAAGCCACGGCGCCAAGCCAAGCGTTTGTGCAGTTCACTTAGCACGCTTTGATGACAAGCCATCAGGTCGTCCGGTTAAAAAAACTTGTTTTACTTCAAACTCTCAGGCTCCGCTGTCCAGGAAGAACTCAGACTCGCACGCGGCAAAGAGGTACCGCTTGGAATCATTCCCAGGATCCCCTGTTTAGAAGACAGGCACTTTAACCAACTAAACTAATACACGGTCCGACCTCAGAAAAACACATTCTTTAGGCATACAAGGTTTCCCAAAGGCACCGCTGGGATTCGAACCCAGGATCTCCTGTTCACAAGACAAAGGTTTCAAAGGCCATGAGCCAGCTCTAAAGAAATGCCAACAGCCCTAGAGAAATGGACGACTCTGGTGGGACTCGAACCCACAACCTTTGAATGGCCTCAACGGGCAGTCTAGAAGTCCAATGCGCTATCCATTGCGCCACAGAGCCCGTTGGCTGGTTTTGCTGAGCCAGGTGAAGGTCTTGCATTCTGCTTTGAGCAGTTTGCTTAGGACGCTCTGATGACAAGCCATCAGGTCAAAAAAACAGCAGCACTCTCTGGCTCCCTACTATATCTGTATAGGGGACCAAACTCAGGTTCTCACATTCTTTAGGCAGACAAGGCACCGCTGTGATTTGAACCCAGGATCTCCTGTTTACAAGACAGGCGCTTTGACCAGCTAAGCCACAGCACCCTGCGCCACTGGCACGGGCTGGCGTTTTTAGCCAGCAGCTAAGAGTTTGAATTACAACTGATTAAGGGTGGCCAGCTAGCTCTGTTTTGTTATTTTCAGAGCTGAGAGACTTGAAAAATTTCAGACAACACGGTTTTGGCCTTCTGCCTTACCATACCATGCTATCCCTTTATAGAGGATAGAACTCAGACTCGCACTTTCTTTAGGCAGACAAGGGATCCCAAGGCACCGCTGGGATTCGAACCCAGGATCTCCTGTTTACTAGACAGGCGCTTTAACCAACTAAGCCACGGCGCCAAGCCAAGTGTTTGTGCAGTTCACTTAGCACGCTTTGATGACAAGCCATCAGGTCGTCCGGTTAAAAAACTTACCAAACTCTCAGGCTCCGCTGTCCAAAGACTACGCGGCAGAGAGGTACCGCTTGGAATCATTCCCAGGATCCCCTGTTTAGAAGACAGGCACTTTAACCAACTAATACATGGTCCGACCTCAGAAAAACACATTCTTTAGGCATACAAGGTTTCCCAAAGGCACCGCTGGGATTCGAACCCAGGATCTCCTGTTCACAAGACAAAGGTTTCAAAGGCCATGAAGCTCTAAAGAAATGCCAAAAGGGACGACTCTGGTGGGACTCAAACCCACAACCTTTGAATGGCCTCAACGGGCAGTCTAGAAGTCCAATGCGCTATCCATTGCGCCACAGGGCCCGTTGGCTGGTTTTGCTGAGCCAGGTGAAGGTCTTGCATTCTGCTTTGCGCAGTTTGCTTAGCACGCTCTGATGACAAGCCATCAGGTCAAAAAAACAGCAGCACTCTCAGGCTCCCCTACTATATCTGTATAGGGGACCAAACTCAGGTTCTCACATTCTTTAGGCAGACAAGGCACCGCTGTGATTTGAACCCAGGATCTCCTGTTTACAAGACAGGCGCTTTGACCAGCTAAGCCACAGCACCCTGCGCCACTGGCACGGGCTGGCGTTTTTAGCCAGCAGCTAAGAGTTTGAATTACAACTGATTAAGGGAGGCCAGCTAGCCTCTGTGTTTGTTATTTTCTGGGTTTTAAAAAAATTCAGACAACACGGTTTTGGCCTTCTGCCTTACCATACCATGCTATCCCTTTGTAGAGGACAGAACTAAGATTCGCACATTCTTTAGGCAGACAAGGGATCCCAAAGGCACCGATGGGATTCGAACCCAGGATCTCCTGTTTACTAGACAGGCGCTTTAACCAACTAAGCCACGGCGCCTGTTGTGGATGTCCTGGATTAAAGAAGACTCCGAGCATTAGGTTTTGATAGCAAAAATTCAGACTTTTATTGATCAATACAAGCCGAGTCTGTCTAAGGTCCACACAGAACCACTCTATAGACAGCACTCCCGCTCACCACTATTCAGGGGTTTTTATATGGTCGTCACACTACCACGTCACAGTAATATATGGTGGCCTCCTGAAATACCCTCATTAAATGAGGATCACAGGTGTAAGACAACAGATGTAAAATGCCAAAAACAGATGGGTTCTAAATAGTGGGGTTCTTAGCTTATGTCTGACTGCAGTTATAATGGTAACTGAATTATATAAGATTTACTTTATATTTTGATTAACAAAAACTTCTTCACGCCAAGCCAAGTGTTTGTGCAGTTCACTTAGCACGCTTTGATGACAAGCCATCAGGTCTTCCGGTTCAAAAAAACCACAGCACTCTGAGGCTCTCCTGTCCAACAAAGATGCGACAGAGAGGTACTGCTTGGAATCATTCCCAGGATCCCGTGTTTAGAAGACAGGCACTTTAACCAACTAATACATGGTCCGACCTCAGAAAAACACATTCTTTAGGCATACAAGGTTTCCCAAAGGCACCGCTGGGATTCGAACCCAGGATCTCCTGTTCACAAGACAAAGGTTTCAAAGGTTTTTCAACGCTCCTGCGTTGGCATGGGCCGGCGTTCTTAGCCAGCTGCTAAGAGTTTGAATTACAACCGAATAAGGTTGGTTGGCCAGCAAGCCTCTGTGTTTGTTGGCCATGTAGCCCTAGAGAAATGCCAAAAAGAGACGACTCTGGTGGGACTCGAACCCACAACCTTTGAATGGCCACAACGGGCAGTCTAGAAGTCCAATGCGCTATCCATTGCGCCACAGAGCCCATTGGCTGGTTTTGCTGAGCCAGGTGAAGGTCTTGCATTCTGCTTTGCGCAGTTTGCTTAGCACGCTCTGATGACAAGCCATCAGGTCGTCCGGTTAAAAAAAACAACAGCACTCTCAGGCTCCCCTGCTATATCTGTATAGGGGACCAAACTCAGATTCTCACATTCTTAAGGCAGACAAGGCACCGCTGGGATTTGAACCCAGGATCTCCTGTTTACGAGACAGGCGCTTTGACCGGCTAAGCCACGGCACCCTCGGCCATTGGCACGGGCTGGCATTCTTTGCCAGCAGCTAAGAGTTTGAATTACAATTGAATAAGGGTGGCCGGCTTGCCTCTGTTTTTGTTATTTTCAGAGCTGAGAGACTTGAAAAATTTCTGACAACACGGTTTTGGCCTTCTGACCGGCTAAGCCACAGCACCCTGCGCCACTGGCACGGGCTGGCGTTTTTTGCCATTAGCTAAGAGTTTGAATTACAACTGATTAAGTGAGGCCAGCTAGCCTCTGTGTTTGTTATTTTCTGGGTTTTAAAAAAATTCTGACAACACGGTTTTGGCCTTCTGCCTTACCATACCATGCTATCCCTTTATAGAGGACAGAACTAAGATTCGCACATTCTTTAGGCAGACAACGGATCCCAAAGGCACCGCTGGGATTCGAACCCAGGATCTCCTGTTTACTAAACAGGCGCTTTAACCAACTAAGCCACGGTGCCAAGCCAAGCTTTTGGGCAGTTCACTTAGCACGCTCTGATGACAAGCCATCAGGTCGTCCAGTTAAATAAAACAACAGCACTCTCAGGATTCCCTGCTATATCTGTATAGGGGACCAAACTCAAATTCTTAAGGCAGACAAGGCACCGCTGGGATTCGAACCCAGGATCTCCTGTTTACAAGACAGGCGCTTTGACCGGCTAAGCCACGGCACCCTGCGCCACTGGCACAGGCTGGCGTTCTTTGCCAGCAGCTAAGAGTTTGAATTACAACTGATTAAGGGTGGCCAGCTAGCTCTGTTTGAAAAAATTCAGACATCATGGTTTTGGCCTTCTGCCTTACCATACCATGCTATCCCTTTATAGAGGATAGAACTCAGACTCGCACTTTCTTTAGGCAGACAAGGGATCCCAAGGCACCGCTGGGATTCGAACCCAGGATCTCCTGTTTACTAGACAGGCGCTTTAACCAACTAAGCCACGGCGCCAAGCCTAGTGTTTGTGCAGTTCACTTAGAACGCTTTGATGACAAGCCATCAGGTCGTCCGGTTAAAAAACTTACCAAACTCTCAGGCTCCGCTGTCCAAAGTCTTCGAACCCAGGATCTCCTGTTCACAAGACAAAGGTTTCAAAGGTTTTTCAACTACCTCATGCGTTGGCATGGGCAGCGTTCTTAGCCAGCTGCTAAGAGTTTGAATTACAACCGAATAAGGTTGGCCAGCTAGCCTCTGTGTTTGTTGGCCATGTAGCCCTAGAGAAATGCCAAAAGAGACGACTCTGGTGGGACTCGAACCCACAACCTTTGAATGGCCACAACGGGCAGTCTAGAAGTCCAATGCGCTATCCATTGCGCCACAGAGCCCATTGGCTGGTTTTGCTGAGCCAGGTGAAGGTCTTGCATTCTGCTTTGCATGCAGTTTGCTTAGCACGCTCTGATGACAAGCCATCAGGTCGTCGGTTAAAAAAACAACAGCACTCTCAGGCTCCCCTACTATATCTGTATAGGGGACCAAACTCAGATTCTCACATTCTTTAGGCAGACAAGGCACCGCTGTGATTTGAACCCAGGATCTCCTGTTTACAAGACAGGCGCTTTGACCGGCTAAGCCACGGCACCCTCTGCCACTGGCACGGGCTGGCATTCTTTGCCAGCAGCTAAGAGTTTGAATTACAACTGAATAAGGGTGGCCAGCTTGCCTCTGTTTTTGTTATTTTCAGAGCTGAGAGACTTTAAAAATTTCAGACAACACGGTTTTGGCCTTCTGCCTTACCATACCATGCTATCCCTTTGTAGAGGACAGAACTAAGATTCGCACTTTCTTTAGGCAGACAAGGGATCCCAAAGGCACCGCCCAGGGGATTCGAACCCAGGATCTCCTGTTTACTAGACAGGCGCTTTAACCAACTAAGCCACGGCGCCAAGCCTGAGGAGTGTTTGTGCAGTTCACTTAGCACGCTTTGATGACAAGCCATCAGGTCGTCCGGTAACCAACTAACGGTCCGACCTCAGGCTCCACTCTCAGGCTAGCTTTCAGAAGGTACCGCTCTGGGAACCCAGGATCTCCTGTTCACAAGACAAAGGTTTCAAAGGTTTTTCAACGCTCCTGCGTTGGCATGAAAAACACATTCTTTAGCATACAATTCTTAGCCAGCTGCTAAGAGTTTGAATTACAACCGAATAAGGTTGGCCAGCTAGCCTCTGTGTTTGTTGGCCATGTAGCCCTAGAGAAATGCCAAAAGAGACGACTCTGGTGGGACTCGAACCCACAACCTTTGAATGGCCACAACGGGCAGTCTAGAAGTCCAATGCACTATCCATTGCGCCACAGAGCCCATTGGCTGGTTTTGCTGAGCCAGGTGAAGGTCTTGCATTCTGCTTTGCGCAGTTTTCTTAGCACGCTCTGATGACAAGCCATCAGGTCGTCGGTTAAAAAAACAACAGCACTCTCAGGCTCCCCTGCTATATCTGTATAGGGGACCAAACTCAGATTCTCACATTCTTTAGGCAGACAAGGCACCGCTGGGATTTGAACCCAGGATCTCCTGTTTACAAGACAGGCGCTTTGACCGGCTAAGCCACAGCACCCTGCGCCACTGGCACGGGCTGGCGTTCTTTGCCAGCAGCTAAGAGTTTGAATTACAACTGATTAAGGGTGGCCAGCTAGCTCTGTTTTGTTATTTTCAGAGCTGAGAGACTTGAAAAATTTCAGACAACACGGTTTTGGCCTTCTGCCTTACCATACCATGCTATCCCTTTGTAGAGGATAGAACTCAGACTCGCACTTTCTTTAGGCAGACAAGGGATCCCAAGGTACCGCTGGGATTCGAACCCAGGATCTCCTGTTTACTAGACAGGCGCTTTAACCAACTAAGCCACGGCGCCAAGCCAAGCTTTTGGGCAGTTCACTTAGCACGCTTTGATGACAAGCCATCAGGTCTTCCGGTTCAAAAAAACCACAGCACTCTGAGGCTCTCCTGTCCAACAAAGATGCGACAGAGAAATACTGCTTGGAATCATTCCCAGGATCCCCTGTTTAGAAGACAGGCACTTTAACCAACTAACGGTCCGACCTCAGAAAAACACATTCTTTAGGCATACAAGGTTTCCCAAAGGCACCGCTGGGATTCGAACCCAGGATCTCCTGTTCACAAGACAAAGGTTTCAAAGGTTTTTCAACGCTCCTGCGTTGGCATGGGCCGGCATTCTTAGCCAGCTGCTAAGAGTTTGAATTACAACCGAATAAGGTTGGCCAGCTAGCCTCTGTGTTTGTTGGCCATGTAGCCCTAGAGAAATGCCAAAAGAGACGACTCTGGTGGGACTCGAACCCACAACCTTTGAATGGCCACAACGGGCAGTCTAGAAGTCCAATGCGCTATCCATTGCGCCACAGAGCCCGTTGGCTGGTTTTGCTGAGCCAGGTGAAGGTCTTGCATTCTGCTTTGCGCAGTTTGCTTAGCACGCTCTGATGACAAGCCATCAGGTCGTCCGGTTAAAAAAAACAACAGCACTCTCAGGCTCCCCTGCTATATCTGTATAGAGGACCAAACTCAGATTCTCAAGGCAGACAAGGCACCGCTGGGATTTGAACCCAGGATCTCCTGTTTACGAGACAGGCGCTTTAACCAACTAAGCCACGGCGCCAAGCCAAGTGTTTGTGCAGTTCACTTAGCACGCTTTGATGACAAGCCATCAGGTCGTCCGGTTAAAAAACTTACCAAACTCTCAGTTTCCGCTGTCCAAAGACTACACGGCAGAGAGGTACCGCTTGGAATCATTCCCAGGATCCCCTGTTTAGAAGACAGGCACTTTAACCAACTAATACACGGTCCGACCTCAGAAAAACACATTCTTTAGGCATACAAGGTTTCCCAAAGGCACCGCTGGGATTCGAACCCACGATCTCCTGTTCACAAGACAAAGGTTTCAAAGGCCATGAAGCTCTAAAGAAATGCCAACAGGGACGACTCTGGTGGGACTCGAACCCACAACCTTTGAATGGCCTCAACGGGCAGTCTAGAAGTCCAATGCGCTATCCATTGCGCCACAGAGCCCGTTGGCTGGTTTTGCTGAGCCAGGTGAAGGTCTTGCATTCTGCTTTGCGCAGTTTGCTTAGCACGCTCTGATGACAAGCCATCAGGTCAAAAAAACAGCAGCACTCTCAGGCTCCCCTACTATATCTGTAGAGGGCACCAAACTCAGATTCTCACATTCTTTAGGCAGACAAGGCACCGCTGTGATTTGAACCCAGGATCTCCTGTTTACAAGACAGGCGCTTTGACCGGCTAAGCCACAGCACCCTGCGCCACTGGCACGGGCTGGCGTTTTTTGCCATTAGCTAAGAGTTTGAATTACAACTGATTAAGTGAGGCCAGCTAGCCTCTGTGTTTGTTATTTTCTGGGTTTTAAAAAAATTCTGACAACACGGTTTTGGCCTTCTGCCTTACCATACCATGCTATCCCTTTGTAGAGGACAGAACTAAGATTCGCACATTCTTTAGGCAGACAAGGGATCCCAAAGGCACCGCTGGGATTCGAACCCAGGATCTCCTGTTTACTAGACAGGCGCTTTAACCAACTAAGCCACGGCGCCTGTTGTGGATTCCCCGGATTAAAGAAGACTCCGAGCATTAGGTTTTGATAGCAAAAATTCAGACTTTTATTGATCAATACAAGCCGAGTCTGTCTAAGGTCCACACAGAACCACTCTATAGACAGCACTCCCGCTCACCACTATTCAGGGGTTTTTATATGGTCGTCACACTACCACGTCACAGTAATATATGGTGGCCTCCTGAAATACCCTCATTAAATGAGGATCACAGGTGTAAGACAACAGATGTAAAATGCCAAAAACAGATGGGTTCTAAATAGTGGGGTTCTTAGCTTATGTCTGACTGCAGTTATAATGGTAACTGAATTATATAAGATTTACTTTATATTTTGATTAACAAAAACTTCTTCACGCCAAGCCAAGTGTTTGTGCAGTTCACTTAGCACGCTTTGATGACAAGCCATCAGGTCTTCCGGTTCAAAAAAACCACAGCACTCTGAGGCTCTCCTGTCCAACAAAGATGCGACAGAGAGGTACTGCTTGGAATCATTCCCAGGATCCCGTGTTTAGAAGACAGGCACTTTAACCAACTAATACATGGTCCGACCTCAGAAAAACACATTCTTTAGGCATACAAGGTTTCCCAAAGGCACCGCTGGGATTCGAACCCAGGATCTCCTGTTCACAAGACAAAGGTTTCAAAGGTTTTCAACGCTCCTGCGTTGGCATGGGCCGGCGTTCTTAGCCAGCTGCTAAGAGTTTGAATTACAACCGAATAAGGTTGGCCAGCTAGCCTCTGTGTTTGTTGGCCATGTAGCCCTAGAGAAATGCCAAAAGAGACGACTCTGGTGGGACTCGAACCCACAACCTTTGAATGGCCACAACGGGCAGTCTAGAAGTCCAATGCGCTATCCATTGCGCCACAGAGCCCATTGGCTGGTTTTGCTGAGCCAGGTGAAGGTCTTGCATTCTGCTTTGCGCAGTTTGCTTAGCACGCTCTGATGACAAGCCATCAGGTCGTCCGGTTAAAAAAAACAACAGCACTCTCAGGCTCCCCTGCTATATCTGTATAGGGGACCAAACTCAGATTCTCACATTCTTAAGGCAGACAAGGCACCGCTGGGATTTGAACCCAGGATCTCCTGTTTACGAGACAGGCGCGTTGACCGGCTAAGCCACGGCACCCTCTGCCATTGGCACGGGCTGGCATTCTTTGCCAGCAGCTAAGAGTTTGAATTACAACTGAATAAGGGTGGCCGGCTTGCCTCTGTTTTTGTTATTTTCAGAGCTGAGAGACTTGAAAAATTTCTGACAACACGGTTTTGGCCTTCTGCCTTACCATACCATGCTATCCCTTTGTAGAGGACAGAACTAAGATTCGCACAGTCTTTAGGCAGAAAAGGGATCCCAAAGGCACCGCTGGGATTCGAACCCAGGATCTCCTGTTTACTAGACAGGCGCTTTAACCAACTAAGCCACGGCGCCAAGCCAAGTGTTTGTGCAGTTCACTTAGCACGCTTTGATGACAAGCCATCAGGTCGTCCGGTTAAAAAACTTACCAAACTCTCAGGCTCCGCTGTCCAAAGACTCAGGACCAAACTCGCTTAAGGCAGAGAGGTACCGCTTGGAATCATTCCCAGGATCCCCTGTTTAGAAGACAGGCACTTTAACCAACTAATACACGGTCCGACCTCAGAAAAACACATTCTTTAGGCATACAAGGTTTCCCAAAGGCACCGCTGGGATTCGAACCCAGGATCTCCTGTTCACAAGACAAAGGTTTCAAAGGCCATGAAGCTCTAAAGAAATGCCAAAAGGGACGACTCTGGTGGGGCTCAAACCCACAACCTTTGAATGGCCTCAACGGGCAGTCTAGAAGTCCAATGCGCTATCCATTGCGCCACAGGGCCCGTTGGCTGGTTTTGCTGAGCCAGGTGAAGGTCTTGCATTCTGCTTTGAGCAGTTTGCTTAGCACGCTCTGATGACAAGCCATCAGGTCAAAAAAACAGCAGCACTCTCAGGCTCCCCTACTATATCTGTATAGGGGACCAAACTCAGGTTCTCACATTCTTTAGGCAGACAAGGCACCGCTGTGATTTGAACCCAGGATCTCCTGTTTACAAGACAGGCGCTTTGACCGGCTAAGCCACAGCACCCTGCGCCACTGGCACGGGCTGGCGTTTTTAGCCAGCAGCTAAGAGTTTGAATTACAACTGATTAAGGGAGGCCAGCTAGCCTGTGTGATTGTTATTTTCAGGCTGAGAGAAAAATTCAGACAACACGGTTTTGGCCTTCTGCCTTACCATACCATGCTATCCCTTTGTAGAGGACAGAACTAAGATTCGCACATTCTTTAGGCAGACAAGGGATCCCAAAGGCACCGCTGGGATTCGAACCCAGGATCTCCTGTTTACTAGACAGGCGCTTTAACCAACTAAGCCACGGCGCCAAGCCAAGTGTTTGTGGATGCCCTGGATTATGACAAGCCTCAGAGCATTAGGTTTTGATAGCAAAAATTCAGACTTTTATTGATCAATACAAGCCGAGTCTGTCTAAGGTCCACACAGAACCACTCTATAGACAGCACTCCCACTCACCACTATTCAGGGTTTTTATATGGTCGTCACACTACCACGTCACAGTAATATATGGTGGCCTCTGAAATACCCTCATTAAATGAGGATCACAGGTGTAAGACAACAGATGTAAAATGCCAAAAACAGATGGGTTCTAAATAGTGGGGTTCTTAGCTTATGTCTGACTGCAGTTATAATGGTAACTGAATTTTTTAATATAAAGATTTACTTTATATTTTGATTAACAAAAACTTCTTCACGCCAAGCCAAGTGTTTGTGCAGTTCACTTAGCACGCTTTGATGACAAGCCATCAGGTCTTCCGGTTCAAAAAAACCACAGCACTCTGAGGCTCTCCTGTCCAACAAAGCCGACAGAGAGGTACTGCTTGGAATCATTCCCAGGATCCCTGTTTAGAAGACAGGCACTTTAACCAACTAATACATGGTCCGACCTCAGAAAAACACATTCTTTAGGCATACAAGGTTTCCCAAAGGCACCGCTGGGATTCGAACCCAGGATCTCCTGTTTACGAGACAGGCGCTTTGACCGGCTAAGCCACGGCACCCTCTGCCATTGGCACGGGCTGGCATTCTTTGCCAGCAGCTAAGAGTTTGAATTACAACTGAATAAGGGCAGCCAATGGCTTGCTCTGTTTTTGTTATTTTCAGAGCTGAGAGACTTGAAAATTTCTGACAACACGGTTTTGGCCTTCTGCCGGTTACTTACCATGCCATGCTATCCCTTTGTAGAGGATAGAACTCAGACTCGCACTTTCTTTAGGCAGACAAGGGATCCCAAGGCACCGCTGGGATTCGAACCCAGGATCTCCTGTTTACTAGACAGGAGCTTTGACCGGCTAAGCCACAGCACCCTGCGCCACTGGCACGGGCTGGTTTTTGCCAGCAGCTAAGAGTTTGAATTACAACTG